>NC_090924.1:901247086-901550116 GCF_040938575.1 Ambystoma mexicanum
GTCAATAGGACAAAAGTCTTTTTCTCAAGATCACACAGTTCAGGGTAGTTCACGGTTAAGTCTTTGCCAAGAGTTCCGGAAGAAGTTGGTCAGCAGAAAAGTTAGCTTAAAGAGCAGAGAAGAGCAAGCCCTCAGATTGGCGAAAGGTTTCACACACCTTCACCGCGGCTGGATGAAACGAACAACCGGATTTGCACAGTACCTTTAAATGGAGCTGTAGCTGAGGCTGACGTTCCTGGCAGTTCCTGTAGGCTCACGGTTCCTGAAGCGACTGTCAGACTGACATGAAGTATGAAGACTGGAGGGTCCTGCACTGTCTGGGGAAGAAACCAGCAGCAGAGCAAAGCAACAAATAAAAGGTGCGCTCCCTAAAACCCAAGCAGGGTCTGACCTTCCTGGCTATCCGGTTCACTGTAGCTCTGTACAGCAAATTCGACCAGAGGAGGGAGTCCTGGCTTGCAGTTTGGGCGAACTGGTTGATCCCACCAGCTCAGGGAAAGAAGATTCCTGGTAGATCTTCTCTGTCATTGGAATTTGAAGATTTGGACCTGCAGCAGGGCTTCACCAGGCAGTTTAGTCATTGTAGGGGTCCTCTTCTGTCAGCTCCTCCTTGGTTCTTTCGTTCCAGTGGTGACTCTGCCTTTCGAATCCCAGAGACCTGCTTTTTATGCAGTTTTCCCCCATTCACACAGCCTGGCTGTCCATCACACAGCAGGGTGGCTGTTCTGCCGTGACAGTCAGCTAGCCAATCAAACAGGAGTGTGACTTGGATTACCAAGGGAACCCATGGCAGGGGTCCTAAAACCCCTCCCTCACATCCTGCCTACCCAGACTTTCAGGCGCCTAAGGAGTGCTTCTGTGGAGAAGCCCGCGAAAAGACGGTGAACAAAGGAACCAAACCTGGTTTGGTGAGTGGAGTAAAACACGAGAAAGACATTTTCAAAAAGGAATGGCGAATAAACCCAGCCAGAACCGTATTAAAATGTATATGGTCCAGCGGGTTTAAGTTCGAGGCTACCAAGATAGCCTAAAACAATCCCAAGGTATTTAAGATATCCGCTGTAGAAAAAATAGGGTAGTTACCACTGCCACCAGCCAAGTCTTGATGAAAAGGGAGCGAAACAATGCTCCCAGAGAAACAGACAAAAAGGGACAAGTATTAACCCTTTCCAGTACTCCATGTAAGATAGGGTGTACTGGGTCTGTGGATTTTAAAGGACTAATAAAGTTAATGTCAACTTTACATGTTCTGGGAGACAGTAGTCAGTCCCAGAAAATGGAGTCTGGGTTGGGAAGTCTAAGGTGCACTGAAGGTGCTGTGTAACACACAATAAAAAGATGATGCCTATGGAATAGGTGAGGCTCCACAGTCTATGAACACAAGAAAATGTTAAACACACACATGTAAGAGTGGGAAAAAAGGCTCATACTCTTACCAGGTGAAAAAAATAAAACCGAGAAATCCAGCAAAGTCGCTGAGAGACTCAGTAGGTAAGGGAAATTAGCCATTCTTGAGAATTCTCTCTACCAGGCATGAACCCTGAGACTTTCAAACTGTTAACTGTATTTACGTTACTGTTTTTGTCATATATAATATAAAGGCCGTTGACTGCACGTGAGAATTATATTGTAGAGGACAGGCACAAACATCAGTATAAAAATAGTTAAACTACCCACATTCTTTTCATGGTAACACTTTTCTCGTGTCCATGATAGCCCAAGAATCAGAAGCCAAACTCTGACTCACATGTGGATAACACAATTCGCAAAAAAAAAATATCGGGCCAGCGAAAGGTAATTTCGAGTTCTGTGTTCGCCTTTCTTCCAGACAGCCGGTAAGTTGGCGTGCTATGAAAATTCGTGAATCATTCTTGTCTCCGTTATTTCTGCAATACTGCTACTAAGTGCGGTTAAAAGTAAGTAGGTGAATACGATGTTAACAATTGCCATTCACGCTTTTGGGTCTCGTTTACCTGATGTTGCCTGCCCAGTTTTCTTTTTTTTTTCACCGGAAAAAAACTACATGGATCACAGGGGCACATCCACGGACTTAATATTTTTAAAACGTCTTTGCATTACTTATTTTAATTAGAAAGATTTCAACAATCGCGCCATTAGTTTCTTAGAAATGCCCCTTGAACTGTATTTCCCTGCATTAAAGCTGTAATACGTGCAAGTGGTCCATGTGTATTTAATTGCTGAAAATCAAGTCTTGCACTCGGTTAATTTCAATCTATTTTTCCTAGACTATCTTTCCTACACGTTTTCCCGGCCATCGTGCGTTGTGCCCCACAAGCCACAACTGTGTACTAAATTAATTGAAACAAGGAAGATCGGCCACATGGGGGCAATATTGAGCCATGGTTGGGGGTCCCACCTTTTCACAGAGCCTCTCTTCTTTGCGGTATGTGAAGCATGCGCACCCTAAAATATCTCTATGGAAAATCCTTCCTGTTGACGTTCACTTCCGTTCTTGCATGCCTTTCTAACAGCATTTCTGCTGGGTCGTCAGAAGTTAATGCTAAAAGCTACGCGGGTCCTGCTGCTCTCCCATCTGCTATTCTTATTACCAGAGAGGCATTTAATACCTTCGGCTTTACTCGATACCTCCGCAACCACGCAGCTTCCTAGGTCCTTGCTGCAGTTGTTAATACTTTCGACATTTATTGACATATTTCAAAGGCAGGGAAGCCTCCAAGCGAAGTTATTTTATGACGTTATTAAATATACTTAAAATGGTTCCCGGATGAAGCAGCTATTTCGATAGTTATATATCAGTGCCGATCTGCAAGTGGGAAAGGGTTTTGTTTGAACAAATACGTCGGTGAACGCGGCAACCTCGTAAATTCATTGGTTCTTAAATTCCTCATTTCCATGAACTCATTAATCTTTCGCAGCTTTAATTTAAAATAGGAAAGTCAGACTCGTATGTCTGTCAGACTGGCGACAGAGAACGCAATGTTTTTTTTCTATACTTAGGGCCAAATTCACAGAGCGTTTTCCAGTGGGGTTTTGCCGTTATAAAAGGCTTCTGTGAATTAGGCCCTTAGTTTCTGAATAATCAGCGGACAAAACAGTATGCGATGAAAAGCACTCTGCACGTCTCCAGAATGATTTAAAAATATATACACTATGATGTTGAAAACAGGTAGGTGGGTGTTTACGTGTATTTCTAAACTGTGCGTGCAAATACATTTCTGTCTCTTAATGCACGTTTTCTTATTTCTTTAAAATCCGAAGAGTTTTGTGTGGGGTTCATACTTCATTAATGTATTTTTGTACTTCTTTTTATAATAATAATTTGGCATTTATATAGCTCTACGAACCCTCAGGTATCTGAGCGCTGCTTATTATTACCCACGGTGTGCGGTGCTCATTTATCCAGCTCGGAAGGATGAAAGGAGTTTGGCCTTGCCGGGATTCGAACCTGCGTTAGCAAGCACTTGCACGGGTGTCAAAGCGAGCGCTCTACTCGCTGTGCCACTTGACCAAACGTCCTTTTATGTAGTCTCCTGGATTATCACTTCCTGGAGTAGTTAGTTACTGTCCTCTTGGTGGTAACAGCCCTGGACGTCATTTCACCAATCAATTGAAAAAGCAGTAACCCTTGACCAGCTCTGAGAATGAGTAAGGATCCATCAACAGGCCTGAAGAAAACGATGAAGAATAAAAAAGGAAAAGGAAAATTAACAGGTAAGTAATCAAATTAGAGTGAGAGAGAATGACCAGATGAAAATATTAGTATACGTTAAGTAATGTAAAAATTCCATGATAGGAGGTACTGGTTTCATTGAAATATGTGTCTTTATGTGTTGCTAAACCAACGTTCTAACTCTCTTTGTAGTTCATTAATAGCCAATTGTTACATCTCTCATAGCGATTCCACCAATTCACAGAATTCCCCCAGTATGGCAGGACCCAGAACTAACAGCAGCTGTCTAGCGTCTCTACACACTCGAAACTGGCTGGTAGCCATGCCCCCCACATCCCAGACCGCATATACGGATACTCAGCAGTTGAATCGTCGTGTTGCTACTCTATCCAGAGTTCTGCTACGCTCCGTAAGTACGCTTATCAAATCTACCTTATCTTCTGCTTTCTAATCTACTACCTACGAAGATTTTCCTAGACTTCACTTCTTGGACTCCCTCTTTTGTTTTTCTTCCCACGGTGATTAGATACGTGATTCCCATCCCACTGTTTACAAGACTTCCTTGAGCGTTATCGGGAACCCTTCCTTTTCTCGAAAGCCGTTCGGTACGTAGCAGTACTTGGCGGTTTATATGGTTACTCAGTGCACCTTTTTATTTCCGTGTTTAACAGTCTTATGATCTAACGTTAGGCATCATCAGCCGGATAAATGAGGATCTTTCACCCTGCTTAATCCAAAGTCTCTGTTCTTCTAAAAAGCTGCAGAGTTACAAATTGTCCAGTAAGGATAAGCCACAAGCTTTACCGCTCATCTGTGTCTTCGCTTCTCGCTTCCTCCCAACCAGCCTGTCCATTATTCCCCTTTCCATTTAGTCTCTTCTGGCCAGGTTTCCGCTCTCATATCGCTGTCCGGATGCCCCGACCGGCTGACAGGATTTATGAACAATACCTCTAGACCCAGGGTAAGCCCGTATTCTTCAGAAAACCTTATAGTAGATTCTTTCTCCTTTCTTCACTACTCCTCTCAAAACACTGTTGTTCTATTATCATTAGAGCTCTTCATAAGAGGACACCTGCCTTTAGCGGAGTCACGGACACAGACCAACATCATAACATCTTCACTGCTGCCCGCAGGAGTCCACACACACTAGCAGCACACCACAGGGTTTTTTCCCCTTCAGGGGTTTTCCCTGGAGACTCCACCACGTTCTAGCGCTGTTTTGCTGGATCATGGAGGGGTTTCTAGGTGAAGACCCAATACCTTCCGAACTGCATACAAGCTGAATCATTGAAGATCTATGAGTGGAGGTGGGTGTCATTGTTTAATGCTGAATCCTGTTTTACCATTATTTGTCTTTGAAGTCATAACAGTTATAACAGTTAGCAACGCCCAATCGGCCTAAGTTCAGAATTCAGCATTTTTGGAAGGCATTGCCGTTCAGTCATTGATCAACAGATTCAGCAGCTAGTAACTGCTTTCTAATCTCTGACCTCAGAGGTACAAAACCTTAAACAAGTGAATGCCGCCATACGGCAAGCACAACAGCAGAATCAACAACAAGCGGCTCAGCAGGCCGCACAGCAAGCAGCAGCTAGCCGGGTTCCACATTGCTTAGAGGTTCCCCCTGGGCCTTTACCCGGAGGCCAGTTCGATGGTAAACCCCACAAGATAAAGGAGTTTCTTGATGCCTGTGCAGTACAGTTTTCATTCAAGAGCGCCTTCTTTCATACCGATCACGATCGAGTCGGTTACATGATATCACAAATGGTGGGCCCTGCTTTGGCTTGGGCAACTCCTTTGGTCACGACCAATAATCCCATACTCGATTCCCATACTACCATTTGTAATAGTGTTAGGTCCATGTTCGGGAGGCAGGAGATACGTATAGCTGCACAGGAACATCTATTGGACTTAAGGCAAGGGAATCAAGACATTTTAACATATATCACTAGGTTCAAGCAAATAGCTAGTAAATCAACATGGTCCGATGATGCACAGGAGACTCTATTCCGAAGGGGCTTGTCAGAAGACTTGAAGGACGAGGTTTCTAGTGTACCACGCCCCACTTCTTTAGCAGAATTCATAGCACTGCTTATGCAAATTGTTTATAGAATGAAGGAACAGATTGGTGAAACACGCCATGTCCCCAGCAATACATAGAGGAAACACTACTGAAGAACGAATGCAGTTGGGGACAACAACTGGAGGCCCTTTACCTACAGAGGAGAGAACACGCAGAAGGACACAAGGGTTGTGTATGTATTGTGGATCAAATACCCATACCGTCCAGGAGTGCCCGATAACTCCTCCTCGACGGCCGGGAAACGCCAACGCCCGGTCGTAGGAGGAACCGCGATCCGGGATCCTGTGTTGACATCAGGTTCCTCCCCTCACAAACATAATTCCCAAGGAATCAATCCATCCTACACTCAGATGCTGGTATTGCGCATCACCCTAAGGTTTGGAAACCAGGTCCTTCCCGAGGTTTCAGCTTTAGTAGACAGTGGAGCTGCTGGGAACTTCATTGATGACTGTTGATGACTGTTGGGCTAATCAAAAGAAGCCATATCAGTCGAGAGGTAGTCCTCTAACTTCAGGTCCAAAAGTGAACCAAACCTGCCCCTTGTTCATGGCAATAACTACTCATCAAGAGATCATTACTATGGACATAATATGGGCCGAACATTACCCAGTCATCCTAGGTTTACCTTGGTTACAAAGGCATAATCCTTTCATTAATTGGTCAGCAGGATCATTCTTTCTGGGTTCTGAATTTTGTCTAACCCATTGTCTCGGTCATACTGAGAATACCTGTTAATCAGTAAAGGACCCAAAGATATATATGGGACAAATCCCTGCCAACAATCGTGACACAAGACGATTGTTGGCAGGGATTTGTCCCATATATATATATATCTTTGGGTCCTTTACTGATTAACAGGTATTCTTTGTGGTGGAAGTATTGATGTTGAGAACCCAATGGAGGGATGGTAATTTATGTTGGCTTTTGAACAGATTTCATGTTTTCAACTGACTAAGGGGACGACACTATATTGGAAGTATTGGAACTAGAATTAAGAGTTGCGCCTTGATAACGACCCATAGGTCGAAACAGGTGTCGACTGTCCAAGCTCTGAATAAATTCCTCTTTCTAAAGCAAACATATGAGATTTGAAGAGGTTTTTCAATCAAGATACCTTGTGGACTATTACATTACATATTGTGTTAACGAGAGCGCGTGGTCCCCACCCACCACATATATTTTGTCTATTCAATTTCACCAGCTCCTATTGGATGAGCTGGAGGGTGTGGTGATCGCGCTTCCAGTTATACTGAATCATCTTGTTGTTCTTATTTCTAATTTTTTGAGCATACATTTAAGGAGTGGTCATTAGCGCACAGCTTAACTTTATCTAATCCACATTTCTCTAATCTTTAGCTTTATAAATGATCACATGAATTGTGCCACTTTTCAACCGATCTTATATAAACACAGAAATTAGCACGGAGGCCGCAGGTTCGCTGAGAGTCAAAGACGCCTTGTGACCTGGGGAGGGGGCGGGAAACAAAAGGACAGTCACTTCCTCTGGTGACCCCTCATGCGAGGGTTCACCAGAGGATTTACACTGACTGACATAAGCGCCAGCCAGCCACAGCACCGCAAAAGCTCAATCCTCTAGGCAACTCCGTTGGGCACTATTCTTTGCCGAGTTTGACTTCATAATTACCTATCGACCTGGTACAAAAAACAGTAAAGCTGATGCCCTTTCTCGGATGGGAGTGGAAGAACATTTGATCAATCCTAAACCTGTACCTATCATTCCCGAACAAAGAATTCTAGGTGTAATCGCCACACAATCCATAGAGGAAGTTAAGGATAAAGCCAGGCTACTGGTAACTCCAGCAGACATACAGAATTGGCATCTGCAGGGAAAGGACTTTACGGTGAAGGACAACCTATTATATTTCCAAGAACGGTTATACCTGCCCAGCACAGATTTACAGAAAAAGGTAATCTCTTGTTATAACGATTCTTTAATGGAAGGACATCCCGGTATGACCAAGACCTCGGAAAAGATCAAGCGCTACTTCTGGTGGCCGTCTTGGAAAAAAGATATCAGAGACTTTATAATGTCCTGTGGAGTATGCGCCCAAAACAAGAGTCAAAAGGAAAAACCAGCCGGCCTCTTACGCCCTATTGACATCCAGCCTCGCCCTTGGCATACGCTTTCTATGGACTTCATCACCGATCTACCTCCATGCTCCGGATACAATACGATCCTAGTAATCGTGGACCTATTCTCCAAGATGGCGCATTTCATTCCACTCAAAGGCTTACCAACAGCAGCAACTCTGGCCCGAGAATTTCTCGAAAACATCGTCCGACTGCACGGTTTTCCTTCAGTTCTAATTTCGGATCGAGGTAGTCAATTTATTTCTCATTTTTGGCGAAGTTGCTGTCGGTCGGCTCAAATTGATGTGAGACTTTCGACCAGCCACCACCCTCAAACCGACGGACAAACCGAGAGGACCAATCAAACTCTGGAACAGTATTTGCGCTGCATGCTACAACAAACTGAAAAAACTTGGAAAGATATCCTTTGGATAGCCGAATATGCCTACAATAACTCTGTCCACTCGGGAACTGGGAAGACCCCGTTTTTTCTTTTATACGGTAGTCACCCTCGAACCTCGGAGTTGGATCCACTCCAAGATCTTGGAACACCAGCAGTAGACCACCTGCATTCTACAATCACCCAAGCCTTTAAGGAAGCCGTTTCTCACCTTCAAAGGGCTAAAGAACAATACAAGAAAGGAGCAGACCAACATCGGAAGGAAGCCCCCCAATATCAAGTAGGAGATCAAGTCTGGTTATCCACCAAATATCTACCTCTAAAAAGACCACGCCCATTCAACCCAAGATACCTTGGTCCCTATTCCATCACTACCATAGTAAATCCAGTAGCGGTCAAGTTGGACTTGCCCCCTCACATGAAGATACATCCGGTCTTCCACGTCTCTCTATTAAAACCCGTGCAACCTCAAACCCGACTAACTACATCTCCAAAACCTATTCTAGTTGATGGAGAACTCGAGTTTGAAGTCAAAAGCATCCTGGATTCCAAGATCTCCAAATCTAAACTATTTTACCTGATTGACTGGAAAGGCTACGGTCCCCAAGAAAGATCCTGGGAACCTGCAGAATATGTCCACGCGCCTCGTCTAATCAAAAGATTTCATCGAACATTTCCTAACAAGCCCAAACCCCCGGAGAAGCCCGGGTTGGGAGGGGCCTTGAGGGGGGGTGCTGTCATGATCTCTGCTTCCAAAAGATCAGGACTTGCCTGACTCC
This sequence comes from Ambystoma mexicanum, assembly GCF_040938575.1. NCBI lineage: Eukaryota > Metazoa > Chordata > Amphibia > Caudata > Ambystomatidae > Ambystoma > Ambystoma mexicanum. Next base: position 901,256,092 of record NC_090924.1, read on the forward strand.
CTTGGAAGCAGACCCATAACCCCGGTTCCGAGGACCAGCCAGTCCCAATTGGGACCTTTTGGACCCTGTCCTGGCGCCAGTGGCAACAGGCTCATAAAGATGCCCAGTCCCAGCGCTGGAAACGCCGGGCTCATAATGCTTGGGTGGACTTACCTGCAGCAGACCATGCTGCTTACTTACCTGCCAGTTGAACCCCTGATCCTCTTCTGTTTGGGACTACTTTTCCTGTTGGGTGGGGCAGGAGCCACTCCCTAGGTTCAGAACACTGGAACTCTTCTGGAAAGCAGGAACTCTTTTCTTACCTAGGCGTGGCTGTGGAAGGAGACACCTAAGCACTACAGGAGGCTATTTAAACCACACCCGATGGATGAATCTTGCTTTGCGTTATTCTGCATTCTCTGCAGCAGAACGCTCATCGTGTCTTCTGCTTCTGATCCTGGGCCTAAGGGAACAAAGGCTTACCATCCTGGAATCCAGTCTTCAGCAGCACCTGTAAAGACAAAGAAAGAACAGGTTAGCACTACGGTCTTCAGTGGCAGCGCATCTCTTACCTGGTCCATCGGCTGTCACCAACGTCTCGCGCTGCATTCCGGCATCTGAAAGACAAAGGCTTACCTACTCTCCGCATGCTCCGGAGGTCTTCGCGCTGCATCCCGCATCTGAAAGACAAAAGAAGGTGCGATTAAAGACATTGGGCAACTTTATTACTCACGTGCTATTACTCCTTCCTACGCCGAATCCAGTGGGTATTCCAGCACCCTTCAGCTTCTCTAAAGCTCCGAACTTGTACCTGCAAGATAAAAGGGACAGTTAGTGCGCATCGTGAAGCAGGCTACAAGCGCTTACTTACGTGCTTTTAGGCGCTTCTATTCCTCACGCGGGTTCGATCCTCAACTCTCATCAGCCCGCCATCCGCCATCGCCGGAACCCTGCAAAACAAGAGATATCATTACAAAAGACTTTTAAGACATTTGAAGTGCCCAGAACTTACCGTTCGTGCAGTCAACGACGGAAAGCAGTCCTCTGAGGTCAAGAGGCCTGCACCCTTATCCAGTGAAGAAACTGGTTACGGCACCCTGCCCCGAGGCAGATGGAGAGCTTGGCGTTCACTTACCTAAGGTGAGGGCGTTAACCTTTGGGGTTCTACAGGAGAAGAGAAAGGGAAGAGGAGAGAGGCACCCAATAACCCCAGTTCATTAATCCAATATTTTCTATCTGCAGACATCTTACTCTTCGAGTCAGACATACAGTGCACAGAGGTCCAGCCCAAAGAGCCAACCGTGTGTTACACATCACCTTTGAAGATACGCCATTCACCCAGTCAAGACCGGCGCCTCTGCAGGAATCAGGTGAGCGTTACAGTTACCAAGAGAGCTTGGTACAAATACATTTTATTGGTTAGGTATCGTGTGCCCAAGAAATCCAAATGTTGTTTGGTCCACTGGATGTGGAACAGAGACCTCAGGATAGAATGTATCAAGGCCTAGCGTTTGGAAGAATGACCAAGGAACTGGTTGATGTCTAGATATAACTGAAGCAGGTTCAGGTGGTCTAAGTTCATATAGGACCCTGTGGGGGTCGGAAGAACTGCAGGGGACCACTGAAGTTTCGACTTGATAAGGTGTGTGCCTTCTTCATGGACCAAGTGTTGATAGGTCTATCTACAATTAAAAACAAAGTGGTACTCAGTGTTACTAATAAAGATGGAGCTCCCTAAAAGAGGGAAACAAAAGGTTAAAAGCACCCTTATGGATAGGGTAAAAGCAGCGGACAGCCATAGGCCCTGTATTCAAAGGAGTGACCTTAAGTACAAATTAGAGAAGATTCTCATGAGTTTAAGGAGCAGAATGTCAGCCACATGTGGAAATCTGTGCCTGAAAACCAGTTCACTCTCTTAAAGATGGTAAGTTGGGCGGTCAAGGGAGACCTTTGTATAGGGAGACAAGGGGATCACAGCAGATAGTGAGCTCATGCCTAAATATAGGGTGAAACAGGTAATATGTACCACCGCAGCCAGCATTAGTTACCTTGTACTCATAAGCAAGATGGCTTGGGAGCTTGAGTTTCCCATCACGGATAGGTCCTCATGTACTTAATCACTGTGCTGCATTAGGCTGAAAATGCTGGTTGGGAGCTGCAAAGATCAGAGAAGGAAAGGACCAAAGAAAATCCCGGTCAGAAAATGCTACTCTGGCCCTCTGCATGCGTGCGTGTCGGAGCGCTCTGTAAAGAGGTGCTTTACCTGCGTGTGGAGTGCTGCTCCGTGCCTGTGATTCATTCAGGAGTTGCTCGGTAGTGAAGGAGGACCGAGCTGTGTCTATGCTCATTGTGCGCATTTGCAGGGAATAAGTGGCCCAGTGCCATGCGCATGAGCAACTGGTTAGTTGTCGGAAATTGCCACGGCAACGCCAGCGTTGTGGTAACGTGGTATGGGGATGCGTAGCTCCTTCAGAATCAGAGTAGAAAATGCTGAAATGAAGGGGAGAACCCTGTTGGCTAACAGTGAAGATTCTCCAGATTGTAAAGCAGCAATGTAGTGTACTGCTAAGGTATGCCCCTGAATGCCGAGGGGATCCTTGAAAGCCCTCACAGACAATACGAATATTGTGATCAAATCAGCCGACAAAGGCGGAGGGATTGTTGTTCAGAATACTGATCAGTACAACACAATGGTTCCTACACTACTGAACGAAGAGAACAATTACAAGAAACTGAAAAGAGATCCCACCCCAGTCATTAAGTCCAAAATAGAGGAAACTCGATCGCGACTGGATTTCGGAAAAAGAAGAGGAATTTCTCAATACCACCAAGGAAAGAATCCCTGCATTTTATGCATTTCCTAAAATGCACAAAAACAGCAATTTACCACTACGGAGACACCTAGTGTCAGGCTGTGGGTCCATCCTGAAACCAATAGGCACATTTATTGACCATTTTCTCAAACCCTTATGCCAAAACACACCTTCATACCTCCAAGATACCATGAATACTATTTCTACCTTTGAACATCAGCCCTTTGACACTGAAAACAGTCAACTAGTCACTATGGACATTAAAAGGTTGTATACCAGCATTCCACAGGACAAGGCAGTAGAGTGTATCAGACACCACCTCAATGAACATATGACCCAAAGGAGGGTGCCGGTCAACTTCTTAGTTGAACTGCTTGAGCTAGCCCTTACAAATAACTATTTCTCCTTTAGTGACACATTTTACTTTCAGACCTGTGGCACGGCCATGGGTGCGGCCTTTGCCCCAAGCATGGCAATAATCTACATGGCAGAGTATGAAAAAAGTTTCGTACTCAACACAGAGAACCCATTCCAGGGGAAGATCAGACTCTGGTATAAGTACATTGATGATACTATCTTCATTTGGATAGTCTCGCAACAAGAACTACTCAGCTTCTTCAACTGGATCAATGGCAGAACACAAGAAATCCAATTTACCATCAACAAAAGCAACACCAACATTAATTTCTTGGACCTTAACATCAGTGCCATTAACAATCAGCTAGAATGCTCAATCTTTAAAAAAGAAATTGACAGGAATACTATCCTGCATTACAAGAGCCATCACCCTAAACATCTACGGGACAACCTTCTCTACAGGCAGTTCCTCAGAATCCGTAGGAACTGCACGGAAACCAGAGAATTCAAAATTCATGCTGCTGAGCTACAACAAAAATTATCAAACAGGGGTTACCCGAAGAAACTATTGAAACACACTCAGAAAAGAGCCCTTTACACCCCATGGGAAACACTACTTACTCCTAAACAACGTGACCCCACTACCGACAACATCAAGGCTTGCATGTTCACCTTTGGTGCCAATACCACAAAGAAATTTTGGCCCATTGTACGACTCAGTCTACCGGAAGAACCCTTATCAAGGACGGCACTGAAGAGAGCAAAAAACCTCAAAGACCTCCTCAACCACGCTAGATCTAGACAGAAAACAGCCAGATCTACCCTTTGGAATATGCGGGAAATCCGGGGTCACTACCCCTGTAGCAGCTGCACAGCCTGTAATCAAACACGGAAATTGAAATCATTCCCCATATATGGTAAAGAGTGGGAACTGAGACAATTTACGAACTGCAAAACAGCTAATGTTATTTACCTCATTGAATGTCCTTGTGGGCTGAGATATGTTGGACAAACTTCCAGACCGTCCACAAAATAATCCGAGAACATAGGTCCAGGATTAGGTGCAAAGCCCATACAGCACCACTCGTCTCACACTTTATGGAATTCCAACATGGCCCGGATGCCTTCAGATGGTGAGTTGTTCACAAAATACTAGAAACCGCCAATATCACCAACAAACTGAATTTTAAAGATGCATGGTGGATTTTCAAATTACAAACTACTACAAAAGGCCTCAATGAAGCTGCACTCCAGGAATATTACTGAGACCTCCTATACTTGCTGCTAGATCTGTCTTTCACATGGATTCAGACACCTCTGACTCCTATGTGCTGCCGCAGTTCTTTCCACACTGCCCCATATACCCCGTTCGAGGGTCTAAATGCTTACTTGCATATATCTTCAGGATCTTCTCTCAGCTTGGGTCGGTCATTGCGCAGTTTCCTTCCCTCCCATTCTTCAGAGACCACTTTAGATCCTCCCTGTACTTATCCTGTGGATCCCCTCGGCATACAGGGGCATACCTTAGCAGTACACTACATTGCTGCTTTACAAATCAGAGAATCTTCACTGTTAGCCAGCAGGGCTCTCCCCTTCGTTCCGGCACTTTCTACTCCGATTCTGAAGGACCTACATGTCCGCATACCACGTTACCACAATGCGGGCGTTGCCATGGCAATTTCCGACAACTAACCAGTTGTGCATGCGCCCTCCTTCACTACTGAGCAACTCCTGACTGAATCACAGGCACGGAACAGCGCTCCACACGCAGGTAAAGCAACTCTTTTTTTTTTTTTATTGTTTATGGTTTTACAACCTTTACAAATTCAACTTATCATGTTACATAAAATTCTTAAACCATTAAAAGAGAGGTATATAACACATAAGCCCCTCAATATACATACAAAAATAAACATTTCTCTTAACAATCCCCCTATTTCACCGACATAAAAATCATTGAATTTCATACATGTTACATTTTCCAAAAGCACGTTAGACGCCTGTATAGCATTTCCAAGACTGAGGATTCTAGCACAAAAACACAAAACTCAAAAGGTATTACCAGTACTAGCTCTAATGCATAAACTACATCAGATTCTCAGCTTTTTCGGCTAATTCCCTTTCAATAATTAGGAGAAAGTTTGTTAGATAAATAATAAGTGTTTCACTCCTTCCCCACATACATCTTTGCCAAAGCGTTTCCCTACTCATACTGGCATCAGTGTAGAGATAAGCGCCAAGGTACCGTTTTCGATCTAGTTCAAAGTACCTGCAATATACCGTAAGGTGCTTCAGTGTTTCAATTGTCGAGGGCAAATTACAGAATCTACATAGTCCTCTCAATGCCTTATGTTTATACCGCTGCCAAGACACAATCTTCTCATAAGTAAGAATCTGGTTCAAGCGGAATCTTAAGTAGACCCTTCTCGAATAATTGCATGGAAACACAATCTGGTACTTTGGGCGAAATCCCCATTGTCGTGTAAATTTGGAATACTCGCTATACGATTGATACCCGTTAATCTTTCCGATCAACAAACACCAATGATATCTGCAGTATTTAGTTTTACACGACGGTAGCCCCAACACCAAATCTTCACGGGAAATCATGGCATCTGTTAATAAATTCTCCATCTTATTCTTAATTATCAGGATGGACTGTGGGTGTCCCTTCTCAATCATTGTCGCAATTTCTTCATACAATGAGTTCTTAGGAGGAGCTAGCATTTTCCCATAGTTGGTAAGCATTCGCCAATGCCATTTGACTGATAGTGGTAATGTTCCCGACTCATGGCAAACAATGGCGTTTGGTGTTGACAAGGCCAGGCCAAAAACACTTTTCAGCATTTTACCCTGGATCACATCCAAAATACCATCAATCTCATGCAGACAAAGATCCAGTGCATATAGCAAAATTGGTTCGATTTTTTGCAGGTAAAAAGTAAGCATTGGAACCATTGAGAATTTCCCCAGACGGTAATATACCAGTTTCAACTGTGCAGTGAGGGATTTCGCTTTGTTCTCTAAGAACGATCTCCAGCCATCCAGTGAATAAGTACATGCTAAATGATATCCTAAATAGCGCATGGAGGGCGACCTCGGAATCGGAATGCCGTTAATACACCAAGTAAATTTACCAGATCTTTTACGTCCTTCATGGAATGTAATAATGAAGGATTTTTCAGTATACATGCAAACGTGTAGAAAAGGCTCAACTTTTTCTGTAACCCAAAGGGGGTCCTGTCAAAGAACAGTAAATCATCAGTAAAGCTTAGCCAATTCAGTGCTATAATACCCAATTTGACCGGGAAGATCGTCGCCTCCGGCCACTGGTCATCCAAATCCAGTAGATAAAGATTGAACAGGACTTCAGCAAGGTTACAGCCCTGTTTCAATCCAATCTCAGTTGGAATGGATTCAGTGAGTGTGCCTGCCTTAGTAAGCCGGATGCGATAGGTTGTATGTTGATGCAAGGCAGCAATGATTGAAACCAGATGAACCAAAAAACCAAATTTAATCAATTTTTTCCATAAAGGTTCTCTAATTACTGAATCAAACGCAGCAGTGAGGTCCAAAGCTGCCATATAAACACATCCAGCATTCCTTAATTTAGTCTGCTGGTAAACATGGGCTATAATAGTTGCATTAAGTGAACAACCCATGTACCGCCGAAAGCCAGTTTGGAATCTAGATAATAGATTGGAATTATTAATGTGCTGGCCGACACGCACGCATGCATAGGGCCAGAGTAGCCTTTTCTGACCTGGATTTTCTTTGGTCCTTTCCTTCTCTGATCTTTGCAGCTCCCGAGCAGCATTTTCAGCCTAATGCAGCACAGTGATTAACTACATGAGGACCTACCCGTGCTGGGAAACGCAAGCTCCCAAGCCATCTTGCTTATGAGTACAAGGTAACTAATGCTGTCTGCTGGTGGTACATATTACCTGTTTCACCCTATATTTAGGCTCCAGCTCGCGATCTGCTGTGATCCCCTTGTCTCTCTACACACAGGTCTCCCTTGACCGGCCAATTTACCATCTTTAAGAGAGTGGACCGGTTTGCAGGCACAGATTTCCACACGTGGCTGACATTCTGTTCCTTAAATTCGTGAGAATCTTCTCTAACTTGTACTTAAGGTCAGTCCTTTGAATACAGGGCCTATGGCTGCCTGCTGTTTTTACCCTATCCATAAGGGTGCTTTTAACCTTTCTTTTCCCACCTTTAGGGAGTTCCATCTTTATTAGTAACACTGAGTACCACTTTGGTTTTAATTATAGATAGACCTATCAATGCTTGGTCCATGAAGAAGGACTACACCTTATCAAGCCGAAACGTCAGTGGTCCCCTGCAGTTCTTCCGACCCTCGCAGAGCCCTATATAAACTTAGACCACCTGAACCTGCTTCAGTTATATCTAGCCGTCGTCCAGTTCCTTGGTCATTCTTCCAAACGCCAGACCTTGATACATTCCATCCTGAGGTCTCTGTTCCACATCCAGTGGACCAAAAAACATTTGGATTTCTTGGGCACACGATACCTAACCAATAAAATTTATTTGTACCAAGCTCTCTTGGTAACCAAGACTATTGGAGTACTCCCATGGTATATGTATCAGGTGTCCCAAAACTATGTGTGTTCTGTGCACATCTCTAGGCACAGAGTGTTTTACTGACTTTGTATATTAGGTTGCATTTGAATTACAGTTGGAATGGTTATGCTTTGTTAATAACACTCAATGAATTTGCAATCATGTGTTCTGACTAGTATGAAGTAATATCTGTCAGGCTTTATCTGTTTAGATACCAGATTACACATTTTACCTACAAATAATTATGTTTTTGTTGTTAACTGTATGCACTTCTCATTACGAGATTTCATTGACTCTTTGAGCACACCACCAAAATGACTCCTTTTGTTTTACTTTAAAACACATGTATTCCACACTTCTCAGCCAAATAAAAAAGGCAGGTGTGGTGAACCCTCAGTGGATGGATGGTTCTTTGCCTAGCAAGACAAATGTGTCAAGTGTCAGGCTCGGTTTTCCAATAAAGGTTTTGAATGAGGATTGCAAGAATTAATTGCATTTGAAATTGTGTTGAGGACAGGACTCACCCCCCGTATATAGTATCTCTTTAGCCCATTTAGTCCTGCCCGACACAGGGCTGTCCCTCCTGTTACTACTGGGATCAGAGGAGTCTGTTGGTCTCAAAACTATGTCCTCAGAGTCAAGAAATGCAATCATCCAAACCTGGGAATTGATGGGTTTACAACATACCAACAATTGGCTTCTCATCTGCGAGGGGGTAGACCGACGTGTGGCCTCCTGATTGCATGTAAAAATGAAATCTTTGTTTTCTCTGAATTGCTCTTTAAGGAGAAACAGGGCATCATGACAGTGAGAGTTTGGCTATCTGGCACTCAGGCTGATCGGTGCTGGTTGCTGGTTAACTTATACTGGAATCCTCAGGCCTCCAATTTATTTGTGTTTTTGTAGCATTTGTCTGATTGTCTGGTTGAATGTGCATCTCTGTTCCTATTAGATGAAATCATAATAATGGGAGATTTGAACTCCCAATGTGTTTATGTCAAGGATAAGATCTTGGGAAAAATTAAACCTAGTTCAAAGGATGTGAAATTTGGCAAAAATTCATGAGGCAGAGGGACCTCTGGATGCTTAATGGGAATATGGTGGGGGACCTTACGAATGAACCCACCTGGCACAGGGGAGCCTTTTCTCCACTTTGGATTATATCTTTGTAACCAGAAGAATATTTGATAGAGGCATCAAATTTGTGATTACTGAGGGGAACAGAGATGATCATGATATGTTGATAGCAACGTTGTCCCGGGAGGCTGTCAATTTTCTAACTGTCTATTCTTGTGATGTTACAGTAAATTCTGCTGGTAATCACGTGAGGAAATTTGATAGAGCGGGCTTGATTCTGACTGACAATCTGAATAAACGAGTTAAACAGTTATTTGGTTATCAGCTTTCTCTATGTTGTGAACCAGCCAGGTTTTAGGCTTTTTTATGGGAGATAAGCCCCCAAGCTGACTCTGTAAAAAAAACAAGGTGCTACATAAGCACTCATACAAGGCCAAAATTCAAGAGCAAAAGAGGCTGAAACGTCATCACAGGGCCAGTTTCAAAAAAGGGGGTTTTGATAAAGAGCCCCTCGAAGAGCACCTTAGAGCTCTGAATAACACATAGAGGAACTAGGTTTGCTCACATAGGCACCTAATATAACAGCTAAATGGTGAAATGATGCTGAGTGCCCTATCTTTAAGAAATTCCAGAAATGTTTGGAGTTTAGTAGGCTCCCTGAATAATGAATTTGTTGATAGTCAGGAAACTATATTACAGGAAGAGGTTTGGATCAGACATTTCTCTGAGGTTTATGGACGTTCCGATTCCTTGGTCCCTAAGGCAGAGGTGAAGGCGCTCTGGTCCCTATCCTTCTCCTGTTAGTCAATCAAGATCTGATTAAGAAGTCATCTAATTCTAGAGCAGCTGGTCCCAATGGATTGAGTAACTCTATTCTAAAGAGAAAACCGGCACTCTGGGCAAGGGTCCTAAAGTGCCTTTTTGATAATATTTGTCATTTAAAAAACTACCAGACTCCTGGAGATCATCTGTGGTAATTCCAATATTTAAAAGGGGGGACTGTTTAGCAGCCTCGATCTATTGTCCCATCTCCCTTTTAGACGCCAACAGTAAAATCTTTGTTGGCTAAATTTTGGCAGAGCTGGAGAGTTGGGCTAATTCGATAGGTATTATACCTAAACAACAAACAGGGTTTAGAAGGGGATTGTCGACTTCTCTTAATGGGCTGGTTCTAACTTGCCTTAGTATGCAATCCTTTCGAAAAGGTGGCACGCCACTCTTTGGAGCATGGATAGATCACTCACAGGCGTTTGATGCGATCAACAGAAATCTTCTCTGGAAAAAGTTGACCGCCTGGGGGCTCCATCCAATCGTCTATCCATCCTTATCGAACTTCACCACAACTCATCTGTGCGAGTCAGGATATCCAGAGCAAGTGCTCTGTCAGGTCCAATTTAGATTGAATGAGGAGTGCATCAGGGTTGCCTGATTGCTTGCCTCCTCTTTATTCTCTTTATGTCTGATTTGAACTTATGGCTGCTAGATAAAGGCTTACTTAGCCTAAAGATTAGTGATACTAAACCAATTGGTTGGCCTATGCCGATGACATACTGGTTTTTGATCATTCCCAAATTGGCTTGCAACGTCTACTCTCAGCTTTGGCAGATTATGCTAAATGCAATGATCTAATAATCAATCCAAATAAATCAAAGATTCTTATTTTCAAACATCCAAAGAAGATTCTTAAGCCATGTATCTGGGACCTTGAAAAACGTCCCATAGGTATAGTCTCTGAGATTACCTACCTAGGGACGTTCATTGAAGCTTTTCCGACCCTGGGCTCAGATGAAAAGAATCCATGTAAAGTTTTGCAAATTCTCTAACCAACCCCTGGTGAGGTTTTACATAGGTAAAGTAGTTCCGATCATCTTGTTTGGCCTGGATACTATTCCCTTATCTATGAATATAGAGTGGGATAAAATCAAGGCCAAACATCGGAAAATATCGTTATAGCTGCCTTACTGTGTACCTATTGTGTGCCTAAGGTTTGAGCTGGGTTTGATCTCGGATAAGGCTATGATGGAGTAAAGTGACAGAGAACATTGAATATGCATTTTCTGCTGCTGTTTGTTCTATTCTCCTTTAAACAAATGAAGAGTTAGGATTAGGAAACCTACAGATGTTGCAAAATGTGTACATTTGATAGGAGCTTGATAAGCCTGTACAATAGATAAACTGCCTAGTGGCGTGAAAAGGGAAAACCAAGGGGAACAGTAAAATGTATATTTAAAAGCTGATATTTTGAATGAGATCACATTAAAAGGAAGCTATAACTGAATTCTGACATCTGGTACTCTGTTTAATTCACCAGCCCCAGTAAAACAACAACAGAACTGATTTGCCTTGCCCTTCCAATCAATTGAATTTCATGGAGGTTGAGCCATAAAGATAATAATGGTGCTACAACTAGGTCACTGTGAGGCTGAACTTGCAATTCATTCTAAGTCTTTATGGCCTGCATCTGTGCACATGTTGAGCTTAAGATGAGAAAATAATAGGAATTCAACTTGACCAGCGGATCTGTCTTGCCCAATCTGCTATTATATCAATCTCCCAGGCTTTACAGAGGAGAGGAACGGACATTTGTAAAAAATGTTTTATGTAAGATCTGCCAGACCCTGGAAACTACAAGAACAGGCCAGACAGAGGTTACAAACCCCCAAGAACTTAAAACTGCAAACTATAAACATGCCCAGGCCCTTGTCCTAAATACTTTGCTGCTGTGCATTAACAGCATGAACACCAGATAACAGGCAGAAAGAAACCCAAGGATGATATGTCATTTTTTGTCCATAAATAAAATTGCTGTGTTGGATTCATATTTCTGGTGATGTCTCCCAAAGGGAATTTTGCAGCAAGCTATTTTAAAAATTAAACTTTCTCTTTACAAATGTTTATTAGATGGACCAAAAACTATTTTTCTAATGTGATTTTTAATTATGCAAATGTAAATTTATTTTTGATGAGCAGAAATGGCACACGCCATTGAGTTATATGTCCTAGCGTTCGCAGTGATGAGCCTGTTAGTTTGAGAGGGGAAAACAATTTGTATATACATGTAGAAGTGAGCTAAATGGGAAAATCTGTAAGTCAGTACCCATTTGTGCTGTGATGATGAAAATTGTGTTGTTTTATTCGTGCCAGAGAGAGAATTCTGGTGAGTCGATTAGTAAAGTAGTCATATGTGTGAAATTTACTATTTCAAAATGTTACAATGTTTAATGCAAGAAATATATCTAAGATATCATCACATCACATATGCGTGGGGGGGTAGAAGTTACTCCCATGACACTTTCCCCTTCATTAATATGCCCAATGACTGCAGAGGGTTATGTCTACTGTGATGCCACTTTTGGAACATTGTCCAATCACATACATTGACCAGTTAGATTGGGGAAATTATACACACCTCAAAAGGTTGGTTTTTGTGTCTATAAAAGGTTCAATACACACTCACTAGGGATCTCACTCACTTACTCAATGATGGAGAGGAAGAAGAAGAATTGATAACAACAGGAAGGAGAAGGTATTTATTGCTATCCTTTTGGACCCATTTTGGATTATGAGTTGGAATTAAAGTCCCAAGCATTCTTCAGAGAGCGAGAGACAGCAGACCAGCCCTGGAGGAAAGCTGACTGATGCCTACCTGTTCCTAGAGGGGGAGAATTGAACTAGTCCATGAGAGGGCAGCCACCTGTTCGTGAGACAGCCAAAAGAAAGTCATTTATGAGTATAATATAAAGGGGAAATAATCCTGAAAGCAGTCATATTATAAAGCAAGGTTGTCCAACATACGGCCCACGGGCCACAATGTGGCCCTCCAAGCCAATTCATGTGGCCCGCGAGGCTGTACAGAAAACATTGAACAAATAAAGAAATAAACCGGCCGTGGTGGAGGACTGTTACGCCTCTGGTGCCCCCTAAAAGGGGGGCAGTAACAGGACACGGCCCGGTTTATTTATTTATTTATTTGTTCAATGTTTGTTGTTAATTTATTTATTTCTGCAATGGTGGTCGAACCAACATTGTCCACGGACCCGGCAAACATTGAACAAATAAATAAATAAATAAATAAACCGTGGCGGAGGACTGTTACTGCCTCTGCCACGGCCCAGTTTATTTATTTATTTGTTCAATGTTTGTCGGGTCCGTGGACCCGATTATTTTATTTATTTCTGCAATGTTGGGTCCTCCATTTCTAAAAATCGTTTTGGTTTGGGTGCACCTCTACATCTGTGCACCCAACCCAAAACGATTTTTAGAAATGGAGGCACAGATGCAAAGCAAGTCTGTCCCTCAATTTCTAAAAATCTTTTGGGGTTGGATGTATTTGTACATCTGTGCACCCCTCTTGCATTGCATTTGCGGGGGGAGGTGGCAGGGAGAGGGCAAATGAGATTGTTTGCATGTTTCTGAGTGTGTACGTGGTGAGGGTGAATGCTATGCTATGGGCGGGGAACGGAGGCGTTGAGGGAGGTAACTCCCCTGAATTCTAAGGAAGGTAACAGAGTGGGAGAGGGTGGGAGTGTGGGGAGGTGGGATTATCTTCTTGGGGGGTTTTGTGGGGTGGGTGGGCAGTAGAATGTGATAATTCGGCCTTTTGACCACACAAAGTTCAGTGTAATAGCATTCAATGGGACAGTACTTGCAGGGCTTAATGGTGCAGAGCTAATGTGCTTCTACATTTCTAATTGACAAGGCCCTATCACTTGTCAGCAGATTTATTTATTTTTATTGGTTATTTATAATGCGCATAATATACCCAGAGGGATCGTACCTGTGTGGCTCCATGTCGTCTTGCTCCCTAGGCGAGCACGTTGCCCCTGAGCTATCCTCCCGAGGCTCTGAAGATCTGAAGTACATTTAATGATACAGAAACCAAACTATTCAGAATAAATCAACACTGTTGTGGTTATACAAGAGCTAATATATTTAAAGGGATGGAATTACTCAGAATGTAGCAGCACTATTCAATAACCCAAAGTGCTTAAGCATAGTTAATGTGAAAATACGACACTTCTCACCATTGGGACAGTACTGCCTTGGCCAGAGTTTCACACTGAAGAAGTGGACAAGTGATCCGGGGTATTTAGCCCACACACATGCATGGGATTTCCATGCACCCACTTGCGAGATTTGCACCAAATTAGTGAGATTGTGCTCCAAGGTAGGAGGCACACGCACAGTCTTTGCTCTGAAGTTTGACACACTTACAGGATGGGATGGCATTTCGTTCTCCCATCCTAGTTGTGTTGCTCTGCCTTTTGAGGTCTACTACAACCTGGATGTTTATAGAGGGGTGGAGAAGGGGCAGTATTGGCCTAGTGGAATGCAACTGGAAGACTTAAACCTTCTTCTTACTTGACTATAGTATATGCAGTACATGCTAGCCAATGTTTCCACTTTTCTGCACCCCCGCCCCCTTCGCACCAAGTTGGCGACTACATGCAAATGCAGTCATATAACTGCTGGTGATGTCACTTCCTATATTTGGGCACCACCCGGGAAATTCATAAGTCAGTTCCCCTGCCCGATTTATTTATTTGTTCAATGTTTGTGGGGTCTGTGGACACAATTAATTTATTTATTTCTGCAATTTTGGGTCCGACCAATAAACCAGGCCGTGGCGGAGGACTTTTACTGCCTCAGGTGCCCCCTGGAATTGGATTATGCTTCTTTCATTACCACAGAAGTAATTAATGTGTATTACAGAGATAAGCTGGCATATGTATTGGGCACACTGCACATGCTCATGCAGCATCAATCATGCTTTGTAGAGGATGTGATATGATATGATATGGCATTTATAACGTGCCTATACACAAGTGTTTCGAGGCGCGACGAGGCAAGGGAGGGGGAACAACGGGAAGACAGACAACAATCTCACTAGGCCAGGTGTCATTCAGATCACACAAGTGCATGGGAAGGGGGAAACGGAAAAGTGTGCGGGGGAAGGGAGAGGGGAAAGTGCAGTACAAGGGGTAGTAGAAAAAATAAGATAATAAACAGCCAGAGGTGGCAAGTGCAAGGTAAGTGCAGACATAAGTGCAGGTACGGAGACTGAAGGGATCCAGGAAACAGTCCCCAGGTGCAGGGGTTGCCAGGGAGGCAGTGCAGGTGTGCAGCTGACGGTGCCTGGGCCCGAGATCAGACAGGGTGGACATGTAACCAGTGCAGTTTCAGCCAGAAATTCAGCAGAGGAGAGGGGGGGAGAAAGCAAAAGCAAAGAGGAAGGTTTTGAGGTGCTTCTGGAACCAGAGATGGTTCTCCTCAAGTTTCAGGGAGGTAGGAAGGCTGTTCCAGAGGGAGGCCCCTGCCGAAGAGAGAGATCTACCACCAACTCATTGCTTGGAGAAGCGACTGACCTTGAGGGAGGTGGAGGAGGAATAGCGAAGGGCTCGGGAAGGAAGGTATTTAGGAAAGAGAGTTGAAGGTATTGCAGCCTCAGGCCCCAGAAGACCTTGTGGACAATGCAGAGGGTTTTGAACTTAATCATCGCAGCCACTGGGAGCCAGTGCAGAGATTTCAGTCCTGGAGAGATACGATCCCTGGGCTTGAACCCAAGGACAAGTCTTGCAGTCCTGTTCTGGATAAGTTGCAGAGGGCGGAGAGTAGAGGCAGGCAGATTTAGATAGAGTCTGTTACAATAGTCCAGAATAGAGAGAACCAGGGCTCTGGAGACAGTGAGCTTCTGGGGAAGGAGAGGAAAGGAAGAATACCTCTGAGGGGGTGCAGCTGGTAGTGTGACTTCTTAGAGACGTCAGAGATGTGAGGAGAGAAGGAAAGTGTGGAGTCGAAGATGACCCCGAGGTTTTTAGCCTCACAGGTGGGAGCAGGAGGAGGGCTAAGAGAGGCCAACCAGAGAGCTACAGGGAAGGAGGGAGCCGGTGTGCCGTTGAGGAGAATCTCAGTCTTGCTGGCATTAAGGCAGAGGAGAGAGGTTAGACCCCTGGGGGACACCACAGGTAGAGTAGAAGACAGAGGAGAGGAAGGACCCAAGTTGGACCTGGGAGGGTCGGTCAGAGAGGAAAGAGGTCAGCTACGCCAGAGCCTGACTAGTGATACCCAGGTTATCACGGAGACGGTTGAGCAGGATGGCATGGTTGACAGTATCAAAGGCAGAAGAGAGATCAAGCAGGATGAAGACGCAAGGGGTGTTAGAATCAAGGTTGGAGAGCAGGTCTTCATGGATGTTCAGGAGAGCAGTTTCTGTGCTTCTGGCAGCTCTGAAGCCAGACTGATGGTCATGAAGACAACCAACAGATTCAGTATGGAGATTCAGCTGGGAGATGGCCAGTTTTTCCAGGGGCTTGCCCAGGAAGGGAGTGATAGAGATTGGGCCATAGTTAGCCAGGCAACTGGGGTCAGCAGAGGGTTTCTTAAGAAGGGGGTGAACAAGGGAGTGCTTCAGGGGGGATGGGAAGACTCCAGTGGTGAAGGAGTGGTTGCAGAAATCAGCCAGGGCAGGAGCCAGGGAGTCGATGTGGTCCTTGATAGTTTTGGAAGAGCAGGGGTAAACCTGTTTCGACGAGACTTTCATAGATCGGACTTGTATAGAAACCTTGTCTGCTGAGAAAAGGGGAAAGGAAGAGTTGGAGGGAGGATGGGTGGCTGCAGAAGGGCCAGAGGAGGAGCAGGCAGTAGGGGGGGGAGAGGATAGGAGGAGAGTGCGGACAGGATGTCCTGAGTTTTTGAGACGAAATGAGAGGCCAGTGCCGCACAGAGGGCCTGGGAAGGAACAGGAGAGGTAGAGACTGCGGCTGGATTGGCCAGTTCCTTGCAGATTAGCAGATTAGAGCAATGCGGGCCTAAATTGGGAACAGCCAGCGTAGACATGTTGCTACAGAGACATATTTTGGGTACAACCAGCATGCCAATTTGTTACATCAGTGACAGTGCTGTCTTACACTGTGGACACATTGATCATTAAAATGTGTTGTGTTCTACAATGTTCTTGTCTGCTGTTGGTGACATGGAATGTTCATGTTCCCCTTTAGAACTGATTGTAAACCTATGGCTTTTTGGTCACTTTTCCTGCTAAAAAATGCACAATTTCAGCCCCATATTTGGAAAAGAAATCTTGGGGCCCCAAACCCTCACTAGATCGTTATAGCTCCCTTGCTACGCTTGGTCGCCCCCACTGTTTCAGAGAAATATCAACACATACACACTGGAAGAAATCACAAGAAACTAACCTTTGCTCACTGCCCCTGACACCAAAAGCTATTTTTGGGACTGCATGGCTATGCCTGTGATGCTATTGTGTCAAAGATCACACACCATCACTTTTAAATATACCGCTTTGGTTGAGGGTGTTCACTTTTGGCTCACCGGCCCACCGGGTGACAAAAAGTTAATTCTTCGGCCCCACATTCAAAAAGGTTGGACAGGCCTTCTATAAAGGGACTTAGATTAAATCCTGGCCCGGTTATTTGTCAGTACTGGGGGACTGGAATATATACATTGATTGTGCATCGGAGATGTTAGAGAACATTTCAGAAGTGTATGTGCTTCTGGAATAGTATGTATTTTAAAAGCTAGGCCAAATGGTATGCATAAAGTGAGATCCCCTGACTCTTCCTCTGTATAATGATGTTTAGTACAGAAGACTCATTAGCGGAGTTAAATGGACATTGTACTGTGCACATACCTAGAAAAGGAATATAAGTAATTCCTGGGTATAACATCAAGTAGGATATTGGTGTTAATGCGAAGTTGTTTCAGACAAAAGGGAAAAGGTAATTATTCTCTACCCATTTTTTTCAGTTTCACCTTAAAAGTGAGAAAGGTAATCAAATAAAAACATCAATGATGAGAATCTAACCTACATACATGTTGAAACTACATTTTCCTTTCTACTATCCATTTACATGCAGTAACATCGAGTAATTGGTTGCAATTCGGTTTTATAGAATGTTGAAATTCTGACATTTCTATTGAGTAAGGTGGTGCAATCTAAGTAGAGAGAATTAGATAGGCAGGGATGTTTTACATTAATTTGTTTTGTTTTAACAAATGAAAGTCTTAGCCTGACTCTTTATGCATTTGCACCCAGGGTTAACAAAACATATAAGTGGTGATCTATGTTACAAAAGTCTCTATTACTAAGACTGTAGCATTGGAAATTGAGGTGAATGGTGTGCTGATTATTTTTCATCATTGGCATTTCATGGATATACAACTTGTTTATCTTTAAACTGATTCAATAATTTCTATTTGGTCAATAAATGCCTTCTTTGCAAACCTTTGTGTTTCTTCTCCCAAAAGGGGAAAAGATGAGGGAGTCTGTAATGAATACCTTCTGTTAAATCGGGGGTCCCAGATTCATAAAAAGAACTTTATTAAAAAAAAAGGAAAATTGTGCTCGCCTGGTTTGGGCGGGGTTATTTTTGGGTGGCGTGGAAAGTTCCCCTGAATTAGATGTTGCCCGATTAAAACATCCCACAACCCCCCTTTCCTCACCAAAGCCTCTTGCTGCTCTCAGCCTGGCCCCCAGTCCCTCATCACACGCATCCCCTGTTCATGACAGTCCATCGTTAACCTTATCCTAACATCTGTCCTCCTAGTCACTGTCCCTTATTACCGTTATCCTGTCAGTATCCTTGTGGTGTATGCTACATGTGGTGATCACTGTCCTGGGATGAAAATACTTAAACAATTTGTATATTTTTAACCCACAACAGGCTAAACGAATTCATCAGCCTGTGCTAAGTAATGTGAGAGACCTGAGGGCTTGATCACAAGTATTCCTCAGGGATCCGTTGCTCAGGTGGTCAGGGGAGGGCCATCACTCTTGGATCTAAACCCTGGTGGTGGACAAGCAAGGGAGGATCACCTGGGCAGGGGGTGCTTGGGGACTGCAGGGAGAGCGTCAAATGGTGACACATGGTATTCCCCCGTTCCTTGTCCCAATCTATCCTACCAACACTCTTTGTTCATGGTATATTGTCACTCAAGTCCCATCATGCCCTTAAACTTCTCTCACAAAAAGGGACAATAAAGTCTCAGGGACATCTCGAGAGACAAAGCCCTTTTTCAACTCTTAACACTAACTTTGTCTCTCCTTCCTCAAAGCCCAGAAGATAAAAGGGTCCTACCTTTTTCCTCCCAGATTTTCCTCTCCAGTAAAGCAGTGGATTAAGCATCACTCTTTCACCTTAATGGACCCCAACAAGCACCCACAACTGGTACTGAAAAGAGACAGAGACAAGTTCAGGCCCCCTCAGTCTATCTGGGGTATTTCCACTCTCACCCCATCTCCCCCTCCCCATTTCCAATCAGTACCGGGACGGGAAAGAGGCGATCAGGTGCAATGAGGATCACCCATAGAAGCAACATAGGGATACAGCGTGAGGTTTACCATCTAACCCTTTAAATTGTCCCACTAATAGAGTCAGGCAAGGTCAGGAATGTTTCCCCAAATGTGCACTCCTGACTCCAATTGACTCTCACCTGCAGCATAAAAAGGGTGGTTCTGCCAGAATCAGAGAGCGAGTTGGAGATGCTGACTGGACCAGAGGAGCCAATTAGCAGGGAGCTGTAGGAAGAGAAGCCTGGGGGAGCCAAAGGAGAACGGCATGCCGAGACGTTGGCCCGGTGTTCGTGAGGGGCAGTAGTGCGGCCAGTGAGCTGTGTCTCCAGGGCGCCAGAGTGAGGCTGCCTGTATCCTGCCAGTGTTGTTCAGGGAAATGCTCATTCCCTTGGGATGTGTGCCAGTCCCAAGTGTGTCTGAGGGGCAGGTGGTGAGACCCTGACCTCGAACTAAACCTATTTGACCTGCTCGCCGGCGCCACGCTACTGTTGGTGAGTTTCATGAGACAGAAAGAAACTCAGTAGCATGCGGGTGGCTGGAGCAGGAGCGTTGTTGAAAGAAGAGCGCGGTGAGCGAAAGCGAGACAAAAGCAAGAGTAAACTAGAAAGCAGTGAAAGAAAGCAAAGTGAAGCAAGAGAAAGGTAAAAGCAAAGCAAGCAAAAGCTGAAAAGCAGTGAAAGAAAGCAAAGCTGAATGACATGAAATGTGCGCTAAAGGCACGGAAGTAATTAAAGACAGCAAAGTGCGCTGGCATGGTAACATCCAAGAGTGGGTGCGAGTAAGGAGAGGAATGCAAGTGACCCAACACCGAGAGATACAGCAAAGAGACAGTGAGAAGGAAAACGGGCAGTCAAGAGAGGGTGCAAGCAACCCAAAAGTGAGAAAGAGGGTGCAAGCGACCCAATAGAAATACAGAGTGCAAGAGACACGATAAAGGGCAAATGAAGGTGCAAGAGTGCACGGTGATAAACTGAAGGTGCAAGAGAGCACAGTGAAAAGTAAGGCAAAGTGTGAAAGAGGCACAGAAAGGTGGGAAGAAGGAGCAAGTGTGAAGGACAGAGAAAGAGGGTGTGCAAGAAGCACCATAAAGGGGAAAAGGACAGAGTGAAAGTGGCACAGAAGAGGAAAAGGTCCCAGACAATAAGAGGGGTTCAAGGTCAGAGTGGTCGTGCCTGGGAGGATCAAACAACCCAGCGTTGTCAAAAGTCTCTGATACTACCCCCATGAAAGAACTGTACAGTGAAAAGGTACATCCTAACAAGGACAACTTTGCTTGTTTGAAGACAAAAGGGCCGATGCTTGGGTAAGGGATCCATGGGAGGCCTGAATGGAACTGTGAACTCAAGTTGAGTTGTAAAGTTTATGAAACTGTGAATCGTTTGACACAGAGGGGCCCAGGCATGGGAAAGGGAACCCTAAGAGGCCCACGAAAGACATTGTTGAACATTGTGAAGAGATGCCTAGACTTGGGGAAGGGAACCCTGAGAGGACTAACAGGACCTCTGTCTTTTTGATTGGAACTGGAAGGATCAAAGCTTGGGGAAGGGAACCTCAAGAGACCCAGAGACATTGTGAACTCGATTGACTTATGGCAAGAGCCCTACATGGAAGGTTCCAAAGGCAACGCTTTTGAGTTTAACTATTTTGAACTGGCAGAACTAGGTCTATTAGTAAGACTACCTGAAACCAGCTGTGGTTTACATTTCCGTTTGAATCACCATTGTTTCCTTTAAGAAGACCCCCTATCACATTTGGTTTCAGAATGAGGGCAAGATAGGTTTGGACACAGACAAACTTTGGTTTTGGATGTATGGCCATCGACAGCCCTTGGAACGATCAGTTGATAGAACACACCTCTTACAGTTAGGGCCAGATAGGCATTACATCAACCCCACAAAGTTTGATAATAAAGGTTTTCAAACTGTTACTTTTGAGTCTATGGGGGTCATTCCGAGGTTGGAGGTAAGTAACTGTCCTTACCGGCATGGAGTAAATACCGTGTCCGTGTAGGTCAGAGACCGCTAATAGAGGGCTATTACGACCTCGCGGGCACGAGGTTTGCGCCATGCCGAATAACGACATTACCGGCATGCTGCTAAAGAGCTGAAAAAGGCCCTCAGCGCCATCAAGTAAAGCGCAGATTGCACTACCGGCATGAATCAAGATGGCATTAGGGTGACCGTTATTAGCGGTGACCGCTAATAATGGTCACCGTAAATAAACGGAACCGGAAGTAGCGTCATCGCACAGGAACGTGAAGGAACATGGTGGCCATCTTTAAACACCCAATCCATTGCTATCCTCAGCAGCCAGGACCTGTAGGATACTGCTGTGTCTGAAATCCTAACCACTACAGCACCACAATGCCCAAGGCTGTGAAGAAGGGTGCCTCCCGCCAGCGCAAGGAGCGCTTTAATGAAGATGAGTTGACCATGCGCCCAGAGCCTCAAGAGGGAGGCCATAATCCATAAGAAGGAGATCTAGGCACTGGTGGCCCAAAAAGTATGCGTGGTCGGTAACACCCCCCGCACAATAAAGGACTGAAGGAAGAGGTGGATGATTTGCGCCTGCGAGTCTGCAATATCCTCTCGGCCAACAGGAGCCAGGCCATGTCAACTGGTGGAGGAGCAAGCTCTCCCATTAAGCTGTCCCGGTGGGAGGACATATGTGCGAGCCTGATCGGCATGGAGGCCATAGAAGGCATGGGAGACATGGAGTGTGGCACCACGACATTGGCGGACGGAGGTGAGTGTTCTAATAAAACACTGTAATGCACAGTCAGATGAAAGTCCACCAATATGTCTGTCCAAAGAGGCAAGCCATGGACCAATACACACACATTCCCAGCAAAGTTGTCGGACACAGCACAGAAACCCTAAACACTAAACCACCACAATGCCCAAGGCAAAAACATCTTGAGTGGACATTCATCATTGCGCATGTGTCATTTATTCATATACAGTACATAGTGTACATGTACTCCCACACCCAGTACCCTCTGTCAAACTGTCATGTCACCCTCTGGAGCCATGTGTGTCAGAAATATTGTGCTATCACTGACTGATTCACAGCGCGTCCCTCCTGTGCATCAGCACCGCGATGATGTGCAGCCACATCTTCTTCATCCCCTTCTTCATCACCAGGTGGTAGCAGTTCAATGTCAGGGGGCAGGGGCACATTCCGTCGGATACACATATTGTGCAGCATTACACATACCATGAGGATCTTGGCCACCTTCTCATGCCTGTAGAGGAGTGCCCCACCCGACCGGCTAAAGCACCGAAATCGTGCCTTCAACAGGTCAAATGACTGCTCAATGACCACACGGGTACAGGCATCGGAACGATTGTAGGCCTCCTCATGCCTGTTCTGTGGGTTTCGGACAGGGGTGAGGAGCCACGGCTTCAAGGGATATCCACTGTCACCTGCATGGGAGGCAGCAAAAGGTACATGTCAGTCGAATCATGATGGACAGCTGTACTAGTCACACATGCCTGCAGATTATCGTTGGTCACATGCACATGTCCCTGGTTGTATGCACACCATTTTCAGGCCCTCAATGTGTCCTGTGCCATGGACAAATTGTGCTGGTTGCTTCTTCAAGATGATACACGATGTGCACTGCCGTCTTGTTGCACATGCATCGTGTACGCATACAGCTGTGTTCATGTCTAATTTGTGATGTGTTGTCTTCTGTAGGAATTGCTGACTGGGAGCGTTGGCAGTAGGCTCTGCAATGTTAGGCATTCAGCTCTGATGTTTGCCATGGTGACATGCTGCATTCCTGTGGTTGTGGCGGCCCTGTGGCTGGCAGTGGATTTCTTTGGTGGTTTGGTTTAATGCACTCCCATGGATGCTTGTCCTGTGTGGTGATTTGCTGGGGACAGCAACATAGTGCATATTCACTGCATGTTGCTGGATGGTGTTACGGAAGGTGATGTTCACTGATGAGCGGTGCACATTTAGTGGGATGTGGGGGGGGGGGTTTACTGTTTGTAATGTTGTGTTAGGTGTCGACCTTTCTTCTGTCCTAGGGGATCTGGATGTCATGTTCTATTTGGGATGCTTTGGGGCACAGTGTTTAGTGATGTGCACATCATGCTGCCACATCAACATTGACACCATGGTGGTGTGTGCATCTCTCCCCCCAAATCAGTGGCATGTGCCTGTCATGCAACTTACCAAGCAGCCAGGCACGTCGTCCAGCATGTCGCTCCATGTAGCGGGGTAGCGTGGAGTTTCGCAAGACCATAGAGTCATGAGTTGATCCGGGATATCGGGCACAACAATGTGTTATGATCTCGCTGGCATCGCATACCATCTGCACATTGATGAAGTGGTATTGCTTGCGGTTGCGGTACACCACCTCCATGGCATGCGGGACCACCAACTCCATGTGGGTGCAGTCGGGGGCACCTATACAATTTTGCATGCCTGCCAGTGCACAGAAGCCAACTTTTGTGTCAAAAATCTCCTGGGGAGTCCGTGGTAGGGATATGTGGTCCCTTGTGTGCTTGAGGAGTGCATCTAGCACTTGGTTCAGAATGCGAGAAAATAAGGGTTGTGATATGCCATGCATGTGCCCCACTGTGTGCTGGTAGGTGCCTGTGGCAAGGCAGTGGAGCACCGACACTACCTTCAGTAGAGGGGGGGATGGCGGTGTGTATTTCAATGAGGCTGACAATGTTGTTGTGTATCATGTCCACGATGGTGGTGATGGTGTACCGGTCCAGTCGGTACAGGGTGTGGATCTGCTCCGGGGTTAGGTTGAAAGGACCGGCTCTGATGTGAGGGATTGGGGGCTGCCTGGGTGGTACTGCTGGCTGCACAGGTGGGGCATGCTGGGCCTGTCTCATCCTCCTTCTCATCCTGCGTCTCCTCTGTGGTGCCTGCTGTTGCTGTTGTTGCTGTTGTTGTTGTTGCTGGTGTTGCAATGCAAGCATGTCCTCCAGCTCCAGTGTTGCTACTACTATTGGAATCATCTTGGTGTGGGAAGGGATGTGGTATGTGGGTGTGCTCCTTTTGTACTGGCCCAGACTACATTGCCTCCACCTGTGCTTATTGTGTGCATCTGTGGCAGTTGGGAACACTGCACATTGCATTTTACTGTTGGTTCGAGATGCCGGTATTACCGGTATGCTGGAATGCCCTATTAGCACCTTTGTGATGCCGGTATTTGCTTGACTGCCTGACTTGTGATTTCCTCTCGTTAGCGGCATGCCGGTATTGCCGGTATGATGGCCGCGTGCTCGTGCCCATGCTGATATTAGAGGTACCGTTATTTACGGTGCCGCTAATAGCGGGGTCTTAGGTCGGAATAGCCTGGAGCGTTAAGCGATGCTGGTAATCCTTTACCGGCATCGTTTTTCCCTTACCTCCAACCTCGGAATGACCCCCTATGTCACTCTTCATACCATGCCTGTCTGACAGTAAGTAAACTATCTTGAAAACGAGTTGAGTCTTACGTATTTGAGCATTATGCTGGTAATTACAACATAGAGAAATTGTTTACTCATAGATGTGTTACCTCAATGAAGATATGTAATTAATTAGCCGTATACGTCGTTACTGGTTGGGGTTTGGGTGATAGTGAGAGAAGCAGAGACTACCTCCAAGAAAACAATGCTTTAATAGTTTTAATGTGTACATTTGGTTAAGTATTCCAGTTAAAATAAATGTGTATAAAAATATACATATATGAAATGTAAATCATGACTGCTGTCCATTGTGGAAAGAATTGTTAGGTGAAAAGATTGTACATGAATGCATATACATGAAATTCAGAAGAGGTTGGTTGTTCTATAGATTTGGCTGTGAATGTGTATGTGTGTGTTAAGAACAAATCTAGTGCTGCAGAATGTACAGATATTTTCACTATTAAAATAATTGAATAATACAGTTGTGAATTTTCCTTTGTAAAATTATGTTCTGTATACAGTTTTTTGCTCCCAGATTTTTTCGTATGGATTGGATATCTGCCTATTCTGAATACAACTCACAGTCCCTTGTTTACATTACTCTGGCATCCCTCCTCCTCATTAAAGTTCCCTCAGGACCCTCACTCGGGCATTCCCCCTCCTTATCAGCTTCCCTCCTTAACCTTGCAGTGGCATCCCCCTCCTTGTCACAGTCATTACGCTTACCACAACACCCTTCCTCCTAATAACAATCACGGATTATCCATATTCCAGCATCCACCCAATCCATCACAACGCCATTCTCACCACAGTCTCTTGCTACCCTCACCTCAGTATCCTCCCTCCTCATCAGAATCAAACGTCATATGTACCATGTCAACCCTCCTCCCCATCACAATCCCTCATTACTTTTACCTCTGATTCTATTCTCCTTGGCACAATCCCTCATTCTCTCACCTGGCATCCCTCCCTTTCACATCACAGTTCCTTATAACTCTTACCCTGGCATCCCTCCTCCTCATTACATTCCCTTATTACCTTGACCCGAGAAGCCATCCACCTTATTACAGTCCTTGTTATCCTTACCTGACATCCATCCACCTTGTCACAGTCACTCATTACACTTACCCCAGCACCCCGTCTTCACAGTACAAATTACCCTTGACGCAGCATCTCCTCTACGTGTCACAGTCCATCATTAAAGTTACTCTGCCAACCCCATCATCATAACTGCCCCCATTACACCAGCCCCAGTAGTCTGTCACAGTCTCTCATTACCCTGGTATCACTCTTGCTCGCCACAGTCCCGTTGTACCTTTACCCCAGCAACCCTCCCCTATTACAGTCCGTATTTACCCTTAGCCAGCATCTCACCACTTTGTCACAGTCCCTCATTACCTTACCCCAGCATTCCTCCTCCTTGTCACAGTCCCTCATTACACTTATCCCAGCACCCACCCCCTCATCACAGTCCCTCACTACCATTACCACAGCATCCCCTCTCCTTGTCATAGTCACTCATTACCCTTAAACTGGAAACCCCATACTCATCACAGTCTTGTGGAGGTTTTGTGAGGAATTGCCTGGACTGGCTATTCTGCTCCTTCAGAAATATCCAAATGTAGTTGTTTTGGGTGATTTCAATCTGCCCACTAGTGAGACAGTGGGTTGCTGGCCAAACAATTTCTACTCTCTATGGAAGACCTGGGTCTTCTCCAACTGGTTGATTACCCCACCCACCATCTGGGAAATAATCTTGATCTTATTTTTGCGGCCCCACATCTCTCTCTGTTGCCTCAGCACCGCCCATTACCTGGTCTGACCATTTAGTGGTACCTTTTTCTATTCCTACAGTGTTCATCCCTGTGCCTGGCCCGCAGCGGTTCACTCTCAAGCGGGACTGGCACAAAATCTTTTGTCCAGAACTGTCGTCTGCTATCCTCAGGGAACTGGCCAATGAATCCGACGGTAGCTTGGCGACCTTCTCATAGACCCTGACGTATGTGGCCGACAAATTGGCCCCTCGCAAATGCTGTTCCAGAGGCTCCGAACCACGGTTCTCTGCAAAGCTGAAAACTCTTAAGCTCCGGAAGAGACAAGCTGAAAAGATATAAAGACACACGTATTTAGATGAGCATCGTCTCCTTTATTGGTGTGTGACTCGTCATTATCAGAAAGCCATCAGGATTGCAAAACAGCTATTTTAGTAGCAGTATTGAACAGGCCTTAAATCAGCCTTGGGCCTTATTTGAGGTGGTTAAGTCGCTTGAGGTGCAGGTCGCTCCCCAGTTGGATATCTCAGCGTCTCAGGAGCTCTGAAAATCGTTATCACTGTTTTTTGAGGAAAAAATAGCTGGCGTACGTGACGGTAGTGCTGCCTCTTGCCGGCCTACTGTACAATACCCTAATGTAAGCATGAGGATGAGTGACTCTATTTTGCCACCTTTTCAGTGGTCCGTTTTTCCTGTGGTTACAGAGGATGAAGTGCTTGGGGCACTTGGGCACTTTAAGTCGGACTCCCCTGAGGACTGAATCCCTCTCTCTGTCCTGAAAAATATCTCCCGGGCTATTGTCATCCAACTTACTGAGGCAATTATTGGCTCCTTTGCCTCGGGTATTATCCCAGATAACCTAAAAAATGCGTTGGTTATTCCACTGCAGAAGAAGCCAGGGGTTGATCCTGCAGTCATGTCTAATTTTAGGCCTATCTCCCTGCTTCCATGTCTGATGAAGCTCATGGAATCACTGGTGTCTCCCCTGCTCAGCACTTTTCTGGAGTCTTCTAAATTTTTGCATCCTTTTCAGTCTGGGTTTCGCCCTGGCAGAGGAACCGAGTCAGTGCTGGTTTCTGTGCTGGACGATTTGACTCACCTGGTCAATCAGGGTGGGGTTGGTGCCTTGATTCTGCTTGATCTTTCTGCAGCATTGATACCGATAACATTGACCACCCTACCCTGATCTCCCGGCTCTCCACCGCGGGTATAAATGGCCAGGTACTGGCTTGATTTTCCTCTTTTCTGTCGGGGCGCTTGCAGTCTGTCTCTCTGCCCCTCTTTTGTTCTCGGGCTATGTCCCTACTTTGTGGTGTCCCTCAGGGTTCTTCTCTCTCTCCTATTCTGTTTAATCTTTACATCCGTCCTTTGCTGGCTATAATTTACGCTTTTGGTCTGCTCTACTATTCCTACACCGATGATACCCAGATTTTTGTACTGCTTGATCTCGCCAACTCTGAATCGGCTGGCCAATTGAAAAACTGTCTGCTAGCTATTGGCGAGTGGATGGCAAGTAACTGGCTTAAACTCAACAGTGGAAAAACTGAGATCTTGGTGGTCGGTTCCACCTCACCATCTCTGTACTGGACCCCAGAGCTTTGGCCAGTGAGTCTTGTTCCTTTTCCTCAGCCTTTTACATCTGTCAAAAATCTGGGTGTCAAGCTGTCAGCGTCCCCATCCATGGCCGACCAGGTCTCCTCTGTGGTTCAAAGGGCTCACTTCAAGCTACGCACGTTGTGCAAGGTTGTTCCATATAACCCGGATAAGCTCCATGAACTGGTGGTGTCAGTCTTAGTTATCAGTAACATCGATTACTGTCTTGCTCTTTACTTGGCTCTTCCAAAATATCTCCTACGTTGTCTTCAGCTTCTGCAGAATGCGGTGGCTAAGGCTATTCTACATCTTCCCTGGGGTGCCCATATGACCACACTGTTACGATAGCTTCACTCGCTTCCTGTGGAGCAATGCATCAGGTTTAAGACACTGTGCATTGTGCATAGAGCTATCCATGGCTTGGGTGCTGAATTTCTTGAGAGTAAATTTGTTCTGTACATTCCTGCTCAGCCTCTTTGATCTCAGGATCTCAGGACCTTACACCCACCTAGGTTCAGGCTCACTCGTACGGGGGGCTGTGCTTTTTCCGTAGCTGCTGCCAAAGCTCGGAACCAGCTGCCTCTTATTCTGCGCAGCACCAAGTCTCACATCGCATTCCGTCTCGCTCTGAAGACTTTTCTGTTTTAATCCTGCTATCCTGATCCTTGCCTCTTGTTAGCACCAAGATGCCTTCTGGTTTAATTTGCGCTTTATAAATATCCTTCAGATAAGATAAGTCTTCATTACCCATGACCCAACATCCTCCTTGTCAAAATGATTCATTATCCTTATGCTGACACCCTCATAGTTCATAGGCCCCCACTTCCTTTACCCCAGCACTGCCCCTCCTTTTCACAGTCCCTTGTTACTCTAACCCCAGCACCCCCCTCATCACAGTCCCTCATTACCAAGGCATCCCCCTCCTTAGCAGAGGCATTTATTACCTTTAAACTGGAACCCTCTTCCTCATCACAGTCCCTCATTTCCCTTAGCCCAATATTCCCCCTTCTTCTCACAGTTCCTCATTACCCTTAGCGGTATCCAAAACCACATCTTACTCCCTCAATAAATTTACCCCAGCACCCTACCCCTCCTTGCCACTCGTATTACCCGTGGCCTGGCATCCTCCCTCTTCAGTAAAGCCCCCTGTTACTCTTACCCAGCCATTGCCCTTTTATCACAATCCCTCATTACCTTTACCCCAGCAGGCCTCCTCCACATCATAGGCCCTCATTACCCTGGTCTGACATCCCTCCTCCTTGTTATCATCCCTCTATAAAGTTAGCATGGCATAGCCCCTCATAGTCACAGTCCCTTGTTACCCTAACCCCACAATGCATCCTCTCTATCCTAGTCTCTCATTACTCTTATCCCTGAAAAACCTTCTACTTGTCACTGTCTCTTGTTACTGTTACCCCTGCATCCTTGTTCTCATCAAAGTTCCTGATTACCCTTACCCATGCATCCTCCCTCCTCATCATATTCCTAGTTACTCATAATGTGGCATCCCTTTCATCATCACAGTCCTTACTCTTACACTGACACCCCCCTCCTTACAATAGTCAGCATTACTGTGATGCTAGAAATGCATTGGATGGACAGGGCCTCCATGCCCTTGCCCTGTAGTCCTTTTATCATGTGTATGCTGTGTTATTTCCGGCACAGGAGTCCATGTGGGACTCCTGGCAGTGCACCACTTCCTCTTTTTGGTTTGGTGAACAGACCCTTGGGATACCCCTATGGCACCCATGCGTGGAGGAACAACCCTGTACTCCTAGTGTATGTTTTTGGGCACCTGCGTATGCCCCACAGAGCAGGGTATGGGCTGGTGGCAGCTCCAGGCTGAATTTGACAGGTTCTCTGAATATCCTCTATTTTGGGATACCCAGGCCCTGCCATTGGAATCAGTTGATTCCTGATAGAGGACAAAATGGCCCCCGTGGCCTCTTGCTGTCTATTGCCTGTTACCTTGTTTTCCCAAAGTCCTGGGAAGCCCTGACTCTGTCCATCCCCCCTGACTGGCTGTTGGGTGGGAGTTCCATATATGGTATTGTGGGGAAGTCCAGGCCAGACTGGCTGGATCCTTCTTGACTGTGTGTTGTGGGTACACCCTTGGGGTTGGAGGCTGGGTGAATGTAGTGTGTTACCAATATACATCTCCTGTTATGGGTGTCTGGTATCTGGTATGTGACACAAAGACTGAGACAGCCCTGCCCGAAATTGGTATGAATGCAGTGTGGAGTGCGGAAAGGCTGGGTGCTTGTCCCAATCCACATTCCTTGTTGTGAGTGTCTGGATGGATTAGAATGGTCTGAATACACTGCGAGCCTGATATGCTGGCTGCCTACCTGCATGAATGCCCTTCTGAATGATTGGTTGCCTGAGTGTGACCCAGCAGAGTGAATGAGAGACCAAACAGTATATCTGGGGACCTCTCACTGATGGAAATCGTTCAGAAGCTGAAGTCAAACGATATGCTTATTCTCGAAGCCGAGCCGGAAGAAGAAGGGTAACTGCTGTTTCCTTCAACACAATCTGAAAGCTGATGTGCCTTCAAGGAACTGATCCAAGAGAGGACCTGACTAGGAGAGATCTTCCCGAGCTATGAGGGAACATCGTGCAGACCGCTAAC
Organism: Ambystoma mexicanum; assembly: GCF_040938575.1. Lineage (NCBI taxonomy): Eukaryota > Metazoa > Chordata > Amphibia > Caudata > Ambystomatidae > Ambystoma > Ambystoma mexicanum. The sequence goes on from NC_090924.1 coordinate 901,286,631, forward strand.
CTTCACTGAAGCACCCTGGATGTCAGCCTTCGAAAGACTGTCGATCGGAGACAGGGACTGCCGATGAAACTGAAGAGAAGCCCCCGGACATCGAGGCCATCGAAGTCCATTGCCATTGACCAGGATTCGGAGGATCGCCATAACCGCTGGATGCCCGTTGAAGTCGTGTTGCCCAGAAGCGGGGATAGCTTGATGCTGTGCTGCCGACGACCAGAGCCACAATGCTCCATTGCCTAAAAACACTTTGAATCAATGACTTCCTTGCTCATTGTAAAGACTGGAGGGGGTATCTATGCTCCTGCTCTCTATATGTCAGAGTCAAAGCACAGAGCACCCCAGCCAAGATTCTTTATGTGGTAGCTATGGTCGAGCAATCAAGGCTTAAGCTCTCAGGAGGTGTTGCGGGCTGGTTCTTATGTACAGTTTAGTCCCCAAGCACCCACAAAGGAATGTCCACACACCATGTTATTGAAAACAAAGTATTTATATAAATAAGGTCAACGCTATGAACACAATCACAATAACACACTTTGTACTCTGGTAATACTATAATGGAAAATATATACAGGTCTACGTGGTACCACTCTTAACTATCGATTCCTTTGAAATTCATCAACTGCTAACAGTTCAAAATGGCATACGAATCAGATTATAAGGTGAATCAGCGATAGACACAGAAAGAAAGCAAGTTAAATCACGCAATGGCAGAATACTGGGACCCTACCAACTAGACACAGTTCTGTGCGAGGATCCCCCTTCCTGGGCAACCTGTAAATAAAGCATATTTGACAAGCCCAGTCCAATTATGCTCAATATAGTCTTCAGTTCTTCTAAAAGATTCCATGACCTCAAAGTACCTGATTTTGTAGAGTTCTTCGATGAGTCGTTGACGGGCCCTTATTGAGTGCACCCCCTTTAATGCAGGAGCCACGGTCGTTGAGCGTCGGAGAAGAAAAAGCTGTGGTTCTTGCGGTGCTCGTTGATGATTGGTCAAAAACATCTAGCAAGCTGAGACGTGCTGTGGACATCGACGATGAGAGTTTGTTGCCGCGGAAGAGTTAATGAAGAACTTCGGCCCAGCAAGGGTGTCTAGTTGTCAGCATCTCTGCGGTCTTTGGCTGGCGGGAAACCCACCGGCGGATTATCCTCAGTCGTCAGCGCCTTGCCTTTCTCCGGCAGGACAAAATCGGTCGACAAGGATGAGCAAGGGAGTGCTTGTTTCAATGTTCTTAGGCAAAGGAGCACTGCGGCTCCGGTCGGCTCCGGTCGGCTCCGGTCGGCTCCGGTCGGCGGTGGCGGTCGTCTATGGTGATGGAATTCAATGTCCGGGAACTTCACTATGTGATTCTGCAGTGGTCCCCATCTCCAGTCAGCAGCCTTTCGAGGGTCCGACATCCAGGGAGCTTTGGGAAAGATCAGCTGGTGCACGATGGTCCTTCGTAGCTCGGGAAGAGGTCTCCTAGACAGATCCTCTCTTGGATCAGTTCCTTGACAGTCACACAGCTTTTAGATTAGCGAAGAACAGCAGCAGCAATTTTTCTTCTTCCAGCGGGCTTCAACATTGAACATCAAATATCAACTTCAGCTTCTGAACGATTTCCATCAGTGAGGAGCCCCAGATATACTGTTGATCTCCCATTCCTTCTGCTGGGTCACACTCAAGCAACAAATCATTCAGAAGGGCTTTCAGGCAGGCAGGCAGTCAATCAGGCTCACAGTGCATTCAGGCCATTCTTCTCCATCCAGACACTCACAACACAGAATCTGGATTCGGACAAGCACTCTGCCATTCAGCACTCCAAACACTGCATTCATACTAGTTTCGGGCAGGGCTGTATCAGTCATTGTGTCCAACACCAGATAATATACACCCATAACATGAAATGCGTATTCGTCACACACTCCATTCACCCAGGTCCCACCACACGGGCGCACCCACAACATACAGTCATTGGGAAGGCTCCAGCCAGTCTGGCCTGGACTTCCCCACACTACCATATATGGAACTTCCACCCAACAGCCAGTCATGGGAAGGGACAGAGTCAGGGCTTCCCGGGACTTCAGGAATACAAGGTAACAGGCAATAAAAAGCAAGAGGCGACAGGGGCCATCTTTTTTCCTATCAGGAATCAACTGATTCCAATGGCAGGGCCTGTGTATCCCAAAATGGAGTATACTCAGAGCACCTGTCAAATTCAGCACTGAGCTTCCACCAGCCCATACCCTGCTCTGTGGGTCACAAACAGGTTCCCAAAAACATACACTAGGAGTACAGGGTTGTACCCCTACCCATGGGTGCCATCAAGGTATCCCAAGGGTCTGTTCACCATGACCAAAAAGAGGGAGAGCTGCACTGCCAGTAGTCCAACATGAACTCCTGCGTGGAAAACAAGACAGAACATACATGATAAAGTAAAAAAGGACAAGGATATGGAGGCCCTGTCCCTCCAATGCATTTCCAGCATCACAGTCGCCCCTACCCCCAGACTGAGGTTAGGGCGTCAAATCTCCTACGAGATTGACACCCTCACCCAGACTGTCAACATACCTTCTGGCAAGGCCATCTGCATTATCATGACTCTTCCCTGGTCTATGCTCTATGGTGAAGTCTAGCCTTTGTAGGCTAATGGACCACCTGAGCAGTTTCGGGTTCTCACCCTTCATCCTCATAAGCCACTTCAGGGGCTTATAGTCTGTTTGGACCTTGAACGTAGAACCCGTAAGGTAGGGCGTAAAATGCCTAGGGCTCGAAACTATACAGAAACATTCATTTTGAACAGTAGCCTACCTAAATTCTCTACTTTGAGTTATCTACTGATGAATATGATCGGATGTTCCCTCCCTTTGTCATCTAACTGGGACAAGACAGTTCCAATTCCGGTGTTGCAGGCATCCGTCTGGACGAAAAAGGGTTTGCTGTAATCAGATGCACACAACACAGGTGCTATACACAGACTTCCTTTCAAGCCAACAAAGGCCCTCTAACAGTCTTCTGTCCAATTAACCTTCCTTGGTTGTTTGGGCGAGGTCAGAGCTGTCAGAGGGGCAGCTATGTTTCCATAGTCTGCCATGAAGTTGCGATAAAACCCAGTGAGGTCCAAAAAGGCCCTCAGGTTTGAGTAGTGGGAGTCTCCCAGTCATGTACATCCTGTACCTTACTGGGGAGAGGTTGGATTTGACCTCCTACTACCTCATGACCAGGATAAGTGACTTTCCCCTGAGCTATCTGGCACTTGGTGGCCTTGATAGTGAGCTTAGCCCTTTTCAAGGCCTGCAACACCTTATTCAGGTGAGTCAAATGCTCTTCCCAGGTGGAACTGTAGACATCAATGTCGTCTAGGTAGGCTACACAAAAGGCCTCCAGTCCACTGAGTGCATGATTGACCAATCTCTGGAAGGTGGCAGGTGCATTATTCAACCCAAAAGACATTACTGTAGACTGGTAGAGAATGCAGTATTTTCCTTGGCATGGTCTGTCAGAGCTATCTGCCAATAGCGTGAGGTAAGGTTGAAGGTGCTCACAAATTTGGCAGCACCTATGGTGTCCACGAGCTCATCAGCCCTGGGCAAGGGGTGCGCGTCAGTTTTGGTGACGGCATTGACCCCTCTGTATTCCACACAGGACGGCCAATCCTTGGTACCTGCCTGGAAACTTGCCTTGGGAACAAGGATCACTGGACTGGACCAGGGACTGGCTGAGGGTTCAATAACACCCAGATCCAACATCTTGGTGACCCCAGCCTGGATGTGGTTCTTAACAGTATCTGACATTCTGTAGCATCTGCTTTTGACAGGTACACTGTCACCAGTGTCATTTTCGTGCATGCACCATGGAGTGAGGCCTGGTGTCAGCGAGAACAGAGGTGCATACTGCTGGAGCAAAGCCCTGCAGGCCCGCTGCTGCTCTGGAGTCAGATCTGGAGAGAGATGCACTCCCTCCACCCAGCTATCCTGAGTGTTGCTATGCAACTCTCATTCTCTTCTTGCTCTGAAGCCACCAAGGGCATGAGACCTCTGCTCGCCTATGAAAAGGCTTGAGCCTGTTAACATGGACTATCTGAGGGGCTACCCCAGGGACTCCCATGTCAACCAGATAGTTGACTTTGCCCATCTTGGAGATGATCCTGAAGGGTCCAGTCCACTTATCTTCAAAAGCTCGAGACTTGTTAGGCTCCATCATAACGATTTCCTCTCCTGGAGTCCAATCGACTTGTGATGCTTTAAGGTCATGCCAGTATTTGTTCAATTCCTGGCTTGCCTTAAGGTTCACTGTCGCCTGACCCATCATCTGAGTCATTCTCCATCTGAGGCCTACCACATAGTCCCCCACTTGCTTGGCAGGACCTGGAGGGGTGGCTTCCAAACCTTCTCTGATCAAGGCAAGGGCCCCCCTCACCGAATGGCCAAAGAGTAATTCAAAGAGGCTGAAACCAGCACCCTCATGAGGTACCTCTCTATAAGCGAACAGCAGGCATGGCAGGAGGAGATCCCATTTGTTCCTTAGGGGCTCTTCCAAAGCACCTAGAATGCCCTTGACAGTTTTATTAAATCTCACGACCAGACCATTGGTCTGGGGATGGTTAGAGGTGGAGAACTTGTAGGTTACCCTGCATTCTTTGCGCATGGTTTTCATGTAACTCGACATGAAGTTGGATTCTCTGTCAGAGACAACCTCGTTAGGGAATCCAACACAGGTGAAAATGCCCAGGAGAGCCATGGCAACCACCTTCGCAGTAATAGTCTGAAGGGGTATAGCCTTGGGGTACCTGGTGGCATGATCAATCAAGACCAGGATGAACTGATGTCGGCCTGAAGTAGGAGGGTCAAGGGGACTGACAATGTTGATGCCCACCCTCTCAAATGTTGTGCCAACCACTGGCAATGGCTGCATTGGGGCAATGGCACTGCCTCCAGTCTTGCCAAACAACTGACAAATTGGGCATGTCCTACAGTGGAACTCCACTTCTACTCCCATCCGGGGCCAGAATAAATGGGCAGAGAGCCTTTGCCTTCTTGGTCCTTCTTGGTCCCAAGATGACCTGCCAAGGGCACCTCATGTGCCAACTGCAATAGGAAGGGCCTGTAAACCTGGGGTACCACCAACCTCTTGAGGGCACCAGGTTCAGGCTTAGTGGGCTCCCTAACAAGGAGCCCATCCTCCCAATAGAACCGGAATGTCCTAGGCACTTCTCCCTGTGCCTGGGACAGGCCTTGTTTCCTCAGACCCTTGAGAGAGTGGCATGCTCCCTGACCCTTACAGAAGTCCGCCCGGGAGGGTCCCCCTTCAGCCAACAACCATTGAAGGTCAGGGTGGTCCTCTGGGTTGAGCAGAGTTAAGAAGTTAAGAAGGATCTTCTGCCTCGTCTCCCTCAGGAGTTCAGTTTGAGTTTACCACTGGATCCAGCCCGTCCAGAGCATGAATCCGAGTGGGTGCTGCTGAAGCAGCAGGAAGAGAAGGGGCCTCCTTCGCAGAGGTGGCCTTCTTTCTCTTCCTTTTTCGTGCCTTGGGTTTCCCTGTCGGCGAGGGTACCGGACTCGCAGCCGGACCCGGGGTGACCTGTGATCGGGTGACCACCGCAGTAGCCATGGGTAGACCATCTGTGATCATCCCCATTTCCACCAAATCATTTCCTAACAAAAAAATAATTTCCTAATGGCTTTAACATGGTCCTGTCCACCACTGTCATGCTTGGCCCAGTATCTCTCAAACCAGTAAAAGGCTGGCCATTCAAGAGGACACTTCTCAAAAATCTACGGATGTTCTGTGGGATTGTTGCCAGTACTTATGCGTACTGGTCCCAGGCCCCAAGGGACACTAGGGAAGTCAACCTTTGAAATACTGTCGACCGGAGATGGGGACTTGGCCATCGAAGCCATTGAAGTCCATTGCCGTCAACCAGTGTTCGGAGGATCGCCATACCTACTGGAGGCCCATCGAATTCGTGTTGCCCAGAAGCGGGGACAGCTTGGCGCTGTGCTGCCGACGACCGGAGCCGCAGCGCTCCATTGCTTACGAACACTTTGAATCAAGGACTCCCTTGCTCATCACCGTCTACCGCTTTGTCATGCCGGAGAAAGTCAAGGTCGCAGAAGAACCAAGGAGAATCCGCTGATGGGTTTCCCACCACCCGGAAACCACAAAGTCGCCAATGACCCGATGCCCTTGCTGGGCCAAAGTTCTTCATTGACTATTTGTGGCACTGCATGCCTCATCTTTGCAGGACATCTGCGACCGATCTCCGACGAGCGCCACCAAAATCTGCTAAAACAGGTACATTGGGGTAGTTCAACTTTTACAGAAGGAAATAAGACACTTATAAACAAAATATGGCCTGGGCTTGTCAATATTCTTTATTTACAGGTTGCCCAGGTGGCGGGATCCTCACACAGAACTGTGTCTATTGGTAGGGGCCAGAATTCTGCCAATTGTTTAACCTCCTCAAGTCTATTGTTGGTTCACTTTGTTCATTGATTTGTGTGCCATTTGAAACTGCCTGCAGTTGATGCAATTTAATGGAATCAAAGAAGTAATTGCGGTACCACATAGAAACTGTATATATGTATTATTTTAGAATAGCCTGAGCACAACGTGTGTTATTGTATGTCTACATGATCAAAGCCTTATGTATATAAAGAACTGTGTTTTTACTAACATAGTGTGTGGACATTCCTTTGTGGGTGCTTGGGGACTACACTGTACTTATAGTGAATGTTGGCTGGGGTGCTTGTTGCCTCTGCTCTGCCATATAGAGACCAGGAGTACAGATACCCCCCTCCAGTCTTTACACTTACCCATAACCCAGAATTCACTCTTTGCCACAATGCCTCATTACCCCTATGCTGGCCTCCCACTCCTCATCACAATCCCTCATTACTCTCACCCTTACTTAACCATACCCCATACCCCAGAATCCACACCCCATGCCATAATCACTCATTAGCCTTGCCACGCCATCCATACTCCTTATTACAGCCCTTCAATCCTCCTATCACACTCACTCAATACACTTAGCCAGGTATTGCCTGTCCTTATTACAGTCTTACAATGCTCTTACGCCAGCATCCCTCCTCGTCACAGTCCCTAATTACCCCAATCATGGAATCTCTCCTGCTGGTCACAGTCCCTCAATCTCTTTCCCTCTCTTAAATGTACCCAGGTGTCCTTATACCTTGTCACCAATACCTCATTACCCGTTGCCTGGTATCCCTCCACCTACCCACTCATTCCTCCACCTCATCCCAAACCCTTCTCACCCCTCCTTCCACAGTACCTTATTATTCGTACTCCCTCATCCATCGTCCTTGTTACAGTCCCCAGTTACCCTAATACTGTTCAACCTCATCACCATTCCTCTTTACCCTTACCACAGCAACCCTCCCCCTCATCACATTTCCTTTTTACCTTTACTCCGGCTTCACTCCTTCTCATCACAGTCCCTCATTACCATTACTCCAACATTCCACTTTCTCACCACAGTCCCACATTACTTTTAACCCCAGAATCCCCACCTTCTGAAGTCCCTTTTTGCCCATACCTTGGCATCCCTCCTCCTTGTCACAATAACGGTTTTCTTCACCTGCGATTACTCCTCCTCATTACAGTCCCCTTCAAGACTTACCCCAATATTCCTTCAACTCGCCACAGTCCCTCGTTACCCTTACCCCAGTACCTCTCCTCTTTATCACAGTCCCTTGTTACCCATATTCCAGAATCCCTACTCCTCATTACAGTTACTCATTAACCTTACCACTGCATCTATCCTCATATTCACATTGCCTCATTACCCTTACCCCGGCATCACCCTCTTAATCACAATTCTTCATTACCCTTACCCCAGCATCCCTCCTCCTTTTCACAGTCCCTCATAACCTGTACCTTGGCACCCCTCCTCATATTCACAGTGTCTTATTACCTTACACCAGTAGCCCTCCTCCTCTTCCTCATCACTGTCCCTTATTACCCTTAGACTGTAATCCCCACTCCTTATCAGAGTCCCTCATTACCCTTATGGTGGCAGTCCTCGTCCTTGTCACAGTCACTCATTACTCTTACTTCAGCTGTCCCCATCCTAGTCACAGGCCCTCATCACCCTTTCTGATGGAATCTCCCCTTCTCTTCACTGTCCTTTGTTACCCTTAACCTGGGATTTCTCCACTTCATCACAGTCCCTCATTAGCCTTACCCTGCTATACCCTGTCCATGTCACAGCCCATTGTTACCCTTTCTCCAGCATCCCCCATACATATCAAAGTCCCTTGATACCCTTACCCATGCACAACTCCTACTTGTCACAGTCCCTTGGTACACTTACCACAGCTTCTGCCCTCCTCATCACTGTCCCTCATTGCCCTTAACCCAGCATCCCCTCATCAGTTCACAGTCCCTTCTTGCCAATCTCCCAGTATCTCTCCTGCTTGTAATAGTCCCTAATAACCATTTCCCTGGCATCCCCCCTTGTGGTCATAGTTCCCTCTTACCCATACCACAGCATCCCCCTCCTCCTCACTGTCCCTCATTACCATTACCTGACAACCTAAATCCTTGTCACAGTCCCTCATTACCATAACCCCAGCATTACCCGTTCTCATCACAGTCCCTTATTACCCTTGCTTCAGCATCCCTCTTCTTTCTAACAGTCCCCTGATACCTCTACACCTGCATTCTTCCTCCTCATTACATTCCTTCATTACCGCTATCATCGCATCACTGGATCCAGCCCGTCCAGAGCATGAATCCGAGTGGGTGCTGCTGAAGCAGCAGGAAGAGAAGGGGCCTCCTTCGCAGAGGTGGCCTTCTTTCTCTTCCTTTTTCGTGCCTTGGGTTTCCCTGTCGGCGAGGGTACCGGACTCGCAGCCGGACCCGGGGTGACCTGTGATCGGGTGACCACCGCAGTAGCCATGGGTAGACCATCTGTGATCATCCCCATTTCCACCAAATCATTTCCTAACAAAAAAATAATTTCCTAATGGCTTTAACATGGTCCTGTCCACCACTGTCATGCTTGGCCCAGTATCTCTCAAACCAGTAAAAGGCTGGCCATTCAAGAGGACACTTCTCAAAAATCTACGGATGTTCTGTGGGATTGTTGCCAGTACTTATGCGTACTGGTCCCAGGCCCCAAGGGACACTAGGGAAGTCAACCTTTGAAATACTGTCGACCGGAGATGGGGACTTGGCCATCGAAGCCATTGAAGTCCATTGCCGTCAACCAGTGTTCGGAGGATCGCCATACCTACTGGAGGCCCATCGAATTCGTGTTGCCCAGAAGGGGGGACAGCTTGGCGCTGTGCTGCCGACGACCGGAGCCGCAGCGCTCCATTGCTTACGAACACTTTGAATCAAGGACTCCCTTGCTCATCACCGTCTACCGCTTTGTCATGCCGGAGAAAGTCAAGGTCGCAGAAGAACCAAGGAGAATCCGCTGATGGGTTTCCCACCACCCGGAAACCACAAAGTCGCCAATGACCCGATGCCCTTGCTGGGCCAAAGTTCTTCATTGACTATTTGTGGCACTGCATGCCTCATCTTTGCAGGACATCTGCGACCGATCTCCGACGAGCGCCACCAAAATCTGCTAAAACAGGTACATTGGGGTAGTTCAACTTTTACAGAAGGAAATAAGACACTTATAAACAAAATATGGCCTGGGCTTGTCAATATTCTTTATTTACAGGTTGCCCAGGTGGCGGGATCCTCACACAGAACTGTGTCTATTGGTAGGGGCCAGAATTCTGCCAATTGTTTAACCTCCTCAAGTCTATTGTTGGTTCACTTTGTTCATTGATTTGTGTGCCATTTGAAACTGCCTGCAGTTGATGCAATTTAATGGAATCAAAGAAGTAATTGCGGTACCACATAGAAACTGTATATATGTATTATTTTAGAATAGCCTGAGCACAACGTGTGTTATTGTATGTCTACATGATCAAAGCCTTATGTATATAAAGAACTGTGTTTTTACTAACATAGTGTGTGGACATTCCTTTGTGGGTGCTTGGGGACTACACTGTACTTATAGTGAATGTTGGCTGGGGTGCTTGTTGCCTCTGCTCTGCCATATAGAGACCAGGAGTACAGATACCCCCCTCCAGTCTTTACACTTACCCATAACCCAGAATTCACTCTTTGCCACAATGCCTCATTACCCCTATGCTGGCCTCCCACTCCTCATCACAATCCCTCATTACTCTCACCCTTACTTAACCATACCCCATACCCCAGAATCCACACCCCATGCCATAATCACTCATTAGCCTTGCCACGCCATCCATACTCCTTATTACAGCCCTTCAATCCTCCTATCACACTCACTCAATACACTTAGCCAGGTATTGCCTGTCCTTATTACAGTCTTACAATGCTCTTACGCCAGCATCCCTCCTCGTCACAGTCCCTAATTACCCCAATCATGGAATCTCTCCTGCTGGTCACAGTCCCTCAATCTCTTTCCCTCTCTTAAATGTACCCAGGTGTCCTTATACCTTGTCACCAATACCTCATTACCCGTTGCCTGGTATCCCTCCACCTACCCACTCATTCCTCCACCTCATCCCAAACCCTTCTCACCCCTCCTTCCACAGTACCTTATTATTCGTACTCCCTCATCCATCGTCCTTGTTACAGTCCCCAGTTACCCTAATACTGTTCAACCTCATCACCATTCCTCTTTACCCTTACCACAGCAACCCTCCCCCTCATCACATTTCCTTTTTACCTTTACTCCGGCTTCACTCCTTCTCATCACAGTCCCTCATTACCATTACTCCAACATTCCACTTTCTCACCACAGTCCCACATTACTTTTAACCCCAGAATCCCCACCTTCTGAAGTCCCTTTTTGCCCATACCTTGGCATCCCTCCTCCTTGTCACAATAACGGTTTTCTTCACCTGCGATTACTCCTCCTCATTACAGTCCCCTTCAAGACTTACCCCAATATTCCTTCAACTCGCCACAGTCCCTCGTTACCCTTACCCCAGTACCTCTCCTCTTTATCACAGTCCCTTGTTACCCATATTCCAGAATCCCTACTCCTCATTACAGTTACTCATTAACCTTACCACTGCATCTATCCTCATATTCACATTGCCTCATTACCCTTACCCCGGCATCACCCTCTTAATCACAATTCTTCATTACCCTTACCCCAGCATCCCTCCTCCTTTTCACAGTCCCTCATAACCTGTACCTTGGCACCCCTCCTCATATTCACAGTGTCTTATTACCTTACACCAGTAGCCCTCCTCCTCTTCCTCATCACTGTCCCTTATTACCCTTAGACTGTAATCCCCACTCCTTATCAGAGTCCCTCATTACCCTTATGGTGGCAGTCCTCGTCCTTGTCACAGTCACTCATTACTCTTACTTCAGCTGTCCCCATCCTAGTCACAGGCCCTCATCACCCTTTCTGATGGAATCTCCCCTTCTCTTCACTGTCCTTTGTTACCCTTAACCTGGGATTTCTCCACTTCATCACAGTCCCTCATTAGCCTTACCCTGCTATACCCTGTCCATGTCACAGCCCATTGTTACCCTTTCTCCAGCATCCCCCATACATATCAAAGTCCCTTGATACCCTTACCCATGCACAACTCCTACTTGTCACAGTCCCTTGGTACACTTACCACAGCTTCTGCCCTCCTCATCACTGTCCCTCATTGCCCTTAACCCAGCATCCCCTCATCAGTTCACAGTCCCTTCTTGCCAATCTCCCAGTATCTCTCCTGCTTGTAATAGTCCCTAATAACCATTTCCCTGGCATCCCCCCTTGTGGTCATAGTTCCCTCTTACCCATACCACAGCATCCCCCTCCTCCTCACTGTCCCTCATTACCATTACCTGACAACCTAAATCCTTGTCACAGTCCCTCATTACCATAACCCCAGCATTACCCGTTCTCATCACAGTCCCTTATTACCCTTGCTTCAGCATCCCTCTTCTTTCTAACAGTCCCCTGATACCTCTACACCTGCATTCTTCCTCCTCATTACATTCCTTCATTACCGCTATCATCGCATCATTTCCCTTACCCTGGAATCCCTCCTCCCCTTCACATTTCCTCATTACACTTACCCCAGCTTCACCTCTCCTTTCACAGTGCCTCATTATTACTCTCACCTCAGCAGCACTTTTCCTCATTACAGACCTTCATTACTCTTATCCATAAGCCTCTGTGTCACAGATCCGCATTACTATTACTCCATTATACCCATCCCCATCATAGTCCCTCATTACCATTACCCTCTCTTGTCAAATTCTGTTACCTCGACATCCCTCCTTCTTATTACAGTTCCTTGTTAACATTTTTCCAGAACCCCCCCCTTACAGTCCCTTGTTACCCATACCACTACAACTACCCTCTTCTTAACATTGCCTTACTACCTTTACCCACGCACCCCACTCTTTATAACAGTCACTCATTACCATTACGTTATGTTATATGTAATTGTAAAGCACACGTTAGCCGAGAGGCACCATGACGCTAAAATCATGACCCAGCATTCCCTCTCCTTGTCACAGTCCCTTGTTAACCTTATTATAGGATCTCTCCTCTTCAATGCAGTACCTCATTCCCTTAGCACGGCATCCCTCCTCCTTGTCAAATTCCCTCATAACCCTTACCCTGGTATTGTTTTTGTAATCACAATTCCTTGATAACCTTACCCGGCAGCTGTCCACCTCAATACAGTTTCTCAGTACCCTTACCTTACTCAGCATCTTTCCTCCTTGTCACAGTCCTTCAGTGGTCACCCCATCATCCCCCCTCTGTGTCACAGTCACTCATTTGAGTATCCCTAAAGATTACCCAAACACTCTTACCTAGGCATATCCCCCTTACCAGTCCCTCATTACTCCTGTATACCTCATCCTTATTACAGCCCTCATTACCTCTGCATCCCTTATCCATGTTGCAGTCCCAATTTACAACCACATGCCCCATCCTCATCATAGTCTATCATTACCCACACATCCCTCATCTTCATCATATTCCTTTTTTATCCCTAATGCCCTCATCCCCATCAAAGTCTCTCCTTAACCCCACAAACCTCATTCTGGTCACCGTCACTACAACTGCAGCTCACTTTCATCACAGTGCCTAAAAATGACTTCATTCTTCATTCTCATCACAGTCCCTCATTACCACTGCATCTCTTATCCTCTTCACAGTCCAAAATTACCACTGAATCCCTCATTATCACCATGATACCATTCAGGTGAACACAGCTATGGGGCAGGGCCAACATGTGGATTTCTCATGTAAATTAATCTAGGCAACATTTGCTGTCACATCTAGAATGACTTAGCTTGGTTTACTGAAAATCAGTCCAGTGGTACTAACAGAGATGAAAATTATGGTAAAAATGACCTAAAAAGAGTTAACAATATTTCAGGTCTCTAGACTCACCTGCAGACTCAGATATCACCAGTGTTCAATTTCATTAGTAAGAAAAGAGAACAATGTTGATTGGGTATGGTTGGTTTTGAAAAATCTGAGTAACCACCATTATGCTCAGCTGAATAAATGTGGGTGTCTGTGCATCCCGTGTTGAACATGTTTGGAAAGGGGGCATATGTCAGCCATATGGGCCATATCCCAACCTATCAGAGAGTTAGAGTGTGTCTGCAGGGTCGGGAATGTGGCTTATTTTAACTAAAGAAATTGCATTTTGTAGTAAAGGACACAAATTCAGTGAAAGGTCTGCAGATGAAAGGAAAATGGCATTCACTGTACTTTAGAGTATGTGCTGATACAAAAGAGGGCAAATAACTAATTACCAATGAGTAATATGGTCTGGCCTAGGGAAAAAAGATGCCATGTATTCCACAAATCCACTGACCTAGATCTGGATTAGCAAATCTTGCTCAACAAACTTGAGTCTTTGGACCTACAGAGACAAAAATGAAATTGCATGTCATACCCATTGCTGGGATAGTGTGCTCCAGGGTCTCCTCTCTCTATAGCCGCAGGTCAAGACCTCTGTTTACATTGGGCATGTTTGCTGTGTGTTGGCTGTGGACACATTGGGCATGATTTACAAAGCATTTTTCAATTGCATTGCGTCATTATAAAATGCTTTTGTAAATCAGGCCCAGTATGTTCACAGTGTATTTTCTGTGTCTTTGAGTATATGTGCTGTGCGTTGTTGCTATGTGAAGAGAGTCCCTAATTACCACTGCATCTTTTATCCTCTTCACAGTCCAAAATTACCACTGAATCCCTCATTCTCATCATGATCCCTCACTACCATCACATCTCCTTCCACAACACAATCCCTCATACTTGTCAGAGTCCTTGATTAAACTTACTCCATCATCCCTTCGTCTCACCACAGTCCCACATTACACTTACCCCAGGATGCCTCCTCCCCCTCTTCACTGTCCCTTATTAACCTTAGCCTGTGTTCGCTCCTCTGTGTCACAGTCACTTATTAACCTTAAACTGGCATCCACCATCCTTGCCACAGCCTCTCATCATGTCTGTACTCCTCATCCTTGTCACAGTCCCTCATTACCTCCAAATGGTTCATCTCCATGCATCCCTCATACTGATCACAGTTCCTCATTACCATTGTATCCCTCATCGTATCACAGTACCCCATTACCACCACATCCCCCATTTGGATCACAGTCTCTCATTACCCATGCATCACCAGCATAGTCCCATATTTCCGCTGCATCCCTGTCATTATCTCGCATGCCCATCCACATCACCGTCCCTCATGCTCATTTACACCACAATTCCTCATGCTCATTTCATCACAGTGCCTTAGACACATCTCTGTCACAGTTGATTGCACACATCCCCATCACAGTATCTCAGGCACATCACTATTGCAGTCCTTTGTGCAGATCCCTGTTGCATTCCCTGGCCCTCATCCACATCACAGTCCCTTATAGATATCCTCATCACAGTCCTTCTCATGCAAACTTGTCACCTCCCATCACGCACATCCTCAACACAGATCTTTGTGCTCATCCTTGTGACAGGTGCTCTTCCTATTTGCAGTATGTCTTCATCTTCCTTGACATCTCAACTCTTCCATGTCCCAGTCCTTCTCCCTCTTCTTTGTCCCAGTTCCTCTTCTTTTTTTCATCATGTGGCAAAGCAGGGCATATGTAAACCAACAGATATCCACACTCTTGTGGAACTCTCCCGTCCCCTGCAAACCCAATGGTTATTGTATACACATTCAATATGTAAAATAATGTAATATTTTTACAGAAAGAAGTCACGTAAGATATAAACTTTTCTAAAAACTGGTTTAGAATTTTACTTTAGTTGTACATATAATTTTTCACACATGAAATTTTTGATACAGTATTCCTAGGTAGTCCAGAAAATTGTTCGTACATAGAAAATCATATAAAGTAGTTAGACCAAACAAACTCAATTCACATTTCTCAATAATTCCTTCTGGGTGGACAAATATACTCATCAGATTATTCACATATGTTGAAAAGTTCGCAAATCATATGTTTTAAAAAAAATACTAATGTGTAACACTCTACGTGTTTCAGGGTTAGGTATCCCTCTTCTTCAGGGGTTGTTCACCATCTTCTGTACTCACCTGATTGATATATAATGTATAATTTGATAATAGTATTTTAGTTTCAAAAGACTATTTGGATCATTAGTGCAAAAAAACTTCTTTTGAAATGGGAAAAAAGTTTACTCAAATACGCTAACCTTGTATTGTAAAATGCTTGATTGATGAGTCAAGTATGCTTTAGACAAGGTTTTGTTTTTGTTACAAAAAATATAATAAAGAGGACTTCATTCCATATAAATGATGAAAATGATGTTTTAATTAAGTATTTCTTCACATCATATTTTCCTTGGTGTTAACATCACACCAATAATGATTATTTCGTTCTTCTTTATCCAAATTTGATTCCTTTCTGGTGTTTTAGCATCACACCATCTCATTCACATCACTTTCAAATAATATTCCTTGTTCTCAAAGAATATTCTGCTTTCAAATAATACTCATACTCTGCTTTCAAATAATACTCGACACGTGTTTCTCCATTGACTGTGTCAATGGTTTATTAGGAGAAAGAGTGGTAAAGAAAGATAGAAAAAAATGTTAAAAGAAAGGGTCTGTTTGTGTGTCCATAATTAATTTTATCTTAACAGTTTTATCAGGATCTTTCATAGCAAACCATAATATAGTTTATGAAAAAATTCTGACTCACCCTGTTCTTGCTTGCAAAAATCCCTTTATGTGTAATTGAGGTGATCCTTAAGATTTCTTTAAAGCAACTTCAATAAGATATTTATCACAGGTTATCTTCAATAGGTATTTTCCTGTTTAGTCAAGATCAAGATTGGTGTAGCTAATGGAAAGAGAAGACTATGTAAGAATGGTATTTTTGGTAATTTGGGAATAAAAGCTTGGAGACAGTAACTATTATGGTTAGAAAATTCCTCTTCGTTTTCAAATATTGCTTGCCTTATATGTTGGGTAACATCTTGAGTGGTGCTAGAGGTATCCTTAGTGCCTTGATAAGCAGCGATCCGAATGGCCATGTTGCGCAGCATTTGTTTTAAAAAATCGGGCTTTATATGGTCCTTCCGCTGTGCGATGACGGCAATACGGTGCGTGCAATGTAATTAAGAGTGGTGCAATGACATCACTGCGCTTCTAGTATGTGCGGCAGACATTTTGGAGAGGGGTGCTCTAAAAATGGCATCTATCTGTTTTTGAATATTCGTTGTCTTTTAATGTTACAAAACTAATTGCTGACTATCTGACCATGCGATGTAGATTTAAATAGTTTACATTTCCTAGGTGAGACTTTCTTTTTTTGTAACTTTCATTTTTTTGATGGAAATTATGATCAGTTATACAGGGACTGATTCCTATTGGATCACTATTGGAATTTTAAAACTGAAATTAGTAACAGGATGTGTTTTCTCATGGAAATACGCGATATACAGAGAAATAACAGATATACAGTAGGAAAGAAGAAATAATTCTTAAAGGGGGCCTAATTCTTAATGGACACTTGATATATCACATAATTATCAATGTCTAAAACCTGCTATGTTAAGCAAAACTTGTGTATGTGAAAATCATTTTCATTCAAGTTAATTAACAGCAGCTTTGGGGAAATTATATTCATTCAAATGAATAAATAGCATTTTAGGGTGTAACAAATAAGACTTTACATTATGTAAGCATATCTCTTTAAATATACAGAGATGTAGTTATAACCAATTGTACATTTCTGTGTCACAATTCAAACCTGAGACACAAGTGTCCATAATGCAAATCCATTTGCATTCCTGTTTACGTAATAGATCTTCCATATTTCCCCTTCTTCGGGGTAAACAAACTTTATCCAAGCCAAAGATCTTGAGGTCAGAAATTTTGAAAATTGGGTGATCTTCCAATATATGAGCTGCTATGAGGGATCTGAGGTCTTGATTTCTGATGGCTCTCAAATGTTCAAAAATTCTCACTTTGAGTTTCCTTATGGTACTGCCAATGTATAATTTGTCACAAATGCATTGTATTCCGTAAACGACATGTGTAGAGTTGCAGTTAATCAATTGGTTGATTTGGTGGTTTCTCCATTTGGAAGCTTGATTTCTCGTTTGCCTTGTTCTAAGAGTGGGCATAGTTTGCAATGTCCACATCTGTGTGTAACTCTAATGGAAATTTGGAAGAAAGCTTTTCTTGCATCAGGTAATGGGCTGACAAAACTCAGACTGATAATGCTTTTAATGGTTGGTGCACTCCAAAAACAGATATTTGGGGAGTTGTCCAAATGTTTCTGTAAACTTGAATCTGTTAGAGGAATATTCCAGTATTTTGACAATATTTGTTTGATTTTCTTGACTTCCGTACTGTAGGTGGTAATGAACTGAGTTTTGTGTCTTGTTTCAGTTTTCGGTTTGTCAAAAAGTAAAGATTCTCTAGAGATTTGTTTTACTTTGTTTATCGCTGCCTTAATATTTCTTGATCTAGAATCATTTGTAGAGAATGCACAAATCCAAACAAAACCTTTTACAAAACTATCAGCTGGAAATAGTCTCCCATTTTTCACTTCCCATCATCCGAGACACACTATTCAAAACATCCCATATAGTGAGATACTGAGGAAAAAGCAGAACTGTAGTACACCTCTTACCTTTGAAGAAAATCTCAAGAAAACATTTTCCAAATTCAAACAAAGAGGTTATGAATCAAGAAACAGTAAGGCAGAGATAAACAGAGCAAAATAAATCTCTAGAGAATCTTTACTTATTGACAAACGGAAAACTGAAACAAGACACAAAATGTTACGCTCACCTGGTATCCACAGGGATGCCGCCCAGCCGGGTTACTCGCTGGTATGCTTCTCAGCTTTGCCCTGATTTGGTCTGCGGGGAGGGTTCTGCCTGAAAATACAGGAGGTCTGTGTTTAAGACTGACCGACTGGGGTAAGTATCCTCCCCCACCCCCGTATGATTTCAGTCCCTCTGGCGCCCTCTCCTCACCTTGTGGTAGAATTAGGCATGCTCTCCATCCTGCCTTCTTTGCAGGGGCGTGTTGCCTTTCATGGGTGAGTGCGGTCCAGTTACTTCACTGACGCCAGCCGTTTGATATTGTTCAGGTAGGTCGTATTGCTATTCTTTAGTTTTGTTGCTATCCTGCATGCCTTTCTTTGTTTAAAATGTCGCTTTTTTCTCCCTTAGGTATGCGGCGCTTCGGCGTGGCGAACTGGCTTGGTTGAGCCCCGCTGGTAAATGATGGCGCATTAAGAGCGCTATGACGTGGTAAGTAAGCACTATGCGCAGCGCTGCGAAGTCTTGCCTTTGCTAACCTGTGTTTTCCTTCCTTGTAGGTTGAAGTGTTCTTCAGCGTGAGTGGAATGTCCGAAGTGGTGCCAGCCGAGAGGCGACCAGCCAGGTAAGGCTTTTGAGCAGTTCGTAAATTGTAAATGTCTCTACTGCTTTCTTTAATGTTGCCTCTATCTTCCTCCTTCAGGTCGTTCTGTCCGGGAGGCGTGCAGATTCGAGGAAGCTGTTCTCAGTAGCTGCGAGTGTTTAAAGATGACGACTGCAGGTAAGATGCTGCTGCTAATGATGTTCCTTTTGTATCCTTGCAGGTTCTGCTTCTCCGAGGTTCGAGGGAATAGCTGGACACAGTGAGCTTCACGTTGCAAGCTGCAAAGTAACGTGAAGCATATTGTCTTGCTCGGGTGTGGTTTAAATAGCCCAACAAAATAGTCCAGGTAAAGTAGTCCCTAGGCTACCACACCCAAAACACTAGACCGGTCAGATAGTGAGCAATTAGTTTTGTAACATTAAAAGACAACAAATATTCACAAACAGAAAGACGCCGTTTCTAAAGCATCCCCCTCCAAAATGTCTGCCGCACGTTCTAGAAACGCAGTGACATCATTGCGCCGTGCTTAATTACATTGCATGCGCTCTGATGACGTCATCGCGCGGCGTAAGAACTACATAAAGACAGATTTTTTACAAACAAATGCTGCGCAACTTGGCCATTCAGATCGCTGCTTATCAAGGCACTAAGGATACCTCCAGCACCACTCAAGATGTTACCCAACATATAAGGTAAGCAATAATTGAAAACCATGAAGAATTTTCTAACCATAATAGTTACTGTCTCCAAGCTTTTATTCCCAAATTACCAAAAATACCATTCTTACTTAGGGCCTCATTACACGGTAGGCGGTAAGGGTTTACCGGTACCGGTATTTTACCGGTACCGATAAATCCTTACCGCCTTACTACAAGGTCCCTTTGCGGGTTGGGGAATTTAACGCCTGCTTTTTGCAGGCGTTAAAAACCAACCCGCAAAGGGACCAGGGAGCTAATTAAGGAACCGCAATTTGCGGCACCGTACTTAGCGCCTTCCCCATTCCCATAGAGCCCTATGGGGCAAAAATGGGAATGGGGAAGGGCAATGGGGGAAGGGGGAATTACTGCCCCACCAACCTTGGAATAGGGCGGTAATTCCCCTTTCCACCAAGGCGGTGCCGGTATTTTACCGGCATGGACCAAGGTGCTAATAGCACCTTGGTCCACCGCCATCCGTGTAATGAGGCCCTTAGTCTTCTCTTTCCATTAGCTACACCAATCTTGATCTTGACTAAACAGGAAAATACCTATTGAAAATAACCTGTGATAAATATCTTCTTGAATTTGTTTTAAAGAAATCTTAAGGATCACCTAAATTACACATAAAGAGATTTTTGCAAGCAAGAACAGGGTGAGTTAGAATTTTTTCATAAAATATATTATGGTTTGCTATGAAAGATCCTAATAAAACTGTTAAGATAAAATGAATTATGGACACACAAACAGACCCTTTCTTTTACCATCTTTTTCTAGCTTTCTTTACTTTTTTCCTATCAGAAATCACTCTTTCTCCTGATGAACCATTGACAAACTCAATGGGGAAACACATGTCAAGTATTATTTGAAAGCAGAGTATGAGTATTATTTGAAAGCAGAATATTATTTGAGAACAAGGAATATTATTTGAAAGTGATGTGAATGAGATGGTGTGATGCTAAAACACCAGAAACTAATCAAATTTGGATGAAGAAGAACGAAATAATCATTATTGGTGTGATGTTAACACCAAGGAAAATATGATGTGAAGAAATACTTAATTAAAACATCATTTTCATCATTTATATGGAATGAAGTTCTCTTTATTATATTTTTTCTAACAAAAACATAACCTTGCCTAAAGCATACTTGACTCACCAATCAAGCATTTTACAATACAAGGTTGGCACATTTGAGTAAACTTTTTTCCCATTTCAAAAGAAGTTTGTTTGCACTAATATTTGTGTAGCAGCCACACAAGGATTTGGGAACTACTCATGCAGACAACCATGCCACCTTTTAAAAGGAGCTGGCGTCAAGGGAAAACTTTGTTGGTTGCAACACTTCATTATTTGGATCATTATCCTGTCATGTCCTATAAATCTTTAAATAAATAATAATCACCTGGATGTCCCATTCCTTTTGGTTTCCACTTTGAATCAACTTATTATGATGCTTGTGCCAACAGGTAACTCAATTGTGGGCTGTCAGTTAGCCTAAAACCAATGAAATAAGCCTATTATAAAAAATCTGCATATGAAAGAAAAGTGATGACAATAAGAGAGGATCTGGTCCTCATGTGTACCAAAAAGAAGGTCATCGCTTAGAACAGTTGTTACCTTGGTGTGAGGTAGTCCAAATTAAATACGTGTGCTAAGGTCTCGCAAGGTAAATTGCTAATCCTTGAGCCCGTGTTTGAAAATATCCCTTGTGTCATTTCCTATGGAGAAAAAAATAATTGTATATATATATATATATATATATTCAGTGAATTGTTTCTGCTACTACTTGTGCTTTTTTGCTAACTTCACTTTCCCTGTATATACCCATATTGGTATGTGTTCTTGTGTCTTTGTGTTTTGTCTATAGTAATGCAATTATGTAATACATGGGTTTTATTAGCTACTTATTACATATTTCACAGTACACAAAAATCTGTTAAGAAAACAATTATCATTTCATTATTCAACATACTAACATTACGAATATCATACCTTCATCTTGTACGCTGCACACAATGTTATGTTTCTGTATGAGTAGCTTAGTATACTAGATAGAACCCCATAATAGGATGCTATTTATATCAATGCATCGTTCAATGCACTTATTAAGGTATATTTCTTGCAATGATTGTTGACACTTTTTTCGCAACATAATAAGAATCCCTTCTACACATATTTCATGAGAAGTACATACACATGTGATGCCATCAGTGATGTCATCAATGACATTGTGATGTCATCTTTGATGTCCTGGGTGTTAGTCTTAGCAGTGCACGGTGGTGGCGCGAGTTATGGTTGCTTAGCTTACCATAACTGGCGAATTTCAAGGGTTTTTCGGTTTTCCTTGGAACCATAACGTCCCTTTAACAACGTTTTTTTCACTGAATTTCATAGGTTATTAGTAGCGCAACTTAACCATAACGTCCCTTTAACAAAGTTTTTTCACTGAATTTCATAGTTTTTTAGTAGCACAACTTAACAATAATGACTTTGACTTTATATACATGTCATATGGAACTGACTAGATCTCTTCTTATGAACTTGATGTCCACGAACTTATTTAATGTTCACGGACATGTTCGGAGAACAGTACCACTACCTAAAAACTGTGGGGGGGGGGGTGGTGGGGTATGTTTGATTGTTATATCATAATATAGGAATATTTAATAAATTCAAAAAGCAGCACACAAACACATTATATATAGTAATACATAAGAAATGTAACCCATATATGTAGCACACTAACCATTCATTTAAATACAATATGTTCTGAAATGGAATATACCACAAGAAGATAAATTGGCTTCCAACATAATTACCTCACAGTCACAACAGAACTGAGAACAAGACCAGACCCACTGAATACATAGGACTTATCTTACCAGAAATAGTAAGTGTACTTCATTTTACTCATATATTTATAAACTTTCTGTATTAGATTAAAAAATATATTATCTTTTTTTTTTTTCTCACAGAAATGTCTAGTACTCTGGAATGGCTAGAGGACAATTTCCCACATGAAGAAATGTCACAAGATAGTGAAACTAATGGTAAACACTTTATAATATAAACCATTTATTTATTATTTTTTTATATACATTTAACATATATATTATTTTTTTGTACAGAGCATACCAAAATAGAAAACACTTCAGAAAACCCTGTTATGGATAACAGTCTTCACAATATAGAAGAAAAAATTGATGTATTGTTGGCTAATTTTAATAATTTAAAAACTTTTGTAGAAAATCATTTCAAACCAAAAACCTCGTACCATTGCCCCACATGTACTTGTCCCTCCTCACCATATCCCAGTCAATTATCCCCAAACCCTCTCCATAATCCAAAACGTTTTGATGAGACTTCCATCCCTTCTTCACCTAATACCAATCATGTTGAAACCCCAAAATCTCCTGTTTTTGTTTCTGTTTCTGCCTCACCTTCTCTGTCATAAATTATTAATATATGTTAAATAAAGTTTAATTTTTATATTGTATTGTGAATAGTTTCCGTTTTTTTTTAAAAACATTAAAAGTGTCCGCGGACAGTGCGAGTGTTCTGAAATGTTCGTACATAAACGAAAATGGAGGTGTCCTGAAGAACACCACACCTGTTCGTACTGTTCGCTAGCAAGTTGAAACTGTTCTAAGAACACACGTGGTGTCCTGAAATGTTCGTAAAGAAACAAAAATTAAAGTGTTCTAAAGAACACTATATCTGTCTGTAATGTTCGCTATCAACTTAAAACGAACACAATTGGTGTCCTGAAATGTTTGTAAATAAACGAAAATGATGTGTCCTGAACAACAGTACAACTGTTCGTAGTGTTCGCTAGCAACATGAAACTGTACTAAGAACACACGCGGTGTCCTGAATTGTTCGTAAACAAACAAAAATTAAAGTGTCCTAAAGAACACTATACCTGTCCGGTACTGTTCGCTAGCAAGTTCAAACTGTTCTAAGAACGCTATTGGTGTCCTGAAATGTTCATACGTAAACGAAAATGGGGGTGTCCTGAAGAACACTATACCTGTTCGTAGTGTTTGCTACCCAATTGAAACTGTTCTAAGAACACAATTGGTGTCCTGAAATGTTCGTACATAAACGAAATTACACGTGTCCTGAAGAACACTATATCTGTCCTTACTGTTCGCTACCAAGTTTAAACTGTTTTAAGAACACACGCTGTGTCCTGAAATATGTGTTTCACGTGTGACGCACTTTTAATTACTTCAGAACCCGAACAGTGTCCGTAGGACATCAATGCGCATGCGCTAACCAATCTCCGTGCACTTGGTGTCCTGCGGACAGGCGCTTCCTTCGCAGACTAGTTCGCGAACGGATCATATGACCGCGCCCACGCTCATCGTGTGTCCTGAAATGCAGACACTTTTCGTGTCCCCGAACAATTTAAAAGTACATTTTCAGTTAATCCATAATATTTTTCAATAAAATCTCACCATGGCACAAGTCCCACATAGCAATCTTGAGTTTCTATATACCTTTTGAAACTTTCCAATCCTTTTTTTGTGTTCGATCTGTCCGTGGACAGTGCGCATGTCTGCGAACCGCGCACAAGCACCCCTATAAAAGACCACGCCCAAGAGCTTATTCCCATTGTGTTTCTGGCTATTCTTCAGAACACAGTGATTTTTGCTGCCACCTGCAGCATACACCATCATCGAGATGGCATCCTTGGCTGCTGAACTGCCACTTGGTGCTGCACCTGCTTCAGCACCACCCCCAGCCCCTCCACCACCACCACCTCCCCAAGGGCCTCAAGAGGGGAACAGGAGTGAGGATGCGGAGGAGGAAGAAGAGGATGATGAGAATGAGGTAGAGGAAAACCCTACTACCCGCACTAGGCGTGAGTCTTGGGTGTGGCGGTTATTTACCATTCATGGTAATGTTCCTAAGGCTCGTGCGAACCGTGTTACCTGCAATGAGTGCAAAATGATACTCAGTCGCGGGAAGCACAGTAAGTACAGCTTTGGGACCACTACTATGAAGCGACACCTGAGGTCATTTCACTCTGGGGCTATTTGCAGGGTTGTACCTTGCGAAGAACGTAGCAGGTTGATTTCCTCTATTTCATCCTCTGTTTCTGATCCTGTCACCACAAGGACCACCTCTGTGGGACAGCGTCTTCCTCAAGCTGCCTCACAGGCCATACAGAATGCTGATGACCCTTACCTTTAGAGGGTCACAGTTGTATGTATGTACTGTGACACAGTACTCTGCAGGGGGGAGCGACTTCAGAGTGCTTTTGAGACTATCGTCTCAGAGCACGAGAAGACCTGCTCACTACCCAAATAAAACCCACTCTACATATTCCTCTCTCAGCTCACCCTTTCTTATCCCTGTGGTTGGTTTCCCTCCCTTTACTATCCTTTACCCTCCTCTCCTAGTGTGTCGTGTCTGAAAAACCAAAAAAAATACAAAATTACAAAAATAAAAAAAAAATAAGGCTCTTTTCAGAGCCACCTTTCCCAGTTAAAAAATAGAAGTGAAAATAAATGAGGCAGGGCTCTTTTTATTTTTTAGAAGTCCGCGGACAGTTCGCGAACATTAAAAAAATTGTGTTGCTACTCCATCACAAACATTGTAATTTTCTCTGGAAAGAAGTGGTGGCTCTGAAAAGAGCCTTTGGGTGGTGTTTGTAAGTCAAAAATTGTAAATGCTTAACATCTACTTCAAAATCGTTGTTGTAATTCCAAAAAAGGTCGCAATGCATTTTGTACATTTCTCAGAAAAATCTGATTGCCAGCATAAGTAAGATGGACTCCATCTCTGCGAAAAATGTATGTACTACAAAACATAATATTTTCATTGTGAAAAGAAGACATGCCAAAATCTCTTAGAAAGGCACAACAGCCTTATTAACATTGCGCCTTGCTTTTTCCATTTGTGGACCAAATGAAGAAGAACGAAGCCACATTTGTCTCTGCGCAATCCGTGAAAATATCACTTGAGAATTAGGAAACGTGTCTATAACCTTCCTAAGTCCTTCTTTCATAGCAAATTGCAAAAAAATTCCAGTCACATGTCCTAAACTGCTCCCTCCACAATGAATTACAATTATGTCTAGATGTTGCTCTGTCTCCAAAGTAGCACAGAGAGGTAGCAAGTCCAACCACTTCATTCCACGTACTCCATGCCAGTGTACTTCCACATGTGGGAATCCAAGATCTACAGCTACTCCACAGCTTTCTGCATGCACCTTCAACCAATGTATCCACAAATCTCCTAAAATCCAAACAATCTGTTTTCTGAAACACGCAGCCATAGCTATCATTTGTTCTCTCAGCAAAAAGAGTATCTGAGAAAATCTCTCCTGGCACAACACACCCACCAAACTTTCCTGACCAATCCCTTTCAGTGCTTATTCTCATTTGCATGACTTCTGAACCCAAAAATCCCCGGATGTAACTCCCGATGTCCGTGAACTACCGCCATGTCCGCGGACATATAGTAACATGAACAGCCCTTCTATCATTTCCACTACACTCTCTCTGCCATTCCCTCATTGGATGTACCTCAAAAATCACATGACCATGCACCAATCACATTCAAGACCTCTACATCTAACTGCATCATCATAGATCAGCACTGCAAATGTACTCTGAATCTCTCTGAGTACAAGTGTCACATCATTGGCAAGCAGCATCTACCAGAAATACTGTACAAGTCGTCAAGATTTCTACTTGCAGCTCCATGCATATCCATATGTATGAACACAAACTTCAGGTATGCATATTTTCTGTATAGTAGATGAACACATTTTCAAACAGACTTTTACCTTGTAAAATCTGTAAAATGAATTTACTGTACTTTTTTCAATTTCCTAAAATCAACTATCACTTATAAACCTTTATACTATTTACTTTCTTTATACACACACACTCAAATCATGTTAAACTGACATTTTTTAAATGAAATATATAGACTACATATATTCAAACAAAATTGCATGCAAACACAATCTATGTTTAAACCTTTATAAAAATACTTATACAATTTCATATTTTTTGTTTTTATTTATTTATTTACTTAATTACTTTAAATTAGACATGACATTGAGGCGCTATTACCTAGAACAGTTTACTTACAGAAATAGTGGTATTCACTAATATATTATAAATTTCACAAGACATAGTAAAGATATTTTTTTTTGCTACAGTTAGTCATTCAATACAATTTGTTCATTAAGAACATATAATATGTACTGAACTGATGCAATGTATCTTATGTAAATAAATTAGTTTAATAGTTTTACAGAAGGCACTGAGGATTTCAATTAAAAAAATCAATATCTAAATTAAAAACAGTGCTATATACAAACAAAGTTACTAATTTGAAGCTTTTACCATTGCAGTGAAGACCAGTTTCCTGAAAAGAAGCAGCCGAATTCGAAGAAGAAAGAAAAAGTTACCTGTTAATTTAAAAAAAAAGTAAGTAAAATATCACCATAATATTTGTATTATTAATCAAATATACTATAACGTTAATACGAGCTATTTCGGTTTCTAAAAATAGAGATTTTGTACCATTTTGTCCAAAAATGTCCATATCTTAAACAGCGATTTACAGCCAGAATGGCCCACAAATTTCTATTTTTGGACACACAAATTACCCAACTGAACCACTACAATTTTCATATTATAGAACAAACAACTGTTTTAATTGTATACATTAGATTTACTACTTGTACTTTTCCACACCACTAGCTTACTTTTTTTGTCATCTGAACCCCAGTTTAGTAACACATAAATTCAAGAATACCTATCCCTACTAGTTTTAGTTCCCAATGCACAATCACACACCATTACATACATCTTTATCATCTTACTCAAACACTCATGCACACAGCACACATACATTCCAGAACACCCCAACCCATATCTTCTTTATTTTTTTCAACAGACCCTAAAGAATGCCTACCAAAAGTCAAGTTCGTAGAAAGCAACGCAAAAGTAGAGCAAATGAAAATAAAGGTGTCCAACATAAGCATCCATCTCTAGCAGAATTTGTAAAAAAAGTTGAAACAAAACAGCTAATACAATCATTTAGTGAAACACAAGAAGTTTCAAGTACAACAACTTCGCTTCCTCTATCAAAATGTTAAACAAACCAAAAAACAATTAACAGAAAATCAGCTATCAGTACAGATAAATCTACTTCTTCAAATTCTAATATAGTGCAAAGTAAGCATACCAAGAAAAGTATTTTAGCCAAAATATACCATCACAAAGTCCTTCAAAATCTTATAAAAACAGGAGAGAAATCAGGTTCAAAGCTTAAAACCTATCGTAGGAAATTAATCTTAGAAGCATTGATGGACAGTGCAATTCTTCTCAAAAGAAATTTATTTATTTTACTCTTAAACAAAATGAAACCACTAACAAAACTAATAACTAAATTACAAAAAAAGATTTCTCAATAAGCAAAATATCAACAGAAAGAACTTCTTAAGTATCAGCGGAGGTGAATGGAATCACACTACAAGCACAGAACCATATTTTAATGAAGAAGCGTACAAACAAAAGCAAACAAATACAATTGCCATACATAGCAGTGGTCGAGGTTATGAAAAAGTGAATAATACCATAATGGAACAAGAAGTACTTCTTACAAAAATATGCCCTGAAAACTTAGAATTACCCCTCCATTCAACTGAATCAGAACGTCTAGTGTACAAATGGCCATGCACGTCAATGTGTAACATTCCCAAACAATGTTTCAAATCTTTATGCCAATTCCTCAATAAATATGTAAAAAGCAAAGACAAAATCAAAATTAAATTACTGCAAAATATAGATACCTGTCCAGTGTGCAAGTACACAGAACTACAAGGACATTCATTGGCCTGCATTACAGGACCTACTTGTAAAACCACTTTCCATGATATCAAAAGGATATCAACACATCATTCAACTATAAGAAATCTAGACTATAAACTGTACTATGCTAAAAGTCCTGCTTTAGCACTAGCAAAGTTAAATAACATCCTTCTACATGGTACAGCAAAAGACCTACTTGAAGAAATTCACTATATCCAGAAAAAATATTTTGGAAGTGAAAGCCATTTACAGAATGAAATAGCTTTAAACCAATTAAGCAACAATTCTACACATTGCAACTTTTTGCTAAACACATACAAAAAAGAAATACTAAAATTTAAAAGTACATCAGATGAAGTACCAAACCATGTATGTGTATGGTGCATAGATATTTTTATAAAAGTAACACAAAAACTGTGGACCTATCATACAAAATAGAAGACAACGAAGATTCTAAATAGTTTGAATTAGCTCTCTACCTTGTAGCAGAAAACAAATAGGAAATAACTGAGCCCTTAATACTTTGCAGTTATTGCACTACAAAACTTGACAACAACCAAACTCCTTCACGTTCTATCACAAATAATTTGGAATTATACCCAGTACCAAAACCTCTACAACAACTTAATTTATATAAGAGCATCATAATTCAAACAGTACACCCATTTCAAGCAATAATACGCCTTCAACCAAAAACAGCAAAATTACCTCCCTCTGAATTGATAAAAGGCATTCGTGGAAAAGTAGTTTATTTGCCATTAAATCTAAAAGAAAATGTGCATATTCTAGGAGTGCAACGTCCAATGCAGCAATCTTTAATTATATTAGTAAATGGAGTACCTACAAAAGACAAAAAAATATGGCAACAGCTGGTAGATTTATATAAAGTTAGACAAGCCTTCCAATATCTTAAAGAGAATAATGAATATTACAAAGAAATTAATATTGAAGAAAACTTGAAAGATACAACTAAATTAATTAAAAAAACACAAGAAGCTGGTCAATTTGAGCTACTAGATCCTGCTACAATATCAAATACTTTAGACCATTATACAATTCATTCTTTGCACTGTAATGACACCGTACAAGATGTACTGGAAACTTACCAAATGCGTCAAACAAAAGGATCGCCAATCAGTATATGGGAAAAAAGTATAGAAGCACGTGCTTTTCCTCTACTGTTTCCTACTGGCAAAGGAGGAAGGTATGATGATAAACCTATTCAAATATCAGCTTCAGAATACCGCTCATTACGGATGTATTCTGAAGATCCCAGATTTAGACAAAATGTGGAATACATATTCCACCTACTCTTTGAAAGTGAACTAGCAACTTTATGTTACGGAGTTGCAGACATATTACAATCAGGATCACACTTTCAAAATATGACAGCTACCCAATTATTAGAGAAAGTGCAACAAAAGGATGAGGTTTTACAATCAAATATTACAAATCTATTAGCAAATATTCGTGGTACTAAAGAGTACTGGTTTCGACGTCATGGAGATGTACGTTGTATGATCAGAAACCTTGGCCCACCCACTTGGTTTGTTACATTAAGTTGTGCAGAATATGCATGGGAAGATTTACATGATTTCCTACGCATATCAAATAAAAACAAAACAAACATAGATATTCTAACACCTGGAGAACTTTGTTCTTTGGATCCTGTTAATGTTTCAAGATATTTTCACCATCGCTTCATTGCTATGCTACATTTTATTTGTAATAAAACTGTTCCTCCCCTTGGAGAAGTGCAACACTTCTTTTGGAGAAAAGAATACCAAGCCAGAGGAGCACCACATATCCACATGCTTTTATGGATTAAAGATGCTCCTAAATTGGGTCAAGACAGTGATGCCACTGTTTTACAGTTTATTGAAAAATATGTCACTTGTGAAATTTCATCAGAAGCCAGAAATAGTGATCTTCATGCACAAATTTTACAATTTCAAAGACACAAATGTGGAAAATATTGTCGTCGCAAATACAAAAACAAAGGCAAATACTACACCAAATGCCGATTTGGTTTCCCTAGACCAGTTACAAATACAGGTCAAGTAAACAACCTCATGTTTTCAGTTAGACATAGGCCCTCATTACAACTGAGGTGCTAAGTGCACCAACTTTACCACCATGGTGTAAACTACGTTTACACCATGGTGGATGGCGGATTTACCGCCCCATTACAAGGTGAGTGGGGCGATAAATCCCCATTTCCCATTTTCCCTTCCCCATTCCCATTTTTGCCCCATAGGGCATAATGGGAGTGGGGAAGGCGCTAATTACGGCACCGTAAATTACGGTGCCGTAATTAGCACCAAGGTGCCTTAGCACCATGGAACTTAACGCCTGCAAAAAGCAGGCGTTAAGGTGGGAATCAGGCGTTAAGGGTTAACGGTGGCGTTAACCCTTAACGCCTGAGTTGTAATGAGGGCCACAGTGTTAAAGGTAAGTCACCTAAAAATACATATTACATAAAAAGAAAAGAAGAAGAAAAATATATCAATGATTATAATGCAATCATTGCCCACTTATGGAATGCAAACATAGATGTGCAGTACATTGCAGACAATTCTACTGCAGTTGCACGATATGTCACAGCATACTTAACTAAAGCAGAAAAGACAGAGCTCCAAGACCTCTGGAATAACTTGTCATCAGATAAAACAGTATCTCAGAAATTATACAGCTTGGGCATAAAAATGCTCACCCATAGAGAATGTGGATCTTATGAAGCAGCTGATTGTTTAACTGGTACTTCATTGTATGGTAAATCTGAAAATATAGTATGGCTAAGTCTTGGTCCAGCTAAATCTAGAAAAAGAGTTCTAAAATCATTTGAAGATATAGAAACAATAGCCAAACATGATCCCAACAGCCAAGACATTTTAAAAAACAATTTATTGGACACATACTACCCAAACAGAAGTAATACTTTGGAAAACATGTGTCTATACCAAATAGCCCAAAACTACACATACATAAATAATATGAAACCTGATGAAAAAAAAGGTAAATATAGAGTGACAGACTGTGAAGGCAGCTTAGTTAAACTCACTAAATCAAATTTAATTAATCATATCAAATAGTCATTGAAGACTCCTCAACATAAAGAAGTATATTACGTGTCCCTGCTACAACTCTTCAAACCATGGAGAAAAGAAGAACAATTACTAGATAACTATGACTCATATGAGGATGCTTTCAAAGCAAATGAAAGCACTATAACTGATGTAAAGTTTACACAGTACAAAACAATGTTGCACAATGAACAGCAACATGAAGAAGAACTCCAAGCCCAACTAGATAAGGATACTCCTGACAGTAGTCAACCTTCTGTAACAGGAAGCCAAGAACTACTGGGAGAACCACTAATAACAAATGAGTCAGAATTAGCTATGATAGAAGTAGAAAACACCATGTGTCAGTATGAAGATAAGGAAGACTTAACTATACTACAATCAAAACTAAACAATGAGCAAAGTAGCATTTTTCAAGAAGTAACAAAACAAATTGCACATGGTGTAAAACATGAAAATAAAGAATGTTCCTGCCATAATTATAAACCTATACTACTGTACGTCAGTGGTGAAGCTGGTTCTGGCAAAACATTCCTAATCAAAATCATTAGTAAGTTCCTTCAACAATTGACAAACAACAAGCTGTCAGCTGTTGTCACTGCCCCCACAGGTTTAGCTGCCTACAACATAGGTGGTGTTACATTACACCGATTACGTCTATTACCAGTAGAACACCAAAACAAATTAGACTATTACAAACTTTCTGCAGAAGCTGCAATGGAATTACGCAGAGTATTGAAACAAATGAAAATGCTACTAATAGATGAAGTGAGCATGGTCTCCAACCTGATGTTAGCTTTGATTCACCTCAGATTACAAGAAGTACTCAAACAGACTATGAAGAGCTCTTTGCAGGAAAACACATTATTGTTTTTGGAGATCTGCTTCAATTAACACCAGTAAAAGGTGAACCTATTTTTAAAACATTAGGGCACAAACTCTGCTGTAAAACTGTTGGCAGCATTGGAAATGTCAACCTTTGGCAACATTTCCAATACAGAGAATTAACAGAAAACATGCGCCAATCTGCAGATCTAACTTATGCCAACATTTTTAAAAGTTTGAGAGTTGGTATACTTTCTATAGAAGCAGAAGCAACATTGAAAACCCAGCACATTAATGCACTTTATGGCGATAATGTATGTGCTACAGATGTTATGGAACAATTAGCCCACAAAAATGTCAATTGTATGGCCTTAATGCCAACTCTTGCAAGCTGTCTCAAATTCAATGAAATAATGTTAAGTAAAGAAATGCAACCAATAATGGAAATTAGCGCCACAGACAAACTAGATGTACATGGTATGACACTACCCATGTGTGACCAAGCCACAACAAGACTAAATAATTTAGAAAAATCAATCTCAAACACAGCAGGCTTAGAAAAGATGTTAAAATTATCCTTAAATTGCAGAGTAATGCTTAAACGTAACCTTGACGTGGACCAAGGACTAGTTAATGGAGCACCGGGTACAGTTGTTGGCTTTCAAACATACCCACGTGACAACAAAATTCAGTTTGTCAATATACTCTTTGACAAACTTTCAGAAGTAAAATGGATAGGACGCTTAACAGCTAGATTCCTTGTCTTCAAAGATATGTATGTACGCAGAGAACAATTTTCTCTAACTCTTGCATACGCAGTCACGATTCATAAATCACAAGGTCTTACCCTAGACAAAGCAATGATAGATATTGGTAACACAGTCTTTAAAGAAGGCATGAGCTACGTAGCACTATCACACTTACGTACACTTGACGGTCTATTTCTAATCAACTTTGATGCAAGTAAAGTAAACGCTGATATTCCTTGCATTTTAGAATATAATAGACTTCGCTCACTATACACTCCCCATCTAAACACATATCCTGTTCCACAAAAACTAAAACGTTGTAAAAGAAAACTAAATCAAACAGAAATGCAACAGGACGTCACTGCAAATCCTCCAAAGAGAGTAAAAGAAACTAATACTTCATCAAGTACCACAAACAAAAAAGAATCAATTAGAGAAAGTAAACCAGGTACTTCTTTAAAGAAGGAAGACAAACTCCAAAAAAAGCAGTTAGATACAGAACTACCTGGACCATTTAAATTCTCAAATATAGTTGGTGTAAGTTGCTATGCAAATGTAGCAATGAATATTCTATTTCAAATACCACCAATTGTTGACAACATTTACTTACACAGTACAGACCCTTTGTGTTTGCAAATGTTAGTACTTCACAGAAATGCAGCAAACAATCCTGACAACACATATAGTGTTTTTGGAATAAGACGACAATTGGACTACTGTGCTGGAATGGTGGAATTCACTATAAACTCACAGAAAGATCCACAAGAATTTCTAATGTACTTACTATTAGTACTGGAAAACAAAAACATACCTATAAATGAAATCTTCCAGATTTCATACATGTGGAAACATACATGCGCTCTGTGCAACAATGTGACACAAGAAGAAATTCCCAATGAACGCTTCATATATATATCAATACCAAATTGTGAATCCATTCCATTTCAGCAACTTGTACAAAATGCAAACCATGGTAGATTATGCTCTACCTGCAATTCAGATAATCGCTCCACGTTAGTAATACAAACACATAGTAAATACGTAATACTAATGCTTCTACATTACAATGCAGATGGTACCAAAAACAACTGCAAGCTGACTGGATTCACACATAGTCAAATATCACTTGGTAAGAAAACCTTCACAACAATAGGTATAATCTACCACGCAGGAGCCACAACCAATTCAGGGCACTACACAGCATATATAAAAAAGAAATGTGGATGGTTTGAATGTAATGATAGTACCATTACTCTAAAGCAGAGATTACCAGCAAATCTTACAAACGCTTATTTGATGTTCTTAAAACCAAAATTTGATAAATAAACTGTATTTAAACCTTTAAGTAAATTTGTGTTAAAAAAATATAAACTGTTAGAATACTCCAAAAGCTATCTAACTGCTCAAAGATTCTACAACAACTAATCAGATAAATGAATACCACTAAATTAGACCAAAAAATACACAGTTAGAATACGCCAATTGGTATCTAACTGTCCCAAAATTATAAATTTGTATTAAAATAATATAAACTGTTAGAATACTCCAAAAGCTATCTAACAGCTCAAAGATTCTACAACAACTAATCAGATAAATGAATACCACTAAATTAGGCCAAAAAATACACAGTTAGAATACGCCAATTGGTATCTAACTGTCCCAAAATTTAACAATATCCAAATAGATAAATCAAAACCACTAAAATATATTGAATAAATAGACAGTTAGAATACGCCAATTGGTATCTAACTGCTCCAAAATTTTATAATATGAAAACAAATGAAGAATCTGTTACTGCTCCAAAAAAAATACAACAAAGCAAAGTATAAAGCATTAGCCAGAAACAACAAGTGAACACTGAAAACAAACAAACAAATAAACTGTAGCATAACAGAAAAAGTTTTTTTTTTAATCCAACATGGATTTTTCTTTCTCCCACAGACCCAATGATTTTAGCTACAAATACAGAAACTGAGCAAATTGCACAGTACTCTGATTTGTACTCTACTAAATATGAGGGTCGAAAAAAAATAAAAGTATATTGCTTATACAATGTAATAAGTCATTACAAAATACTAATACTAACATGCTATTTTCTTTTATCACAGAAATGAAGAAGAAAAACATGGACTCCCATTACTAGACCAAACAGTAAGTATACAATAATAAGGATAACCATAGCAGCATATCACATCCATAGTATCTAATACCTTTGTTCCTTATACATTTGTTTTTCACCCAAAGTTATAAGCAAATATGAATGTGATATGCTGCGGTGGTTGTTGCCAGGACATAGAGTCTTGGGTGCATGGCCAAATGGCCATGCACCCAAGACTCTATGCCCTGGCACCAACCACTGCAGCATATCACATCCATAGAGTCAAACATTTCAAGTATGATCTATGGGAAACTTTTAATGTCCGCGAACAATGTGAGTGTTCTTAGAACACTTTGAACTTGCCAGCGGACAATACGGACACCGTTTTCAGGACACCCCCTACGAACATTTCAGAACAACGCGATAGTTCTTAGAACACTTTCAACTTAACAACGAACAATACGGACAGCGTCCTAAGGACACCCCCTACGAACATTCCAGGACACCGGGAGTGTTCTCAAAAACGTCTTCAGAACACCCCCATTTTGTTTATTTGCGAACATTTCAGGACACTGCGGGTGTTCTTAGAGCACATTCAACTTGACAGAGAACAATACGGACAGCGTCCTCAGGACACCCCCTACGAACACTCCCCGGACACCGCAAGTGTTCTTAGAAGCGTCTTCAGAACACCACCATCTTGTTTATTTGCGAACATTTCAGGACACCGCAAGTGTTCTTAGGACACATTCAACTTGACAGAGAACAATACGGACAGCGTCCTCAGGACACCCCCTACGAACATTCCAGGACACCGCGAGTGTTCTTAGAAGCGTCTTCAGAACACCCCCATTTTGTTTATTTGCGAACATTTCAGGACACCGCGGGTGTTCTTAGAACACATTCAACTTGACAGAGAACAATACGGACAGCGTCCTCAGGACACCCCCTACGAACATTCCAGGACACCGGGAGTGTTCTTAGAAGCGTCTTCAGAACACCACCATCTTGTTTATTTCCGAACATTTCAAGACACCGCGAGTGTTCTTAGGACACATACAACTTGACAGAGAACAATACGGACAGCGTCCTCAGGACACCCCCTACGAACACTCCCCGGACACCGCGAGTGTTCTTAGAAGCGTCTCCAGAACACCCCCATTTTGTTTATTTGCGAACATTTCAGGACACCGCGAGTGTTCTTAGGACACATTCAACTTGACAGAGAACAATACGGACAGCGTCCTCAGGACACCCCCTGCGAACACTCCCCGGACACCACGAGTGTTCTTAGAAGCGTCTTCAGAACACCCCCATTTTGTTTATTTGCGAACATTTCAGGACACCGCGGGTGTTCTTAGAACACATTCAGCTTGACAGAGAACAATACGGACAGTGTCCTCAGGACACCCCCTACGAACATTTCAAGACACCGGGAGTGTTCTCAAAAACGTCTTCAGAACACCCCCATTTTGTTTATTTGTGAACATTTCAGGACACCGCGGGTGTTCTTAGAACACATTCAACTTGACAGAGAACAATACGGACAGCGTCCTCAAGACACCCCCTACGAACACTCCCCGGACACCGCGAGTGTTCTTAGAACAGTTTCACTTTGCATGCGAACAAAACAGACACATATTGAGTCCTTAGAACACCCCCCAGTCAGTTTATTTAGAACATTTCAGAACACCCGTGATGTCTGCAAACAAATCGAACACAAAAAGAACGTCTAACACATAAAAAACACAACTTTCATCCTATCTCATACACTCCCACCCTCCCCAAACACTCCTACACACCAACACACTCTACAAAATACACATTTTTAACAAAGTTTCACCGCGCTGTCCGCGGACGTCCACGAATCCAAGATGGCGGGCGCTACCGAAAAATCTGACGTGCTTCACGCTCCACGCCATCCAATCAGCGAACACGTTGCATGTCCACGAACATCACACAAGACGATTGGCCAATCAGGACACTGTCCGCGGAGCGAACAGGGAAGTGTGTCCGCGAACCGAACACAGATACCACACATTTTTTTTGACCTACTTTTTGGTCATTTTTAAAAAAACTACTGGACGGATTTTCACCAAATTTGCAAAAGCACGCTTTCGGGAGCAAGCCGCTGCTCCTGGTCCAAATTTGGTGGAAATCCGTCCAGCGATTTGGGCTGTAGGCGCGAGCAAAATATTTTTATCGTTCAGTCTATGGGAAAAAAAAACGTTTTGGGACCCCCCCTATAACTTTGCCCCCCCTGGACGAATCCTCACCAAACTTTGCATAAAAATTCAGAGTGACCCCAATACTTCTTTTGCAAAGTATGGTGAGGATCCGTCCAGGGAGAGCGAAGTTATAAGCCACCCAAAAAGTGCTCTTCCTATGGAAACAGCAACTTAACCATAACTACATGGCCACTCCCGTGGCCATGTAATATATGAAAATACAAATATAGCATATAGAATGCTGATTTTAAACAAACATGTCCGATGGTTAATGTCTGTGAATACATTGTTTGAGGATTCTTACCAACATTCAAACCAATGTGGATTTAAGGGAGTCTAAGGTCACTAGTGGCTTCCGCTTGTAGTTAGAGGACCAAATGCGTAGAGTGTTACACATTTGTATTTTTCAAAATATACATATGATTTGCGAACTTTTCAACATATGTGAAGAATCTGATGAGTATATTTGTTCACCCAGAAGGAATTATTGGGAAATGTGAATTGAGTTTGTTTGGTCTAACTAGTTTATATGCTTTTCTATGTACGAACAATTTTCTGGACTACCTAGTAATACTGTATCAAAAATATCATGTGTGAAAAATTATATGTACAACCAAAGTAAAATTCTAAACCAGTTTTTAGAAAAGTTTTTATCTTAAGTGACTTCTTTCTGTAAAAACATTACATTAATTTACATATTGATTGCGTATACAATAACCCTTGCATGTGCAGGGGATGGGAGAGTTCCACAAGAGTGTGGACGTCTGTTGGTTTACATTTGTTAACACAACCCAGTGTCAAGGTTGTTTTTCTCCCCGGCACCCCACTAATTATTTATAATTCATCTAGAATTGCATACCCAATAGGTGTGCACTTGGCTAACAGGAATATATGCAAAGCACGGCATAGACATTCTGAAAGACAATTCCCTAGTAA
Source organism: Ambystoma mexicanum (assembly GCF_040938575.1). Lineage (NCBI taxonomy): Eukaryota > Metazoa > Chordata > Amphibia > Caudata > Ambystomatidae > Ambystoma > Ambystoma mexicanum. Next base: position 901,324,966 of record NC_090924.1, read on the forward strand.
ATTAGCTACAGGAGATGACCACAGGCCGTGGCCATGTTCCATGGACCATCAAAGTGGAAACCTCAATGATGCGTAAATTAAACACACCCTCATGCCATTGCATAGTTCATCAGTTATGGCATCAAAAGAAAAATCTACATTCCAACAAGTGCTGTGAAAAATAGCATAATAAAAACCTTGAAGTTCACCGATAAACCTTTAGTTGAAATTCTGTTAAGGTGCCAATTTAATGCAAAATAACCCTGAAATTCAGCAGGTGTTGGAAGCTATGTCACCGTATCTCTGAGCCTCTTGTTGAGAATCACATGACCGTACTGATGACTTCCCACATGTCATCGCTTATGACATCACTTATGCCATCATCAAAGGTATCACTGGAAACTGCGACCCGCTGATGAAATAACAAATGACAACACATGTCATAAGATTTGAGACAAGTTATGGCATCACTTATGACATCAGGGCGTGTTTAAAAACTAGAGCATACTGATGACACCATTGATGGTATCACTTATGACATCATCAATGGCATCATGAGAAGTCCACATTACAGTTGAAAGGGGGGGTCAATATTGGTGCACTATTTAACTACAAACAATACAATACACCGAAATACCTCAGTAGAGGGACTCAAGTGCTTTATATACATCCTCATACTTCAAACTACTGTCACTTTTCAAAAAGATTCCAACTGTCCTGCATCAGATTGTAATACATGATAATCTCCTAATCAAAGAAATGTCAGTACAGTTGATTTGAACTTTTGTATCCCTCAATTGATACCTTCTACATGAAAGCCATTTCTACAAATGTGTGAACTTAAACTTTTGAAAAGTAGTAAATGCAGCCTTCAGGCTATGATGGAAAGATGTTCTTCTTGGAAACAGTCAAATGCTAAAACGTCCACATTGTACCCTTTCAAAGCATGGTGATAAAATTAATAGAACATGTGCTTAGTGTAACCATGATTATGCAGCAGTCCAAAGAAAGATAGTAGCGTACAGGAGAGCGAACCGTTTACCAAATCTATCACGATTCTCTGTTAGAATGTAGGATTATAGTAAGCAAAATGGTAACACTTCTGTAACATTACTGGTAAAGGTTAATATTGATGAATTATAGTTACATGTTTGTGGAATAATAATAGGTTGTTAACAGAGGACGATGTTGCAGTTGTGAAACAAAACATTTGATATTTCTACTTTTATGGGAAGTTGACAATGTTCTGTACCTTGAGGCAGAATTTGAAAGGCTTACTTTATTTTTATAAGCAGGAACTTTTCTGCATACTATTAAGTAAGCACAGCATCTGAAAAAGTATATTTCTCCTTTGTTAGCATGAACTTAATGTCTATTTTTCATATTTACATGTACAGTTCAGTGATGTCAAATGTGATATAATTTGTGATGTCATCACTGTGCTCTTGTTTCCAGTGATGTAATTGATGATGACATAAGTGATGTTGCATGTGATGTCATCATTGATGCCATCAATGTTATCATGGGCGGTGAAACAGGTAAAGCTTGGAGTGAATGTGGTGTAGTTCTGAACTCCTGCTAAATTTATAGGGTCTAATCCTTAAAATTTCTTAAACTAAATATTTGATTTCACTCAATGTGAAATGGCAACTTTCTGCAGTGGCATCATCTGATCGGAAAGGTCGTCTGGCCTTGTTCATTCTCATGGCTTACTTTACTTAGGGTAGTTCAAATAATTATTCCATAATCTATGTGCCTGAAGACATGCTGTGCCACACTGATGACATGCAATTGGGCAGAAACATGTATCTTTGGCTACTTTTGGTACTCTTGTTCAGATGATAATTGCCTGCCATTTTATTTTTCAAGTGTTCATGTGGGCGGTACCAGCCGGATATGCAAATGGATTCTACTCTTCTGGTAAGCCATGGAGAGCTAAATTGTGATTGCAATCCTCCCTGAATTGGCAGCAGTCCATAACACAGTTTATTTGGTTGTGTTCCTTCTCGGTAGAGGGGCGCTCACACTTTTGGCAAATATATAAATATATCAAGTTTGACTTCCTATAGGGGTAGCACTTTTTGACAAAATAACGTCAGCGCTGCTTAACAAAACTATTTTTGTGGGGATTTTTGGTGAAGTACCATTCAGGTGAACACAGCTATGAGGTTGGGCCAACATGTGGATTTCTCATGTAAATTCATCTAGGCAACATTTGCTGTCACCTCTAGGAAGAATTAGCTTGGTTTACTGAAAAGCAGTCCAGTGGCACTAACAGAGATGAAAATGATGGTAAAAATGACCCAAAAAGAGTTAACAATATTTCAGGTCTGTAGACTCACCTGCAGACTCAGATATCACCAGTGTTCAATTTCATTAGTAAGAAAAGAGAACAATGTTGATTGAGTATAGTTGGTTTGGAAAACTCTGAGTAACCACCATTATGCTCAGCTGAATAAATGTGGGTGTCTGTGTATCCCGTGTTGAACATGTTTGGAAAAGGGGCATATGCCAGACATCTGGGCCATATCCCAACCTATCAGAGAGTTAGAGTGTGTGTGCAAGGTCTGGAATGTGGCTTATGTTAACTAAAGAAATTGCATTTTGTAGTAAAGGACTCAAAATCAGTGAAAGGTCGGCAGATTGAACATGCAAATACATGAAAGGAAAATAGCATTAGTTGTACTTTAGAGTATGTGCTGATACAAAAGAGGGCAAAGAACTTAAAACCAATTAGTAATATGGTCTGGCCTAGGGAAAGAAGACGCCATGTATTCCACAACTCCACTGACCCGGATCTGGATTAGCAAATCTTGCTCAACAAACCTGAGTCTTTGGACCGACAGAGACAAAAATGAAATTGCATGTCATATCCATTGCTGGGATATTGTGCTCCCTGGTCTCCTCTCTCTATAGCCGCAGGTCAAGACCTCTGTTTACTGTGGGCAGGTTTGCTGTGTGTTGGCTCTGGACACATTGGGCATGATTTACAAAGCATTTTTCAATTGCATTGCGTCATTGTAAAATGCTTTTGTACATCAGGCCCAGTATGTTCACAGTGTATTTGCTGTGTCTTTGAGTATATGTGCTGTGTGTTGTTGTTATGTGAAGAGATTTACATGTGGCAATAAACAAAATTGTACATCTGGATTAAAATATGCCATGTCCTTTTTTTCAAACAAATATTACTAGAGTAAGAAACAAAACCCCTTAAGGGCCAGGCTATTATAAAAATCTGTGCAAAAAGGACGAGCATACATATTTTGGTTGCAGACAAAGCTAGTTTAGTATTTCTAGTTGTTTGAAAATTAAGTATCAATATGTATCTTGCTGTTCATGATGCTTTTGGGGTTTTATTGAAGAGGGCTGTTGGTTAACCATGGACGAATTCTCACCATTTAGATTATAGAAAATGAAGGCTGCACTGAGAAATGTCTTGACGTTCAGGGTCACCTTTCTTCGTTATAGAAAAAAAAGATTTCTGGATACCGAAAAGCATATTCCCAACATTTATTTTCAGAACATGTAGACTGGTCATCTGGTCATGTATAGTTTCAAAAATATGCAAAATGCTCTATGAAGAGCTGTTTTTATTTTGAACAATGTTTAATATGGTTGAATGATCTTTGTTAACCTATCTTTGGCTGGGGAGCAGTTTAAAGGTAAAGAATACACTTTTCATACCCATTTTCATTTTCAAAAATCTTAATGCTTACGTTGCTAAAGTCTGTCTATCCCTGATAATCCTAAATGTTTCTGTAACGCTACATTACATTGTTGAAAATGTTTGTTTTATTCTGAACTATACTAGGAGACTAACATTCCACATGGGCATTTTGATGGCCTGTAGTTAATTGAAGGTGCAGCTACAGTTGTATTGTACAGTGTTGTGTGCAGCTCAGCCATATGGCTAAGTGTGCACAGAAAGTCTTATTATCTACTGTGGAGAAGCAGATTTTTGGTTTTAAACATATGACAGGTGCATCGTATTTGGGTAAACCCAGTTTATGAGTTATGAATGTTTCATTAAATTCAAACTATCTTTTTCTTTGTTGTCAAACATATATTGTGTAGTGCCCCTTTAAGTGTTACATCCAAAATGGTAAATAATTCTAATGGAAGTAAAGGTCTCGCTACCAATTAGAGTAGGGGTAGCAGTCTACTAGCTGGGAGCACCTTGAAATCCACTTAAGAACCATAGGAATTGATCATATTCTAAGAAGAAAGTATTTGACACAGAGTGCGCCTCCACACACTCCATACTTGCTACCAATTGATACCTGATCATATTTGAAGTTAGTTACTTTATAGTTATTCTTTGAACAATATGCCAAGTACCATTGAACCATTCAAAGGGCAAACGTCTATTTGTACGTGCTTCTAAAATGAAAAGGAATTGTTGGAATGGAACATGGTCAGAGATTTTCATGGAAATGTATACAAATCATCCCCTTGTGACATTTTAATAGAAAACACGTTTGTGAAGACTGCATGTATGTTTGCACGTGCAATGTATCTCAAGAATTGTGCTAACGGGAAGCTTTCCCCTCTCAACATGTTCTGTCAAAAAGATTAGGAATTGTTGAAGGTCTTAAATGTAATAGTGCCTGTATATTTATATACTAAGTCTCATTTTGCAGATATGTGCTATGATTTGTGTTTTGATTTCTTTGCACATTTCGGTTCAGGATAGATATCACACCACAGAGATGTTCAGAGTCACATGCACAAAGATTATTAAGTGTGGCTGGTGAAAATTAAAGCAAGTTATGTTTCCATGGCGGTTTAATCAGTGGAATATTCACATTTGGAAGAGACACCACATGGAGATTCGGTCAGTGTTATAGGTGTTTTGTCCTATGTTTAATTTAACTTTGTTAAGTGATAGCCCTTAAATCATTCCTTTTTTGATACATTTTCTCTTGCATAGGAGCAACCTCCTTATGATTGTGGAGGATTACTTCTGATGAAGGACACAGTGAGAATGATTCTCCTGTCACATATACATATTTGAAGGAAATTAATAATGTGCAAGAGCATGGAAAGGTGTGTGGTTCACTGACTTTGATGAACTTTAAAGGATAGTTCCGGGACTTTTTTTTTATTGTTCCTATGGTTCGGCCATGTGTTTTTAAGCATAAATCGGTAGATCGTAGAAAACTTTCCTATGGACCTTACCCGACTTTTCGTCCATTAACGCACTCGAAATCAGCCGCCATTTTCTGATAATCCTATCATTTCCCCCCATCGCCCTGGCTCACCTGCTTTTGCGGCACTAAATCAAATCCCCCGCCCCTGAAACAGACTTGATCAAAACATTCATATTCCCCGCCTCTATCCGTGACGTGACTGAGCTTCGTAGACAAACGCGCCCAGGCGTCTTCTACGCGACTCCACACAGAACCAGGAAATCAACACAGATGAGCTCACACAACACAGCGCGCCACAATTGGGAATATGAAACTGTACTTTTAAATTAAACCGCAAGATTGTAAATTTGGTAAAGTACATTTATTTGACATCAAATGTTTTGAGAATATTCAGCGATTTGCATTTTTATTTGCTCACGTTCCAAAAAGTTCGTTTTGAGGCACACGATGTTCCTTTGCTGTACACAGGGTCTTAGATCATCTCACAATACAGCGCCACAATTCGGAATATGAAACTGTGGTTTAAAAGCAAACGGCAAGATTGTACATATGGCAAAGTACATTTATTTGACATCAAATGTTTTGAGAATATTCAGCGATTTGAATATTCAGCGGTCGCACTGATAATCGCATGGCTGTTCCAACAACGAGGCACTAGGCCACCACAACGGTCTGTATGTTGCATCTAGCCGTTAGTACCGCGTAAGGGCATACTTGTACTTGGCGATCGTCCCATAAAATGGTCAGGGTGGTAACGTTGTTCACGCGGAGAAGCAACTGGCGGTTGAAAAACCCATCCGCCGGTGTCTGGTACTCGTGACACAGACAATAAAGTATGATGTACCTGTTTGACAAACATAAAAAATGAAATTAGTCTCACCATCAGATCTTTATTAAAATTATTCATTTTATATATTAGGTTGGGAAATTATTTCATAGCTAGGACAGTGCAACTGGGTATTATACGTCAAGGGGGGGCTGTAGGATACTGAGACAGTCCCCCAGTGCAGGGGTTGACAGGGAGGCAGTGCAGGTGGAGAGTGGAAGGGCCCAGGACCGAGGTCGCAGACAGTGGACCAGTTGTAGCAGGGGAGAGGGAGAGAGAAAGCAGAAGCAAAGAGGAAGGTTTTGAGGTGCTTCCGTAAAAGGAGATGGTTCTCCTCAAGATAGTGCGCGGTACAAAACAATATGCCACATAGAATGAACAAGTACAACTTAACCCGTCTTTAAAGCTACTGTATAGTAATTAAATTGCGGTATAAACTCATCTAAAGAGTTACTTACATTATATTTGCATTTTCCATTGTGTCTGTGCGTAGGGCAGCCCCGAAATACCACTCCTTCTATGCCGACGTTATTTCTTCTAATGAACGAACATGAAATGGCTTTTGTTTCTGAAATTATATTCATTATCGTTTCTTACGTTATTGCCCCACACCCCCAAAAAGAAGTCTTTCGGGATGGTCCCGGCCTGTCAAGGTCAAATAACAATAGAACCTTATACTGAGTCGTGGGCCATTCCGGCACCCGAGCAAAAAATCAAAGCAGCTGACCTTCACTTTCAACGAGCACACATTCCTAGTTAGCTTCATTCAGTGTAAGGCCATCTCACAGGACTTGAAATTTACACTCCATCTTTGCATTTTGTCTGCGTGCTTTGCAGCCCCTGAGAACCATAAATACGGAGACATTCTATATTTTTTGAAAAATGATTTATATTACTGTTTGGTTTAATTTAATGCGCAAATGAACAAGGTTGGATAGACACATTGCATGTACACTGAGCAATCACTTTTATTTACACATTACATAGATACACATATTCAATGGGCCTGCGACATGAGGAGACTCGAGAGAACAGACAATCAAATTACAATCATTTAAACCGTGATGTGTATTTCTCAATGAGCTCTTCTTTAGGTGGACATGGAACAGAGGCAATGTTGGGTGGCAATGCAGTTGTCCCCTGCACAGGTTCGTTCACAACTCCATTTATGTGCCTATCTAGGACGTCAACAATAAGTCTCTCAATAAACTCCTATTGCATATCCTCAAACACTGGTTTGATCACCCATTGTTAACTTCTTTTAGTGAAGGCCTTATTGAAGCGAAGCGTCCCTAAAGTTCCGGTCGTCCTACTTTGTTGACGGCCAACATTATGGTTATGTGCCAAGACCGCTAGAAGAGTCCGATTTATCATGCCCTCCATGCCAAAATGCAATCGTTTTGGCCTGTACTTTAGGCACATATTGTGGAACACCTCCAAATCTCCTGTGTGGCAGAATTCCGTGAGTCCCCTCAAATCTCTTGTTATAGTTTTATCAAATACAATCTTTTCAATGGCTTTGTGAGTGGGTGATGAAGGAATCAACCACTTCTTCTTCCGTGCCTCCTCTGTGGACAAATGGCCATGTTCACAATTGTGGAAATGTTGGTTTGTGTTCCAACGGTGAACGTTGGTACAGTGTAGCATTACTGACCGCCATTTTTCCAGTAGAATTTCCAACGACCCTCCACATGTTTTTGAGCTCCACCAAAGATGGTTGCTGATTGACTTGGACCACTGTGAAATACCTTGCATTTCTTTTTTTTTACCTGCAGCCGACATTTTTTTATTGATTGTTTTTGCAAGATGCCAAACGTCAAATTGGTGATTTATATTTCTGTACTCTTCTCTCATTGTCTTGGCAATTGAAATGTGTCTGTCCGTGGCTATCAGGTTGATCACCATTCCCCGCGATTGTAGATCTTGCAATGATGCTACAAAGCCAACTTTCTCCATGGCCACTGAGGATGTACTTTGTGACACCTGCACGACCACCGAACTCACAATTTTCTTACTTTCCATGTCCTGAAAGTGGTAGGTGCAGTACTTGGCTGAAAATCCTGGGCTGTCGCACTGTCCATCACCGGCTAGCCTGAACCGTTTGCCCGCGAATGTACTATCAATAGACATTTTTTCCATTCTCCAAGCTTCGCTAATGGCTGGAAATAGATAATCGGTTTGGTATTTGTAGAAATGAGTTTTCGCAATGAAATGGATTCCCACAAACTGAAAGAAAGACTCTAACTTTTTAAAACTTGAACCACTAAAAGGTGCAGCCGCTGCACAAAGTAGATTGCCTGCTGGCAGTTGTCCCAGCATGGGTTGTGCAGACCATGAGAAAGGATGATATTTTGTACAGGTGGCATGTATTTTAAGGTTAGAGCCTCGAATTGCACGAGTCACATTAATCAATGGCTCCCCACATACTTCCCCACCAACCGAATGCCCACATTTCATCCGAATAATAATATCAATCAAACAACTATCGAATACAATGAATTTGGCCTCTTTCCTTATACTGTCACTCTGCATCCCAGCTGGTTCGGCCTGTAACGTTGAGGACATGTCACTCACATGAAAGGTAGAATCTCTGATATCGTCTTCCGCTATGTTCAGTGATATTGATGGTGTTTCATTGTAGTCCACTTCATTCTCTTCCATTGCAACATCTGTTCCTTCTCCGGCGATGGGTGAATAAGACAATTTCTTCAACTTTCTCGCGGTCTTAGTTTTTGCGGGTGTGGATTCTGTGAATTGATCTCCGACTGCATCCGAACTACCAGGAGGACATTCACTATCAATGGCTGGTGGTGGTATAGCTCCGTTGTCAATCACTTCATATTCTTCCCATTGGCACGATGCATCTCCAGTCTCAAGTCCCTGCCAAAAGGTTTGACAAGCAACATCTCTCGTTCGCTTCACTGTCTTTGTAGATCTAGTTCGTACACCCACTCGCAACTAAAGGACAGATTGGAAAAGGGATGTTCAGTTTAAACACAACTTACAGTATTGAACTATTAACAGTGAAAAACAACATAATATAGTGACCAGGACACTAACCTTCTTTTGCTTTCTTTTCTTTGAAACTTTCTTGCCTCGAACTTCAACATCAGGACGCTGTTGCTCCGACTCGTTTGTGCATGTCTCCACTTCCTCTTGCGCTGCAACGACTATATTTTCATGATAAGCACATCCATCACGCACTGACGCTCCATCGACTCCCTGAAACATAGAACTTTCATTAGTATGTATAATAATATCGAAAACACAAAATGTACTTGGGGACCAATACCCATGTACATCTCAATAGCAAAACACGAATGAACGCTTTGTGTAGAACATTCAAACGACAATTATTCACGCATAGTTGATCTAGTTAGATGGAACTGTCTCGATCCATACCTCGGGCTCCTCATAGACTTCCATTGATGATATTATTGAAGATGATGCTTCAGTAACTCCCTGAAACACAGTAATTGCATTAGTATGGTTTTCTATTTTGATAAAAAGAACAGAAACTTTGTGCAGGCGTCAACGGCTCATCTAAATAGACCTGCACAAATGATCAGTTGTCTAAAATAAATAATGGATATGTAAATATGATTCGATTTGCTCGATCGTTGGAAGTGTCACCACCCAGAGATCTGCATCAACTACTAGGGGTGATGTTCTTGTAGAAGAAGGTCCGTCATCTCCCTGAAACATAGTACTTGCGTTAATAAAGAAGGAAGTATAGCGGATGTAATCACGTCATATGATTTCGCTTGATCGAACTGTCAGTATCCATACCTCGAAATGCATAAGAACATCAAGGGACGATGTAACTGCGGTGCACACTTCTGCAAGCTGTTGCGCCGACCCGTAACTGCATGCTCCCCCTTCTTCTTGGACTAATGCTCCATCGACTCCCTGAAACATAGGACTTTCATTAGTAATGAACACAATATTGAAAAAAGAAGACACATAGGAGGGCGACGACAGAAGGACATATCAATGGCTAAAAACGAAAGAAACATTGTGTGTAACAATCACGCTACAAGAATGCAAGATCTGATGATCTCCATCGATGGAACTGTCCGGAAACGTACCTCGAGCATCTGAGTGACATCAACGGTAGTCGTCAATACGTTGGACTCCTCAGCATCTCCCTGAAAGACAGTACTTGCATTATTTTGGATAACAATAATTATAACTGAAAACAAAGACTAGAGGACGAGTACAAGGGTGTACCATTAGGTAAAATAATTACACGATAAATTAAAACTATTGATTTACATGCCTAAAACAAGTCAGTGGCAGAATAGCCAAGTAAGATTACCCGATAGGCGCTTGAAGTGGCTGATGACTGCAATAACGACACGGATGGAGAATCTTCCGCCTTCATATTGAGTGGATACATAAATGGGGAAATTATTGTTAGCTAATGCTACACACTACCGCAAGGCCGAGAGATAAATAAGTAAACTTGACTCACCAGTGGAGGGATGTGGACGAATAGAGAGGGAATAGCGGTTGAGAGCAATTTTCGCCTCGCTCGCGGTGTGTTCTTCTTTATTAGCAATGATGTGGAGTACATGTCAGAGGTAAAGTGCCTGCTGCAGATGCGGTATCGATCACCCCTATTGTCCGCAAAGACTTCTAGGACTCTACTTTCAAGCTCAGACGGTGGATATCCGCAATATCGGACCCATTCTCTTATCTGATCTATTGTCTTAGGGAAAACATGCATTATAGTACCTTCAGATTTATTATGGGTCTTCGAAGGGCAACCGCCAATGGAACAGGCAGGCATTGTGGAAAGTTCTGAAAAGTAAAGATCAACAATTCTCTATGAATACCAATGTAAACTCAGAACATGTGACTAGTTCCTTGCATGTACTGTCTTGAACGAAAAGAAATTGGACGCAAAATGATTATGGTACATGGCCTTACCTTGACGAACAAACAGTTAGATGCAGGGATCAGAGTAGTTTCTTGTCGTAGAACAGGGAGCTGTTCACAGGTTGCAAACTGAGGAGTTTCCTCGAAGTGGTCACGGAAGTTCACAGAGACGAAGAGCAGATAACCAGCACCTTCACGGGTTGACTAGCAAAGCGCAAAGAAGTGCTCATTAGAAATATGAAGTGGGTTATAAAGGATTCGAAACAGGGGTGTGTTTGTGAATGAATGACGTGTATATGTCGTGGCATTATGCGGTTTGCAGGGGGGCGTCCAGCGTGAGGGGGGATGCTTGGCAGGAGACACGGGGTCTGGAGGTAGACATGGGAACAACAACCCATGCTCTATAGACCACTTTGAAGTGTACATGGTCTTTGGCACCTCTTGGCCTTTATCGCTCCCTGACAGCTCCACTTGCCAGCACAAGTACCCCGGTGCGAACTGCCTTTGATAGGGCGGGGGGTGGATTGGGGCGGTGGTCGAGCAGACAAGACACAGGAAGACTCGTGAATGGAGACACACTTATGTGGATTGCAGGGGGGCGTCCAGCGTGAGGGGGATGCTTGGCAGGAGACACGGGGTCTGGAGGTAGACATGGGAACAACAACCCATGCTCTATAGACCACTTTGAAGTGTACATGGTCTTTGGCACCTCTTGGCCTTTATCGCTCCCTGACAGCTCCACTTGCCAGCACAAGTACCCCGGTGCGAACTGCCTTTGATAGGGCGGGGGGGGTGTGGATTGGGGCGGTGGTCGTGCAGACAAGACACAGGAAGACTCGTGAATGGAGACACACTTATGTGGATTGCAGGGGGGCGTCCAGCGTGAGGGGGATGCTTGGCAGGAGACACGGGGTCTGGAGGTAGACATGGGAACAACAACCCATGCTCTATAGACCACTTTGAAGTGTACATGGTCTTTGGCACCTCTTGGCCTTTATCGCTCCCTGACAGCTCCACTTGCCAGCGCAAGTACCCCGGTGCGAACTGCCTTTGATATGGCGGGGGGGTGTGGATTGGGGCGGTGGTCGTGCAGACAAGACTCGTTTGCCGCAGGGCCTCACCAAGGAGAGGCCATCTAACTGCATGTAAGAGGCAGGCTGCAGGATCTAGTACATGGAAGGCAGGGGGTGAGTTTATAAATACCTCACCCTCCCAGGAGAATATATGGGTGCAGTTCACCCTGGAGACCCTGGATGCCTAGGCAGTTAGTCAGCAGCAGGCTGGCCTGTGGTGGCAAGGCGGCACGGGCCAGAGGGGGTCATCTCTGTACCCAGTGCCCAAAAGGATGATTTATTATGATCAACCATATTGATTATTTACCTACAACCATGTTTTGTGTCAATAAAATCCAACGGCCTTCCTTTTATTGCCAACGCTTGAACAAAGTGGTGTGGTAAGTATTTTTGGGGGAGGAGGCAAGGCCGGGAGGCTTGATGCCAACCCGCAAAATAACATATGTATGTCTGCTGCATATGGGTTCAACGGTTATGTGGATTGAAGGTGGGCGGCCTGCGTGAGGGAGGATGCTGGCCGGAGACATGTGGTGTGACAAGACAAGGCACAGGAAGACTATTCAATGGAGACACACTAGATTCATTTAAAAAATCAAAACAACCATTGTTAAAATATATGTTGGGTTTTATTTTAGATCTTAATTTCAATTGAACATAAATAATAAACATTACACATTATAAAGTTCCGGTTGCAGCACATCCAGGGAAAATCTGCGGTATTGTCCACTGTCGCTGGGGAAATGTTGTCTAATGGCAAGTACCGCACAGGCAGGTATTACTCTCCGAACGCGGTGTCCGAGCCTCCCGTGAAGCCACCAAGTGAAGCAACGATAGGCCACCAGCCTGTACCACCTGTGAAAATGAAAGATGCAAACTGTATTAAAATGACAAAACTTTCGTATCACTGTCGATTCAGGTAAAAAATGTCATTCTGCTTTGAAAAAAATTCTATCTAGAAAATGCACAATATGGAACCAATTTACATGCATTCGAATGATATGTAGATGTAATTTTATATGTGGGAGACGACCATGACATAGTAGTGGCATCACTGACATCACAACCAGAGTATACTTACTCGTTACTCGGATTACGCGGACGAACAGTGCCGCGAAGTTCGTGCATAAGCACCATCATCATCCTCAACACGGTCCGTGAGAGGCAGGCTTCCCTGAACTCTGGCAGCTCGGTGATGCATTGCGGACTTGGCTCGCCTTCCGAAATGTAGGCCAAGCACCCGGAATTTTCACGGCAGCAGCAGTTCTCCTCCTCAGTTGGCATTAGCTCGCACCGATTGCACGTGCACCAGGTGGAGACGCCGTCCATGCGACATGGTCCAGGCTCTTCATCCGTTGACTGGTCCTCCCAACTGCCGTCCGAATCCCCATCGTTTCCGCGTGCTTGCCTTTCCAGTAGTTCCTCCTCGGTGTACTCGGGCTCGTACATATACGGCATTATTGTAGCCATTGTGTGGTAAAGAAAGTAAAATAATTTACAGAGATGGTACAGGTGTTCACAAGGCCTAGAAGCGGCGAAGGTAGCTGACCAGAGCACAGAAACGAGTCACAGAATACTCAAAGTAACACAGAGAGAGGAATGGAATCGAAAATCTGCTGCTGTGTGTTGTGAAACGGTGTGTTTATACTTATTGAGGAAAGAGGCGTCCTGCCATTTCCATGGCGACACTTCATTAGCTGAGGCGCAGCGATTGTTGACACGAAACGTGCTTTGGCGTTGGGAAATGGGCGGTACGCGTCTGCTGATGTCAGGCTCAGGGGCGGGGGATTTGATTTAGTGCCGCAAAAGCAGGTGAGCCAGGGCGATGGGGGGAAATGATAGGATTATCAGAAAATGGCGGCTGATTTCGAGTGCGTTAATGGACGAAAAGTCGGCTAAGGTCCATAGGAAAGTTTTCTACGATCTACCGATTTATGCTTAAAAACACATGGCCGAACCATAGGAACAATAAAAAAAAAGTCCCGGAACTATCCTTTAACATGACATATTCTATGTCAGCCCGGTCGGGATATGGAGTTGAGCCAACTACAGAATCCACTGAAACAGTTATTGAACTGTGGTCTACATTGTGCAGACGAATTAACAGTGCACTTTCTAAGCAAACCAAACATGAGATTAAACGTTCGGTATATTGTAACATACAATATAGTGCGCCACGCAGTGGCCTAATGGTACATGTGGAGCATCATGCCAAGTACTTCTAACCAGCCAAAGGTAGAGAAGGGCCCAGCAGCCTGGGACAGTTAATGGAAGGGAAAAGCGTATGGAATAGTTTGCTTCCGAAATTAGTGGCAAATTATTGTTAGAAAGATCTCTTTACTGTGCAAAATCACTATTATAGTTGTTTTACTGTTGAGACCATGATCTGTATAGCAAGAGGAAAAGTGAAAAAAGGGTAAGAGATGGGTAAGGTAGGTACAGCACTCGAAAAAGCAAAAAAGAGCTTTCACCAAAACGCACATGGATGAGGGAAAGACGAAGTAGAAGTGTGCAGTATATTGTGTCCGTACTATTAAGGACCATTTTTCATGAAGGCAGTTTCTGAGTTATAATCTCGCAGTAGTAGCAGTGTGTGATGTGCTTAAGATCTGTTCAATCAGACCTTTGTAGCAAGTGGGCTAATTTGTTGAGGCCCGTTATTACTGCCCCAAAACAAATCCCTAAACCCTAAAATACTTATTCAGAGACTGCCTAAGCTTGCCACCAATACAACAGCAGACTGCGTAAAAGGAACATTGAGGATAATGAAGGGAGCATTAAGGATAATAAGCGGTGAAGGGATCAGATAGGATTCTGATGATCCGTGCACGGTGAATGCTTGGCAATACATTGTATTGGTAAGTATAATCAATTAAAGTACCCAAAGGACCTACATTACAATATAGCAGGAGCTGTTAACTGCCAAACAAAATGTAAAGGTGTACCTGACATAATTGCAAGTAAATGCTTGCATGATACTTGAATTTGTATGGTTGTAATGTTTTCCTTGTATCATAAGCCCTACAACTGTTCTCTCTGAATAGACCCTAAACCCCAGTTGATAAATAGTTCAATAAGTTAGAAATGGCATTCGGCTACTAGAAAGAATCATGAAATCTAAACCGTGGGGAAATCCTACGGAAGATGAACTATTGTAGAGTAAAGTCTAGAAGCAAAAACCCAGTAGTATTGAAGGAGCAAAAATAAAGACACAAATCCAGAATAGGCAAAATCCAGGGGCACTACCACAATAGGCTCCTGGCAGGCCATAAAACAATGGGCATCAGACAGTAGCAAGATTAAAGTAGGCAACAAAAAATAAGCAAGACCACAGTGGTTCCCACCCAACGAACAAGGTCATAGGGAGAGCAACACAGGAGCGATGTTCACAGTAGGGCACGACTCGGGAGCAAAATCACAACAGTAGGCAGAAACACAGTTTGACACTCCTTAGACATAAAATACAGAGGTCACGACACAGGAAAAAGACCACTTGGGGAACAGCGAGGATTGTAACTAAGGGCAGTTAAGGAAACATGACTTAGACAATTATACCCTAGATGAGTATTAGACATGACATGAGACATGTGCTATCACTACCCCCCCTTTGCACTTTCAAACACTGCCAGTATGCAAAGCAGTGCATATAGCCAAGGGAAGTTAAGAGTCCAGCAGTGTGCAACAGTCTCTGTTGGTGAGAAGTCTACAGAAGCACATGGTGGTAAGTTTGGTAAGTTTGGTGGCAAGACGGGCAGACTCTGAGACCTGCCTGTGTTACTGCTTACCCCCTCTTCCTTTAAAAAAAACTAACTGCTATGCTTTGTGGCTGCTCATGCAGTATAGGGGGGACTAAGGGTTTGGCAGTCTGAGACAGTTCAGTGTCAGGATGTGCAAAGGGCAGCTGGTCTAATGGATACACATGTCCCCTGGCGCCACACTATATCCCATCCATTTTCCCCATCTGATTAGTTGTGGAATTCAAAGTATAACAGATACAGGCTTCATTTTGGAGCTAGTTGTCCAGAAATGCAAGGATGGCAAATGTGTGCATGGATGAGGAAGAATGGAAACATTCTCGATTAAGCAGCTAATGTAATCAAAGTCAAATTAGATGTACCTCTCAAGGAGGTTGAGGGGATGTATATTAATAGTAAGAGGTTACTGAACTCCTGCCCGAAGTCTACCTTAAACCTTGAAACTAAATCTGAGTCGCCCTCTTTGCCCGAATTAAGATCCTCTGAAAACATTTGTGTCAGTGGTTAAACAATCAAGTGTTTCTTTCCATCCAGAAAGCTGACATTGTTTAATGAGAGTCCAGAGATATCTAATTCCAAGTCAAATTCTATATCCAACATGGTTACCAGTTCCCTAATTTCAAATCTGACAAAGTTTGCACTGGTACAAATCGATCATGTACCACAGACACGTATTGACCCTGCTTAATGGGCTTAGTAATATAGCATAGTGACTTCTAAAAAAGCAACGTAAATTCTAGAGACCAAAATAAACATCAATATAGAGCACTGCCTGACAAAAACTGCAAATGTATTAATGAAGAAGCATATGAGCCTGTCTAAACCTTTACTGGAGGGAAGGCGTTCGAATTATACTTCACCAAACGTCTGTCCTTCTTCTAGGCCTTCTCTAGGGGAATTGCTGAAAGGTTGACAAAAACAGAATTACACATAAACATCTGAAGAAAAGCTCAGCCCAAGATCCACGCTTCTACAATTACTCGTGCAAGTAAACAGACTATCCAATCTGAAATCCCCTCAGTAACGAACAAGAAATGGTCTGTCAATAAGCGCGTGTAAACTCAAGAGTAAAACACTGGGCTCTGAGATGAGGCCAAGCCTGCACTTTGCAAGCTTGAATCTTCGAGAAGGGTTGGCTTAGTCTTTCATTCTTCTGAGGTTTATAAATCAAGTACCATAACATGATAGTAGTATTAACATCTGCTATTATAGCGCTTATAGGAATCTGTATAAGAACACAGATTATTATTATTTCATCTACCTCATGCCTTTACCCCTTGTATTACTGTGCTGGCTAGTGTTCCCATATTTCATGGAGGTTTAGTGGAGGACCGCTCTTGCTTATAAAGGACATTTCTCCAATGGCTGAGTAATGTGTCAGGGTGGATTTTTGAAAACCCATGGTTTAGGAATGGGTGAGAAAGCTGTTAAGGCCTCATTAAATTGCTAATTTACCATATCAAGAAAGACCAACAATAGGATAGTTCTCCATCTATCCGGTTATTTTACGACCACCCAGAACAAAGGAGGTCTAGCTGCATGGAATCCTCCACACTACCTAATGCAAGCGTACCGGTACCGCTGTTACCGGACCGACAAATTTATAATGAGGCCCAATGTCTAATATAGTTTTGAACTATTTCTTTCAAACCTACAGCATATTACATCTGTGACCTGGATTCCTCCTCACTAGAATGTTTTGTGGCTCTCTATGGGCCGGTAACTCTGTGAAGGAGTGCCACAAATCTGGAGGCTTATGGTTGGGAATTTCGGTTGTTACAACTGCTCCAAGTTTAGTTAATATTAAACTGTCAACTTCTTTAATTCAAATTGTGATTTGCTGCAATAAATACCAAACTGTGGGCCTGATTATGAATTTGGTGTTATCTCGGCAGTAAATCCGCCGAGATACCAGCACAGGCATTTACTGTTACTGCCGCTTGGTCTGGCCAAATTACCTATGCTCTCCTTAAGGATCTTGGTAAAATCACCACTGGTGGTAATTCCGTCAGCGATAATTCTGCTGAAATGCCAGTTTTTTTTATCTGTAAGGTGGTGGAATTACCTCCAGCATTTTGCTGGAGGTTTTTCTTCCACCTTAGCTCCAAACCCATAGTTCGGCAGTGCGTAATGCAGTGGTAATGCAATGATAACTCTTTTACCACTACGTTACTACCGTTTTTTACCCACACCACGAAACTCACAATGAGGCCCTGGATTTATTCTTATTGCTATGTATAAAAATCATTTTGGTAAATCTTTATGCATTCTGACTGAATTGAATAATCATTTGTACTCCCTATAATGATAAGCTAATTTCAATTAATAATAGTATTAGCAGGCAACTTTAATGTTAGTGTGAGACTCATTTCAAGGTAGAACTAGCAGCAAAATCCTACTTACAGATAGTGAACAGACACACCTTTTCAGATTCCCACTGAATCCTTTTTCTAGAGCCCTATTAATTAATCCTAGAACCCGCTTTGTTGTACAATTTATCCAACAATTCCTCTTTCTCTTCCTCATGAGACATGATCCTGACCCTGTAAGGGAGGGTGGGAAACCCTCTCAAGCTAGGCAGCAGTCGTACCATGGTGTTTGCCAGAGCAAGTCTTGCCCCAGATGCTCTGGCCTCTCAGGACCTCTTTGTGTGTTTCATAATTATTTAGTTATCACAGTTCTTTGAACATAACAGCATATACCGGGTGGTGCTTTGTATATCTGTCTATGGTAATCGTTATTCAATCTTCTCCCCCACATTAGCATCTCATGCATCTATACTTGGTTGCAGTTAGCTTTCATACTTTGCCTTGTTTGCATACAAACATTCTTCTTATTGGGTATTGGATATTGGGTATTGGATTTATCCTTTCCCTTGTTTGTGTTCAAACAAACTTGGCCTTTGAACTTTGTCTTGTCTGCATTCAAACATTCTTGGCCTTTGAACTTTGTCTTGTCTACATTCAAATATTCTTCGTATTCAGTGCTGAATTTGCATTTTCTGTGCCAGCAATATTGTAGCAGTATAGCGTCCTTTCATCAACACTCGTTTTTACGACAGGTGATTTGGTACGGCATTTTTGCCGAAAAAAACATTTAGCATTTTTTTTGAGGGGGTGGGCAAGGGCATATAAAGGTTTGGGGGAATAAACAAAATAGGTAAATGATAGTGGGTTGGGGGGAACACCCCAAAAATAATTGTTTAAAAAATTCAAAAGGTTTTTGGGGCAAGAATTCTGCGGCAAAACACCCGTCGTAAAAACGGGTGTCGATGAAATGACAAAGAACCACTGTAGCATTCAAACACTTGGTGCACTTGTCGGAATTCCCACAGAATCCCCAGCTGCTCTGGGCAGACTCACTGGTTCCTTCCAGCATCTCTGATGTTGTTCGCGCCTCTGCAGTGTGATTCCTTCATCCACTTTCCAGTTCAGTGTGAGCAGATATTCTCTCTGCGGTCACACGCCAGCTTTCCTTCTTGGATCAGGCTTGAGAATGCTGTTGTGTCGAGTGGCCCAACCGTCAGGAGCTCCGGTGTGGCTCGAAGCATCTCCATGGCCCTTCTTGCTCACACGCAGTACTTCTCCTTGTGTGCCAGCGATTCTCTCCCTTTTTGCCAGGTACCTCGATGTGCCTCACATTCCTGAGCCTCAGCATGGGTGGCTATGGTTTCTCCTGAGCTGCTCAACTTGACAGTGCACTTGCTGGTTTTAAATGTCCCATGCCCTGAAGTTTTGGAAAAATGGCTAGTCTGCAAATTGAACTTTGAGCACCTGTAATTTAGCACCAACTCCTTTGTCCTCCTCCTCATCTAAGTACATGGGTGTTTATGGGAGTTGGAGTCCATAGTTGTCTTGAGACTTTTAACTCTTAGATGGTTCCTTTTATGTATGTCATATGAAGGCCCATTAGAAAAAAAATATGTTATGTGTGAGTCGTTGGTGTTTGGGCCAAAGGTGGGGGCCTGTACAGAACAGTGTAAAGAAATGGTTTCCTGACTTCCTCTACAAGGGGAACCATTTGCTGACAGTAGGCCATTAAGGTCAGGGGTATCAGATGGTCTTCCTCATGGGGAAGAGGGGTTATTGTACCTCATCCAATTAAGTCATGACTTCTCCCCAGTAGCTGTCTCCTCCCATTTGATCCTCCCTCACAAAGATGCCCCAAGGGTCATGATCAGGTAGTGGCTGCCATCCCCTGGCCACCTGGAGGGAGATTCCTGCCGGAGAATCCATGATGACTACATTGGATTTATCACAGTCCTGAGCAATTAGAAGGCACCACTTCTTAAGATCCTTCTTCTTGGGGATCACAGGCTAGGATACACCTAAAGGGAGTAAAGAAAATAAGGTGAGTGTCATTAGGCCCTCACCACTAGTCAGCCAGATCTTCAAAAATAGGCATTGCCGATCTTGGGATTTAGGTATATCTGGGCTAGGGTGGGGGTAGACATGTGGAAGGCGAGAGAGGGAGGGATGGCCCTTAGTAGAATCCTTCAATAAAAAACCCTGAGCCATCTTCAAGAGTTAATGTGTTCTTGAGGCCATCTGTGACACTCGTTGGACCAGTCCTTTGCTAAATATATCACATCCAATTGATTTCTGTGGCCCTACTTAATTGTCACTGTGTGATAAAAAAAAAATAGTATGCACTCACTCATGGAAAAATCTCATAATGGCAGTTGAGGCATTTCAGAAACATGGTCTAGAGACAATTTGCAACTCTTCTGTAAATTTGCTCCACTATTACTTCAAAATCATCAATACAATGGAACCCCAAAAAGGACAATGTACACACTGTGCTAACAGTGGCAGAAAAGTGGAAAAAAGAGGATGGAAAAGCCTAAAGGATTCAGACAAGATGGCATCCTACATATCCTACCATCTTTATCAAATAACATCACACAAACTGAAAGAACTTTCTATGCTGCCCATACAGCAGATCCCCCCAATAACTCTTCAAAGCTCTCTAAAATCTATAGTGTAATTACTAATCCAGAAGGAATATTATCTAACCCCATACCAATCCAGGAGCTCACAGGCAACCTTTCAGCATTCCTGAAGAATATCCTCACCATTAAACAGTCCATGTCAAACTTTGTGACCCTACCTCCATTCTCTCCGACTAATACAACCTCTACCTTTAATACATTTCATCCCACCCATGATAACAATATCTTTAAAACAGTAACCCTTTCAATAGCATTGAGCACACAATGTGCCCCTTGCCCGTGTGACCCGATCTTAACTGTGTTCCCAGCAATAAAACATATCTACAATACCTCCCTCACAACATGGATTGTCACAACCTGCTTAAAACGTCTGGTATCGCCCCTAACCTTAGAAAAGGAATGCAAACCCACAATCATAGCCAACTATAGGTCTGGAGCCAGTTTACCTTTTTAAAACTAAAATCCCTGAACAATAGTTATGCTCTCAGATTCAAATGTTTTCAAATGATTCCCACCTACCCCATGACTGCCATACAGGATTATGATGAGCCATAGGTACAGAGACAAATTCGTCCCCACCGTCTCCATCACAGTACCCCCAACTGGTTTGCTTCTTACTAGAAAGACAGCTCATAAAAAGGTCAGACAAGGCAAGGTTTTCTACTCTTCCTTCTTCCTACCCTTCCTACACTGTGGAGTTCCCCAAGGTTCAGCCTTCTCCCCATGGCTTGTCAATTAATTCCTGATACCTCTTACCATGTTATTTGACTCCTCCCCCTACACTTCCAAATCTCTGCAAATGCGCCCCAGATCCTTACCCTTTGGATCATATTACCCCAACTACCCATAGTTCAACCCATTTCTAAGCTGCATTTCCAAGATTGTGAAGTGGATGACGTAAAACAGCTTACACCTAAATAAGGATAAGACCCATACAATGGTCTTTACCCAGTCCCCTATCCCTAACCCTCTAATATTCTACCCTGCCATCTTCTGACAGCATCCAAAACCATGGATAAGAATAAAAGCCCCACTGTGATTTTCACTTCCTATCTGAATCCCAAGTCAATGCCATCTGTAAAAAAGCCTACATCCACTTAGATTTGCTCAAAAACATCTTGCATCTTCTGGAGGATCTACAAAGGATGCATTTTGTGAGCTTGTTGGCCCTCTTCCATTTGGGCTTTCTGCTACAGCATGATTACAGGAATACCAAAGAAATGTATCAAACACAATACATGAAAAAGGGCACCCTGATATGCTCAGGTGGGTATACAATATTATCAAACAAATAATCAGGGTGCAAGATCACATGTGACGTCCTATTGATGTCTTACTTACATATTGACAACATATATTGACTCTTAGTAGTAGGTCAACAAAAGTCTTTGACCCTAAATTGTTTATTCAACAAGTCAATTTCTTATTTATATTCTGACACAAAAAGGCGGACATATTATAAAATTAGAACAATGGAAGTACCAATATGTACCATCCAATTCAATCAAAAGGACTTAACTCATATAATGCACATTTCCTATCATCCGTGACAGAACATTTACATAGAAATATGTGTTATCCAGAGAGTGATGTCTTTCTGGAGTACAAAAAACAACAACAGTGTAACATTGGACACTGTACATCACAACATAAAGGATGTCGACACTATAATGTTTCGGCAATGTAAAGATATTTGTTGAGACTTCTAGTGGAGATGGCCTTCTTCAGGATGTGTGGGATGAAGTGTTATCCATGTCCGTGGGGTATCTATCAAGACAAAAAGACAGTTATTTTTGGTGTTAGTATCTGCCCTTCTTGGTAACATGTGTTTCGGCAACACACAAATGCCTTTTTCAAACCAGGGCTGTTTGATATATGAACAAATTAAACATGATGCAAAATGAAATAAACATCAAAACAATCATTATAATAGTGAAGCATTCGATTCAGCATCAAATAAAAGAAAATATTGTTAAATGTCATGAATTTGTTATAAGACAGAGATGGGAAAGGATGGGTGAAGGGGAGGATATTTGCTGGGAAAAAATGCACAAAGAGACAAACAAAAAATATAATGAATGTGGATTAATTCAAATGTCCTTTGCCAAAGCATATTGATTTAATATTGACACATGGTTAGTCTCATAATGGTAGTAGCTAGTTTCCATAATATTCCAAAATTGTTCTTAGAATGTTCTTAGAAGATTTAGAATGTTACTTTATGCATTACCTGGCTATAACTTGTCTCCGTCAGCACGGACACAAAGTACAAAAAGCAAAGCACAGCAAATAACAACAACATTGTATGCAGCAACAGCAGAAAATGAGGATGCCGAATGTCATAATTGCAATTAGTTCCGTCCCCAGGATCGTAACAGTTCCCAGAACCATGGACTTAAGTTTAGATTACAGCCACCTGTGGGAACATGAATTTCAGAACTTAGGACGTGTCATTTCTTAATTGCTTCAAATATTGTAGGGGGGATGTCACTTACGAAAACGCAGCAGGCTGATCCCACTAATTTGCATACACCTCCACGGTCAGCCAAAATAATGTTAAGAGCCATTCTATTCTGCTGTGCAACTAGCCTGATTGCTTTTTGTTCCAGTGTCATGTTGTAAAGTATGTCAGTGGTTCCATTAATAGTTTTTTTCTAACACCCGGGATAGTTTTCTAATATTCCATGAGTTTATTGCCTGCCCCCAAATGGGTATAAAGGATTTTGCTATGTCTCCAAAAATATGCCCAGCAGTATCAACTCGTTGTGGCCGAGATGTAGATATTTTTGCTATTTCAGAAGTTTTGGCGAGGAATACACCAGGTAATAATATCCCAAAGTAACAGGTACCTTCCCAATTTCTAAGTAACCATGGATAGGCTTGATCTCCACACACAAAATAGACAGAACCTCCTATATTTAAATGTTTCCCCTCATGCTCAAGTGCATCAGTATTCATGCATCTGGTAAATGTTCCCACCGGGTGGGAACCTTTTGTTCATAAACAAAATAGAACAGAATGTGGACTATGATTAATGGTATAGGAGGGGGGCATGGCATCTTTGTTACCAAATGGAGCCATTTTGAAAGTAATTAGGGACTGATAAGGCCTAATGAGTCTATCAATGGGACTGGTCCATACAGTAGTTATTTTGCTCTTATTTGTAAACATTGAACAACCCAGCAGTGTTAATACCAATCTTTTGAATTAATTTGTTTGTTCCGTCAAAGTTTCCAGTGACACTATCATTCCATCTTCCAAAAAATAGAACTCTTAATGATGCATAACAGGCAGTACTAAGGGGTAAAGGATGTATATACCAACGGTGATGCTGGAAATGCATTGGAGGGACAGGGCCTCCCTGTCCTTGTCCTGTAGTCCTTTTTCATTGTGTTCTGTGTTGTTTTCTGCACAGGAGTCCATGTGGGACTCCTTGCATTGCAACTCTTCCTGTTTTTGGTTTGGTGTACAGACCCATGGGATACCCTTATGGCACCCATGGGTGGGGGTACAACCTTGTGCCCCTAGTGTATGTTTTTGGGCACCTTTGGGTGGCCCACAGAGCAGGGTATGGGCTGGTGACAGCTCCATGCTGAATTTGACAGGTGCTCTGAGTATCGTCCATTTTGGGATACCCAGGCCCTGCCATTGGAATCAGTTGATTCCTGATAGGAAACAAGATGACCCCTGTGGCCTCTTGCTTTCTATCGCCTGTTACCTTGTTTTCCCAAAGTCCTGGGAAGCCCTGACTCTGTCCCTTCCCCCTGACTGACTGTTGGGTGGAAGTTCCATATATGGTGTTTTTGTGAAGTCCAGTCCAGACTGGCTGGAGCCTTCCCAGTGACTGTATGTTGTAGGTAGACCCTGTGGGTGGGACCTGGGTGAATGGAGTGTGTGACCAATATGCACTTCTTGTTGTGGCTGTCTGGTTTCTGGTATGAGAGACAAAGACTGAGACAGCCCTGCCCGAAACTAGCTGAATGAAGTGTGTAGTGTTGAATGGCTGGGTACTTGTCCCAATCCACATTCCTTGTTGTGAGTGTCTGAGAGGGAGGAGTGTGGCCTGAATGCACTGTGTGCCTGATTGGCTGACTGACTGCATGAATGCCCTTCTGTATGATTGGCTGCTGAGTGTGACACAGCAGTGTGGATGAGAGACAGAATAGTATATCTGGGAACCTCTCACCAATGGAAATTGTTCAGAAGCTGTGTCTACACTTGAAGAGTAACTGGAACTGCTGATCCTCGACGCCCAGCTGGAAGAAGAAGACTTGCTGTTGCATTTGCTTCGACCTGATCTGAAAGCTGCCGAATTCGTCGAAGACTGATCCGGGAGAGGACCTGGTAAGGTGCCCTCTTCCCGTGCTCCAAGGGACTATCGAGCACCGGTAACCTTTGCTGAAGCTCCCTGGAAGTCAGTCCCTTGAAAGGCTGCCGACCGGAACCGGGACCGATGAGGAGAACGAAGTGAAGCACCCGGACTTCACCGCTGTCGAAGTCCATTGCCGTCGACCAGGGTTCGCAGGGTTGTGTAACCGCTGGAGGCCCGTCGAAGTTGTGTTGCCCCAGAAGAGAGGACCGCCCGCTCCTTTGCCTAAGAACATTTGAATCGAAGGACTCCCTTGTCTGCACCGATGACCGCTTTATCCTGCCGGAGAGAGTCAAGGCCGCCGTCTCGCCGAGGAGAATCCGCCAGTGGGTTTCCCACCACCTGAAGGCCACAAAGACTTCGACGACTCAACGCCCTTGCTGGGCCATAGTTCTTCTGAAACTATTTGCTGTCCAGAACTATCAAAAGCCGAGGTGCCCCGCACACCTCATCCTCACAGGACGTCGCCGACGAGCACCGCCTCGATCGACGCCGTGGTCTCGGCACCCTCGAACTTCTCATCGACGCCGTCGACGATCCGTAACTCCTGCTTGAAAGGGAGTCACTCAAGAAGGATCCATCGACACTTCTTCGAAGAACTCTGCTCCACCAGGTACATTGGGGGGTAAAAACATTATAGGAGGAAATAAGACTAGTGAGCAATATATGGACGGGGCTTGTGCTATATCTTTATTTTACAGGTTGCCCAGGTGTGGGG
Source organism: Ambystoma mexicanum (assembly GCF_040938575.1). Lineage (NCBI taxonomy): Eukaryota > Metazoa > Chordata > Amphibia > Caudata > Ambystomatidae > Ambystoma > Ambystoma mexicanum. The sequence goes on from NC_090924.1 coordinate 901,350,665, forward strand.
ATCTCCACACAGAACTGTGTTTAGGTAACTGAGCCAGTATTCTGCCAATTGTATCAACCATCTTGCTTTCCTTCCTATCTCTATTGCTGGTTTCCTTGTTATTGATCTGTGTGGCATTCTAACAGTATAGTTGATGCACTTTAATGAGATCTGATAATATTGGTGGTACCACTTTAGAATTGTATATATTTACCATTGTTGATTTCTGAGTACAAAGTGCGTTATTGTGATAGTGTACATACCTTTGAATATTAATTATATAAAGACTGTGTTTTCAGTAATACAGTGTGTGGACGTTCCTTTGTGGGGTCTTGGGGACTACACTGTACTTAAGAACCAGCCTGCATCACCTCCTGAGAAGCTAGGTCTTGATTGCTCGACCATAGCTACCGCATAGAGAATCTTGGCTGGAGTCCTCTGTGCCTCTCCTCTGCCATATAGAGAGCAGAAGTACAGACACCCCCCTCCAGTCTTTACACCAACCTATTCCTCTTTGCCCATGCTGGGGTAAATGCTAGCACACCCAGCAATTGGATCTATTCAAGATAGCATGGGTCAAATACATAATCAATAATAGTGTATTGTTATCATAACCTTTTCTGTGTTTCACATCTCCTGACGGAAGAGTGTAAGAAAGCACATAGGCTGGGGTATTCATAGTGGGAACATGGACAGTTGGCAATATGGCGTTCATGGGATGCATAGTTTCCATGTATCAAAACATTGGGATTAGTACAGATACGATACAGATAGATATAACGATCAGGAGTAGGCTAGTCTTTGTAGACCAAGTCTTTCTTGGAGCAGATCCAATGTTAATGTCTATTGTTCTATCGATCGCAGCATCAGTGCAGGTGCCAGCAGGAGCGAATACAGGCATGATCTATCAAAAAAAGTTTCTCAGCGTCCGTCGGAAAAAGTTTTCCACGGCAACACTCGTGTTGTCAGCAAAGTTCATGCAAATTCAGTTCAGCCTGCTTTAAGATGGCAGCAAGCTGGTGTTTACCTCAACGGCTCCAAAAAGGCAGGAGCAAGTATCAATTTCAATTTTTCATAGTGTCGGTACCTTTTGCCCCCGCTTGTTCACGGCAGGTTGCAAAGCTCTTCACTTTCAAAGATAGCATTGGGAAATCGCGTGTCAGAGCTCTCACCCGATACAGCTCATACGCTCCCTTTCCCTAGGCCTCCGTTTCCGGCTTTGTACGTGAGCTAGAAACAAAGGCTGCTGATTACTTCTGATTTCGTGGATGCAGATTGTATCTTAAAGCTCCAGGTACAGTGTGATCGATGAACAATGCACTGTCGTTGTTTCCAGCAGATGCAGAAACAGTGCCAACCGGCGATGCAATCAGTGATGATGACTCAGCAGACGAGCAAAGTTGAGGTAAACCTGATGTTTCAATCTATGTTGCAATCTCCCCAGGCTCCTTCTCGAGCTTAGGAAGCAATTCCGGCTGAATTTCGGCGATGGCTTTGCGATTGCTCTGGGCTGATTTTCTCTGCACTTCAGGGTTATTGGTCTCTTGGGATTCTTTTTGTGTGCGGTGCGTGGATCCAGTGCTTTCGACCCTTCACTCGGACTGCAGTCTGCGTGGTCAGAAGCACCTGGTACGGTCCCTTCCAACATGGTGCAAGCGAAGATTTTCTTTCAAAGTTTTTCACGAGGGCTCAGTCTCCAGGTTGCAGATAATGTCCTGGGCCGGTATATCTGACAGGAAGAGCTTCCTGCACCTGTGGATGAATCAAATCAAGTTTTGGGTCAACTGTCTACAATAGTCAGTGAGTAACGGATATTCAACATCCTTCAATTTTCGCGGGCGTGGCACATTCAAGACATTGGCTGGTTTCCCCATAACTATTTTGTAGGGTGAGAGACCAGTCCTTGCCTGCACAGACCTGCGCATGCACAACCAAGCCAGTGATAATGCATCGGGCCATTTCAAATTGCTTTCGGCACATATCTTGGCCAACTTATTTTTCAAGATACCGTTTTGGTGTTCTACCAAACTGTCACTCATCGGGTGTTTAACTGAATGGAATCGTTAATCGACTCGGAGACCTGCACAAATTTGTAATATCACAGCCGCTATAAAATGTGGCCCGGTATCTGACCATATGACACAGGGCCATCCAAACCTGGGAAAATACTCCTTTAACATGGATTTCGCTGTTGACATAGCTTAACAATCTTTCAGGGGGTAGGCCTCCACACATTTACTAAATGAACAGACCGGTACAAGGACATATTTATAGTTGTGGCATCTTTCCATTTCTATGAAGTCAAAATGAATGACCTCAAATGGCATAGAGGGAGGACCAAAACTTCCTACTGGTGTAACTTTCCCTTTCCCAATGTTATGCTGTAAGCAAGTCATACAATTCTGAACCAATCTCTCGGCAGTTTTCTTAATGTTGCCATTGTACCATACAGAATCAAGGTGCTGATACATCTTTCTCGCACATATTTGTGTCGGACTATGGGCCATGGTAACCATTGCCATAACATATGCATTTGGCAACATCCATCTATTATTTTCTTTGTCCACCCAACAACCCTCGGTATCTAATTCTGCTGGACCCTCATTGTTTTATTTCTTCAGGAGTGGCTTCTGCTTGTATATCTTTAACTGTCTTAATTTCATCCTCTATCATTCAGGACACAGTTTCTGTTGTTTCAACATACATTTTTGTGTGCAAATCAGTGGCAGTTTGTTTCGCAATTTTGTCTGCGTTCCCCGTTCCTACATTACATGTTATTTTTTATGTGCGTTGCATTTCATTATTGCTAACTGCTTAGGAAGCGCAAGTGCTGACAACAGTCTCACTATCAAAGTGCCATGTTGAATCTTAGTTCCATGTGACATCACAAAGCCCCTTTCAGCCCATAATCGACCAAAATTGTGCACCACCCCAAAAGTATATTGGCTATCAGTTTATATGTTCACACTTAGGTTTTCAGAAATTTCACATGCTCTGGTTAACGCTATTATTTCCACAGCTTGTGCTGAGTTATATGGGATTTGTTTGCTCTCTACAATAGTTTTCAGTGTAGTAGTGTAGTAAGCAGCAGTTGATGTGCAATTCGGCAATTTAAAACAAAAGCCATCACAAAACAGTTCTCCATCTGGCTCTTTCAGAGGTGTATCGGTTAAATCAATTCTTCCTTTTGTCTCTTGCTCAGTAATAATTAAGCAATCATGTAATATTCGTTTCTCACTCACTTTTTTACTGCAAGGGGGCAATAACACAGCCAGATTTAAAGCGCAAGGTCTCTTAATTTGATTATGCAGTGCAAACAGGATTATTTCATACCTAGTAAGTCATGCGGATGTATAATGTTGCATCTGCATTCTATTTAGAAGAACGTCTACTGAATGGGGTACCATCACGGTTAAAGAGTGACCTAAACCATCCCCTCAGTTTGTTTTACTGATGCAGCAGCTGCAGCAACAGCTCGCAAGCAACATGGCAAAGCTCATGCAACAGGATCCAACGTGGAAGAAAAATAACTGCATGGTCTATTTCTGCCCCCGTGTTCCTGAGTCAAAACAGCCAAAGCACATCCATCATTTTCATGTACAAATAACATAAAACACTTCTCATAATTTGGTGTGCCCAAAACCGTAGGTGAGCATAACACAGCTCTGAGCAGGTCGAAAGCTTCTTGACACTCCATGTTCCATGGCAAAGATAAAGTAACATCCTTCTTTGTCAATGCCACTATGGGTTTCACAATCATAGACAAATTAGCAATCCACTGCCTACAATATGAAGCCATGCCAATTAAAGCCCTGGCTTCCTTTTGCATGTTTGGAATAGGCATATCAGAGATGCTTTCTAGGCGTTCTGGTGTCAATCTTCTTCCCTTCTTCGATAGGAGGTAGCCCAAATAGGCCACCTCCTTTCAATAATACTGGAATTTCTTCAGTGATTCTTTGTGACCGCATGCCGCTAAATGTGTCAATAGTGCGACAGTGCTTTCTTTGCAAATGTCCTCTGAATCCGCTGCTATAAGCAGGTCGTCAATATACTGCAATAATATGCACCCTGTCGGTAATTCAAGCATATCTAGCTGTTCCTTCAATGCTCTACTGTAAATACTTGGACTTTCATTGTAACCTTGTGGAATACGTGTAAATGTAAATGAGTGCCCTCCTAATGTAAATGCAAAGAAATATCTGCTATCTGGATGAATGGGAATACTAAAGAATGCATTTTTCAAGTCAATGGCCTCATTACGACAATGGAGGTAGCCATGCTGCAATTTGCGTCATGGCTACCCCCATTCCGGGTACCGGGTCCGGGTTCCCTGAATGGGGAAATACCGGGCCATTCTGACCTTGGAGTGCCCAGTATTTCCCCATTCAGGGAACCCGGGCCCGGTACATCCCCATTCCCATTTGTGCCCCCATAGGGCTCAATGGGAATGGGGAGGATGCAAGCAATGGGCCCGTTAATGGCGGGCCTGTTGTTTGCATCCAAAACCATGCATCCTTAGCGGGTGCCGTGAGGCGACCTTGTAATGAGGCATAGGGGGTTAACCTCTAAACAGTCTTCTTGACATAGTCCCATTCCTATTCTGTAATTGCGGCCATTTTTCTCGCCAATGGCCTTCTTGTCTACAATAGGCACATTGGTTTATACCTATTGGACCCCCTTGCATGTTGGATTAAAATGCAAATTGCACTTTAGGCAGTGCATTTCCACCACCTCTATTATTTTTGGCTACCTGCTGCAGTAACACTCTGGTTTTCAAGTCTCCTTTCTTTCTTATTTCCTTATCCTTTTCTGAATTTACTCGGTTCTCATAATATTGGGCCAAATGTAATACTTTGCTTTGTGATTTTGCTTGCCATGCACTTTCAGATGTCTTTATCAATGTCTGAATTTCTGGTAACAATCTTCGCACAAACTTATCAACAAATAATCTCTTCCCAGGTTCGGTACTTAGATCTTGACCACTAAAATCTGCAAATACATCTTCAAACCGGTTAAAGAAATGTGCCGCTCATTCCGATTTGCCTTGTAGACAAGCAGTCAATTTGTCCCAAACTATTCTCTTCTCAGGCACTAAAGTTTTCAATTTCTCTACTATTCGTGAAGGCACAGTTAAAATTACTTGCAGAGGTTTCTCCCCAGCCTTTCTCTCACTATCAACTCTGATCAAAGTTTCCCAAGTATTTGTCATGATCTCTGCTTCCAAAAGATCAGGACTTGCCCGACTCCCTTGGAAGCAGACCCATAACCCCGGTTCCAAGTGCCAGCCAGTCCCAATTGGGACCTTTTGGACCCTGTCCTGGCGCCAGTGGCACCAGGCTCATAAAGATGCCCAGTCCCAGCGCTGGAAGCGCCGGGCTCATAATGCTTGGGTGGACTTACCTGCAGCAGACCATGCTGCTTACTTACCTGCCAGTTGAACCCCTGATCCTCTTCTGTTTGGGACTACTTTTCCTGTTGGGTGGGGCAGGAGCCACTCCCTAGGTTCAGAACACTGGAACTCTTCTGGAAAGCAGGAACTCTTTTCTTACCTAGGCGTGGCTGTGGAAGGAGACACCTAAGCACTACAGGAGGCTATTTAAACCACACCCGATGGATGAATCTTGCTTTGCGTTATTCTGCATTCTCTGCAGCAGAACACTCATCGTGTCTTCTGCTTCTGATCCTGGGCCTAAGGGAACAAAGGCTTACCATCCTGGAATCCAGTCTTCAGCAGCACCTGTAAAGACAAAGAAAGAACAGGTTAGCACTACGGTCTTCAGTGGCAGCGCATCTCTTACCTGGTCCATCGGCTGTCACCAACGCCTCGCGCTGCATTCCGGCATCTGAAAGACAAAGGCTTACCTACTCTTCGCATGCTCCGGAGGTCTTCGCACTGCATTCCGGCATCTGAAAGACAAAAGCTTACCAGCTCTTCGCACGCTCCGGAGGCCTTCGGCGCTGCATCCCGCATCTGAAAGACAAAAGAAGGTGCGTTTAAAGACATTGGGCAACTTTATTACTCACGTGCCATTACTCCTTCCCACGCTGAATCCAGTGGGTATTCCAGCACCCTTCAGCTTCTCTAAAGCTCCGAACTTGTACCTGCAAGATAAAAGGGACAGTTAGTGCGCATCGTGAAGCAGGCTACAAGCGCTTACTTACGTGCTTCCAGGCGCTTCTATTCCTCACGCGGGTTCGATCCTCAACTCTCATCAGCCTGCCATCCGCCATCGCCGGAACCCTGCAAAACAAGAGATATCATTACAAAAGACTTTTAAGACATTTGAAGTGCCCAGAACTTACCGTTCGTGCAGTTAACGACGGACAGCGGTCCTCTGAGGTCAAGAGGCCTGCACCCTTATCCAGTGAAGAAACTGGTTACGGCACCCTGCCCCGAGGCAGATGGAGAGCTCGGCGTTCACTTACCTAAGGTGAGGGTGTTAATCTTTGGGGTTCTACAGGAGAAGAGAAAGGGAAGAGGAGAGAGGCACCCAATAACCCCAGTTCATTAATCCCATATTTTCTATCTGCAGACATCTTACTCTTCGAGTCAGACATACAGTGCACAGAGGTCCAGCCCAAAGAGCCAACCGTGTGTTACACATCACCTTTGAAGATACGGCATTCACCCAGTCAAGACCGGCGCCTCTGCGGGAATCAGGTGAGCGTTACAGATCGCAAAACTCCCACCCAGGCGCTATGGAAACCTCGGATACCGACCAGCTAGCCCAGTTACTTGGGGAACTAAGAGCAGAAGTGCATGCAGCTCGTCAGGAAACGAATGCTCTAAGAAGGGAACTGATTATTTCCAAGGAGCGAACAGACGATCTCGCTAGACAATTGCTACAGTCACAAGCCGGACAAACTCCGTTACCCGCATCAGGGGCAAATCTTCCTTCAACATCCTCTACGAACCCAGTGCAGATCAACCTACCTGGGAATGTACCTCTGGCTCCGCCCGAACGATTTTCTGGTGACCCAAAGAGGTTTGCAGTATTTATTAATCAGTGCCGGTTGCACTTCTTATGCCGGCCAGCAGCCTTTCCAACCGATCAAGCTAAGGTAGCTTTCGTGCTTTCGTACCTTAGTGGCAATGCGGCAGACTGGTCGATCCCTCTAGTTAATCAAGATGATCCGGTTCTCCATGATTTTCAAGCTTTTCAGCTCAGTATGGAAAAACTGTTTGCAAGACATTCACAGGGGCAGGCCTTGGACAATGAGCTCCTTTCATTGCGACAGGGTAATCAAGACCTTTTGGCTTATATTGCGTCTTTCAACAGACTGATAGTGGAAACTCGATGGCCTGAGGACAAAAGGATTACGCTGTTTTATAGAGGTCTACGTGGAGAGCTCAAAGATGTGTTAGCCCAAGTAGTGAATCCCCCGCAAGACTGTTCGGACTATATTGACTTAGTCGTTCAAATTGACCACAGACTGCAGAACAGGAAGGCCGATCGTTCCAAGTTTGATGCTCGAGTATTTTCCAAACCACCAACTCCTACCAAAGGAGTAGACTCCGGGGAACCCATGCAAATAGGGGGCCTGAAAGGACCACTAACACAAAAGGAGCGGGAAAGGAGAAAACAGCTGCAATTATGCCTCTATTGCGGAAACTCGGGGCACTTTCTTTGAGACTGTCCGGTGAAACCAGCCAAGAAGGCAGTAGGAGCTGCAGTTACCAGGGTCACAAACTCTGAACAGGGAAACGACCTCGCCCGACAAGAATAGAGGTCCTCTTGCCAAGCGTTAAAACCAGTTCCGTGACCTCGAATTTCGTGATACCTATGGTCCTCATTAGCCCTGAACATCCGGATCGATTACATGCGATTGAAGCTTACGTCGACAGCGGTGCCATCGGCAATTATGTGGATCATGAAATGGTTTTGAGGATGAATCTGACTCTTTGTCCAAAGGCTGTAAAGGACGTCATTACTACGGTGGATGGTACGGAGATAGCCTCCGGACCAGTAACGCATACCACCCAAGAAGTGACGCTAGTAAGTCAAGATGGACACCATGAGAAGATCGTGTTCGATGTGATCAAGGCCCCTCAGTTCCAGATTATTCTAGGAATTCCTTGGTTAGAGAAGCACAATCCTCAGATCGATTGGCGAGCAAGAACGGTTCAGTTTCCAGAATGTGTCTCTACTTGTCACCCTCGACCTGGTGTTGCACTGGCAGCAATTTCCTCAGAGGCTCCCCAGTTACCGCCTGAATACCTAGAATTCCAAGATGTTTTCCGGAAGGATCAGGCTAACTCTCTACCTCCTCATAGGTCTTATGACTGCCAGATAGACCTGATACCTGGATCTACTCCTCCTTGTAGTAGAATTTATGCCCTCACCGAGCCTGAGAATCTTCACCTCCGACAATACCTGGATCAATACCTAGCAAATGGGTTTATTCGTCCTTCCAAGTCCCCTGCTTCCTCAGCTTTGTTCTTCGTTCCAAAAAAAGAAGGGGACCTTAGAACTTGTATAGATTATCGCGCCCTGAACCAGATCACCGTTAAGAATAGATATCCGTTACCTTTGATCCCTGAACTCCTGGACCAAGTCAGAAAAGCATGCATATATACAAAGCTGGATCTTAGAGGAGCCTACCACTTGGTACGAGTAAAAGAGGGCGATGAATGGGAGACGGCCTTCCGCACCAAGTATGGGCTATTTGAATATCAGGTCATGCCCTTCGGACTTTGCAATGCCCCGGCCGCCTTTCAATATTTTATGAACGATGTCCTCAGAGAGCTCATAGATGTGTGTGTTGTTGTTTACATTGACGACATCCTCGTTTATTCTTCATCGGAAACTAAACATCGGAAACACGTGAAAATGGTCCTCGAGAGATTGCGTCAACACAAACTTTTCGCTAAGTTGGAAAAATGTGTTTTCAACGTGACTGAAGTTGAATTCTTGGGATTCATATTATCACCTAGCGGAGTGCGTATGGATTCAAAGAAGGTCGATGCAATTCTCAAATGGCCATCGCCATCCTCCGTAAAAGGTGTTCAAAGCATGTTAGGCTTCGCTAACTTTTACCGCAGGTTTATCCCCGAATTCTCTCGAATAGTCCAGCCCATCACCGCCTTGTTAAAGAAAAACAAACGTTTTGAATGGTCTACCGAGGTGGAACAAGCTTTCCAGAATTTGAAGACTAGATTTATCTCTGCACCGATCTTAAAACATCCTCGCCCAGAACTCCCCTACATCGTTGAAACTGATGCTTCGAGCCTTGCCATGGGGGCAGTTCTATCACAAAAGGACCCAGTAACCAATCAGTTGCATCCCGTGGCATTTTGGTCCCGCAAATTCTCGCCTCCTGAAATCAATTAAACTATTACTGATAAGGAACTTCTAGCTATCAAGTCCGCCTTTAAGGCTTGGCGGCATTATCTTCTGGGGGCCCGACACACCGTTACTGTGATTACAGATCACCGAAACCTGCAATATTTGAAAACCGCAAAAGCTCAATCCTCTAGGCAACTCCGTTGGGCACTATTCTTTGCCGAGTTTGACTTCATAATTACCTATCGACCTGGTACAAAAAACGGTAAAGCTGATGCCCTTTCTCGGATGGGAGTGGAAGAACATTTGATCAATCCTAAACCTGTACCTATCATTCCCGAACAAAGAATTCTAGGTGTAATCGCCACACAATCCATAGAGGAAGTTAAGGATAAAGCCAGGCTACTGGTAACTCCAGCAGACATACAGAATTGGCATCTGCAGGGAAAGGACTTTACGGTGAAGGACAACCTATTATATTTCCAAGAACAGTTATACCTGCCCAGCACAGATTTACAGAAAAAGGTAATCTCTTGTTATCACGATTCTTTAATGGAAGGACATCCCGGTATGACCAAGACCTCGGAAAAGATCAAGCGCTACTTCTGGTGGCCGTCTTGGAAAAAAGATATCAGAGACTTTATAATGTCCTGTGGAGTATGCGCCCAAAACAAGAGTCAAAAGGAAAAACCAGCCGGCCTCTTACGCCCTATTGACATCCCGCCTCGCCCTTGGCATACGCTTTCTATGGACTTCATCACCGATCTACCTCCATGCTCCGGATACAATACGATCCTAGTAATCGTGGACCTATTCTCCAAGATGGCGCATTTCATTCCACTCAAAGGCTTACCAACAGCAGCAACTCTGGCCCGAGAATTTCTCCAAAATATCGTCCGACTGCACGGTTTTCCTTCAGTTCTAATTTCGGATCGAGGTAGTCAATTTATTTCTCATTTTTGGCGAAGTTGCTGTCGGTCGGCTCAAATTGATGTGAGACTTTCGACCAGCCACCACCCTCAAACCGACGGACAAACCGAGTGGACCAATCAAACTCTGGAACAGTATTTGCGCTGCATGCTACAACAAACTGAAAAAACTTGGAAAGATATCCTTTGGATAGCCGAATATGCCTACAATAACTCTGTCCACTCGGGAACTGGGAAGACCCCGTTTTTTCTTTTATACGGTAGTCACCCTCGAACCTCGGAGTTGGATCCACTCCAAGATCTTGGAACACCAGCAGTAGACCACCTGCATTCTAAAATCACCCAAGCCTTTAAGGAAGCCGTTTCTCACCTTCAAAGGGCTAAAGAACAATACAAGAAAGGAGCAGACCAACATCGGAGGGAAGCCCCCCAATATCAAGTAGGAGATCAAGTCTGGTTATCTACCTTTAAAAGGACCACGCACATTCAACCCAAGATACCTTGGTCCCTATTCCATCACTAACATAGTAAATCCAGTAGCGGTCAAGTTGGACTTGCCCCCTCACATGAAGATACATCCGGTCTTCCACGTCTCTCTATTAAAACCCGTGCAACCTCAAACCCGACTAACTACATCTCCAAAACCTATTCTAGTTGATGGAGAACTCGCGTTTGAAGTCAAAAGCATCCTGGATTCCAAGATCTCCAAATCTAAACTATTTTACCTGATTGACTGGAAAGGCTACGGTCCCCAAGAAAGATCCTGGGAACCTGCAGAATATGTCCACGCGCCTCGTCTAATCAAAAGATTTCATCGAACATTTCCTAACAAGCCCAAACCCCCGGAGAAGCCCGGTTTGGGAGGGGCCTTGAGGGGGGGTGCTGTCATGATCTCTGCTTCCAAAAGATCAGGACTTGCCCGACTCCCTTGGAAGCAGACCCATAACCCCGGTTCCAAGTGCCAGCCAGTCCCAATTGGGACCTTTTGGACCCTGTCCTGGCACCAGTGGCACCAGGCTCATAAAGATGCCCAGTCCCAGCGCTGGAAGCGCCGGGCTCATAATGCTTGGGTGGACTTACCTGCAGCAGACCATGCTGCTTACTTACCTGCCAGTTGAACCCCTGATCCTCTTCTGTTTGGGACTACTTTTCCTGTTGGGTGGGGCAGGAGCCACTCCCTAGGTTCAGAACACTGGAACTCTTCTGGAAAGCAGGAACTCTTTTCTTACCTAGGCGTGGCTGTGGAAGGAGACACCTAAGCACTACAGGAGGCTATTTAAACCACACCCAATGGATGAATCTTGCTTTGCGTTATTCTGCATTCTCTGCAGCAGAACGCTCATCGTGTCTTCTGCTTCTAATCCTGGGCCTAAGGGAACAAAGGCTTACCATCCTGGAATCCAGTCTTCAGCAGCACAGCACCTGTAAAGACAAAGAAAGAACAGGTTAGCACTACGGTCTTCAGTGGCAGCGCATCTCTTACCTGGTCCATCGGCTGTCACCAACGCCTCGCGCTGCATTCCGGCATCTGAAAGACAAAGGCTTACCTACTCTTCGCATGCTCCGTAGGTCTTCGCACTGCATTCCGGCATCTGAAAGACAAAAGCTTACCAGCTCTTCGCACGCTCCGGAGGCCTTCGGCGCTGCATCCCGCATCTGAAAGACAAAAGAAGGTGCGTTTAAAGACATTGGGCAACTTTATTACTCACGTGCCATTACTCCTTCCCACGCCGAATCCAGTGGGTATTCCAGCACCCTTCAGCTTCTCTAAAGCTCCGAACTTGTACCTCCAAGATAAAAGGGACAGTTAGTGCGCATCGTGAAGCAGGCTACAAGCGCTTACTTACATGCTTCCAGGCGCTTCTATTCCTCACGCGGGTTCGATCCTCAACTCTCATCAGCCCGCCATCCGCCATCGCCGGAACCCTGCAAAACAAGAGATATCATTACAAAAGACTTTTAAGACATTTGAAGTGCCCAGAACTTACCGTTCGTGCAGTTAACGACGGACAGCAGTCCTCTGAGGTCAAGAGGCCTGCACCCTTATCCAGTGAAGAAACTGGTTACGGCACCCTGCCCCGAGGCAGATGGAGAGCTCGGCGTTCACTTACCTAAGGTGAGGGTGTTAACCTTTGGGGTTCTACAGGAGAAGAGAAAGGGAAGAGGAGAGAGGCACCCAATAACCCCAGTTCATTAATCCCATATTTTCTATCTGCAGACATCTTACTCTTCGAGTCAGACATACAGTGCACAGAGGTCCAGCCCAAAGAGCCAACCGTGTGTTACACATCACCTTTGAAGATACGGCATTCACCCAGTCAAGACCGGCGCCTCTGCGGGAATCAGGTGAGCGTTACAGTATTGCCTAACATCGGCGCATCATTTATACTTCTAATCTGCTTCCATATGTCCGCAGGAAGTATCACAAGGAACAATAAATCAATGTCACTCAGTGTAAAAACAGATAAATTCTAAATGGATTCAATTTCCTTATAGAAACCTGCAGGAGTTTTCCTAATGTCAGGGACCGTCTGCTTTATAGTGTTCAATTCTTGCCTAGAAAGGGAACATGTACAAACTGTGCAATATAATGGGCTTCTATCGTTCATGCTGGAGTCGCTCCATCAGCAGAAACCTCTACTTTCAGGACAAACGTGGGAGGCACCGCCCTCATGGGTAATTGCAACGTAGGGGATTCTACATCTGTTCGTTTATTAAGCAACAAAAGCCAAATCAAGGGAAAAAGCAGTTGTTCCGGTGTCAAACGAAAATGCTCTTTTATAAATCGTCATCAAATCAGCAGCACAAAAAACCTTCTTTTTCATGCATTAATCTTGTAAATACTCAACCATAACCTGTAACACCTTTCTCTGCATTTCTGGTGTATATTGACTAAACGTATTATGCACTTCAATCGGGTAAATGGCGGCATCCGTAATCCATCTAAGCGCAACTTGCGTACAAATTTGCATCTCTTCACTCACAGGTTTCAACGGCGGAAGAAATCGTTTCTGGACATATGACATTTGCGGTTCACGCTTACTCATTATCTCTTTATGCAATCAATTAAGTTCTTGCTTAAACACAAATATTCGGCATACATGTTCTCGTATTTCCACCGCATTATCTCGCAAATTGGAAAGGACAATCAAATCACACTACTCTTGCGGTACAACTGTACTAGTCAAATGACACCATATTCTAACAAGGTCATCTCCCATATATTCTAACAATACCTGCTGTTCACCCAGGCCTCTATGATCGGATATGGAACTTTTCACAGCCACATCATTGCCATCATCAATATACGTCTCAGCCCACTGTTTCAGTTCGTCTTTCCGTACCTTGCTAATCGTACTACGAGTCAGTCTAATACTTCCTCCTTCGGGACTCATTGATGCAGAACTGCCAGCTAAAGCGTATAACTCATGCTCTGTAGGAGGTGGAGGGAATGATGTCATGGGCGCAGATGGGACGGCTACTGCAGGTGCAGATGGAATTGTGGGAATAGCAACAGGAGGAGGTACATAAGGAGGCGGTGAAACTGGGTCAGTACTTAGATGATCATTTCTTCGCTCGTTTAGTATCTTATCAGTTCGTCTGATGTATTCAGATCTTGTGAAGTATACTATTTCTGTATGTCTAACTGGAAGGCCCTATCCATGCTCCTAATGGCTTCTGTCTGCTTCTGTTGATCATGCTCTAGCGCTTTCTCTACGGTTGATTTATGTCTACGTGCATGTTTCTCTCTACTTTTCAAGCGTTGATTTGCTTCCTTTCTCCAGTCCCTTACAACCTCGAACGCTGCAGGTCTGGCCTTTTTTCATAACAAAACTCTTGTTTTATGTTCTATACGCGCTAGTTCAAAGCTCCCATTATTCGGCCACTGAAGGTCTGATACACGTCTGGTCTGCCTCTGCCAAACCGCATTAAACACTATTGCCCCTATTCCATATTTAATGTACATATCATGTGCCGGCCACCCCTCGGGTGGCGCGGCCTCGCCAGTTTCCAAAGACTGTGTACCGCAGTGAAAAAAACTCACTAGACAGGAAGCCAATTTCCCAGGCATGCTTAACCCTTACCTCTTCTTACCCTTGGCGTTTGTACTTGCAAGTGGAACACTCAACCAATATCAGGATGTTTAAGAATCGGGGCACGACTCACCTGATCAATCAATTCGTCTCTCAGGACGCAATTCGCCCGTATAGAGGCGCAACCAAGAATCGTCATGACCACGTATCTGGCACAATTTGCCTCACTTCCAGGACACTCGCCTCGATGCTCTCTAGCCGCTGCTCATTGATCAGGGATTAGCTGTGTACAGATCTGCAGAGGAGTCGCTAATCACTTCTGCAGGGGCACCCCGAACACCTTCCGATCCCGGTCCGACAGCCTCGTCCTCGACTCGTCCTTGCCTTCAACGTATGCGATGGAGCATCACAGGGAGGGTCCTTATTAGGGCACCATCTTTGTTAGACCATATATGGAATAAAGGCCCAATAACCATATACTCAATGATATGCCAGTCCTGAGGTTCGAATTCCAAACAAGTCTGGTTTATTCAAAAAGTATCTAAGTCGGCCGACCGGGTCTCAACGCCTCACAATGTGTGTTCCCAGACACGGTGAGATGAGAGAGAGCGAGCAGCACCAAAGCAGTCATATATATACATAATACATCATCCTTTACAATATCATTCGGCCCGCCCTTATATATGACGAACAAGCTAGGGTTCAGTAATTGACAGCTATGCATGTTACTTCAGTCAGTCCAAACATTAGTATTCTAGCAAAGGCTGCAGAGACAGTTTTCTGTTATGGAGAACACAGGGCACTGGCGCAGGGGAGGATATCATGTTCTAGCAGGGGGATATTCCAGCCAATGTTATCTGGTTGCTGCGGCTCATGAATTAAGGGTCATACAGTTCTAAGGCAGAGAAAATACCATCCTCCGTGAAGGAGCACCGTTAGTTGCATATAATTCACATTTACTCCCTTTTGCAACAGCGCTTGCAAGACAAACCGGCACCTGGACTACTGATTAGGCACGGTTATTTGCACAGCTTCAAGGCCTCCATGAGAGGAAAACAATGTATTTCTGTACTGCTCTACATTCCTGTCTACGTTGGCATTTCAGAGTTCAAGCTGTGGCCTTGCACCGTGTGTGGATTTGAAGCATAGAATATATTTGCAAAGCGTTACAAAAAAGAAAATGGCCGGCATTTACAAAATTGACTTCCAATGGTCACATTCAGGTTTCACGGTTTGCAATGTTTGTCACATGATGCTATTTGCTTAAGTCCAACATACTATTCATATCATTCGGGCTATGCATCTGCATTTTCAGTATAACAGGGAGAGGGGTCAGGTCCCAAGAGCAAGAACCAAGCACAGGAAACATGGGCAGAGGACACAAGCAACAAGAAGCAGAACAAGGTCTGGAGCGAAGCATGAGTACAAGTGCACACGTTAAGACCCGATGCACTGTGCTTCCCCAGATGTTTTTATGGGAACAGTACCATAACGAGGCTTGCAACGCAAGCCGCCATTGCCCAGGGCACATGAAGCAGCACATGCGTGGTAACCCACAATAGGATCAACCCGGAAGCGTTGTGCCCTCAGTCCGTGTGACGGACGGAGGCGCCAACAAGGATAGAGACGCCAGGACCCCGCCGTGACAGAAGGAAGCCCAGGGATTCCCCCCCTGTGAGGTAAGTAACAGCGCATATGTTGGGCTCCGGAACGGGTGGTGAGTGGAGCTGCACAGCGAGCGGTGCATTTCAGAGAGGTAATCACACTCCACATTCCACTTGATGTTAACAAACACACTTACTCCTTGTTTGGACCTCAAGGGCCAACAAAGGCACATGGCAAGGCAGTTCTTACATTGAAAAACCAAGGCACATCCCTGTTTTGGGCCTGCTAACTGTTTTTTGATAACTGATAGCCCCGTTATATCCTATCTCAAAACATATACTGCTCTTTCAAAGAGAACATGTCTTCCTTTCCGTTGTTGCTCACTAATCTACCCTCTCCCTCTTGAGCTGCACCTTTCTCCCACTGTCTTCAATTGCCTATTTCGTGTGTCCTCCATCATGCTCCATGACTTTACTCCCTTCCTCCTGGTACTCACTCTTCTCCTCCCCTTATCTCATATCATGTAGCCACAACTCGGTCTAATTTCTATTTAACTTCCCCTGTCACCATTCTCTTTTCTCCCTCTGCTCCTGCACCCCTAAAACCTGATGCTTTTTTTTTTGCCCAGGATCTCCAACCTTATCTATCACCCTCACTGACCGCACAACTCCTGCTCCTCTGCACACCTCTTATTGCTATTTCACTTTCCTTTAATGCACCATCCATTTTCACCAAGTCTTCTAACATCGCTGACCACTCGACCATCATCACCCTCTGTCTTTACTTCTTGCTGTTACAGAAACCTGGATTTCACCTCATGACTCTGCACCACTAGCGACTCTCCATACTGACTCTGCTACCTTCTCCCACTCTCTCTGAATAGTCAGGCAGGGTAGTGGAGTGCAGTTCCTCGTAAGTAAGACCCTCACCACTGCCTCTCCACCCCATCTGACATCACCTTCTCTTCTTTTGAATATGCCCCTATTCAACTCCCCCCTCTCACTCCACTCACTGTTGCTCTCTAGTAGCTTCCTGGCCCCTTTAACTCCCTTTCCCCTGACTTGTTCCTACTTCATGAGTAACTTTCCACTGACATCTGCATTGTCATGTTGTGGAACAATAACCTTCCCAAGCCCCCTGCAGCCTCAAACTTAACTCCCTGTTATGTGACCAATTTCTCTTCTCCCTCCATGACCAGTCTGCCCGCTATGGTGGACATTCTCTTGACCTTGTCTTTTCTCCATAATTCACTCTCCCCTCTGACCTCTCTGCTGACCCTTTCCCTCTTATCACTCTATTGTTTACTTTAACATCTCACCCTGCACCCTTTACTCCTAAATGGAAATTAAAGTAAGGCTCTGTTACCCTTTATCTTGAGGATATGAGGACCTCTCTCTTGTCTCTCCCCCTATTCATGCCTCTCCCATTGAACATTCCTTTTCTCCCTTTTAGTTTTCACTTATGATTCCTTTTGATCAACACTAGCTTGCACGCCCATTGACACATTCCCAACCTGTACTAAGCCCTGGGTCATTTCTAATATCCAGACACTGCAAATAAATATCCACCCACTATGACCTATGATGCTGGCACACATCCCGCTTGCCCACCACATTATCACTCTACACAAATTCCCTTGCTACTGTCTCCTCTGCCCTGGACTTTGCCAAATCATCCTATCTGACACACCTAACCTCCCCCTTCATAAAAACCTCCATATACCATTCAAGCTTTGCTCTCACCTCCCAAGCCAATATCCATTACATAATTCCTCTTTGGTAATGACTTTGCTCAGTACATTTCCTCTCTACATTCTCTAAAATGTGCGATACTCTCATAGACCCCCACTCTCTACTTCCACCACCCACCCTCTGTCCACCACTTCTACCTTCTACACATTCTATCAACTACTTTTGTCCCTACCGCTCGCACGGAATAAGTGTTCATCATTCACAATCCCAACCCATCTTGGACTTGTTTTGACCCATTTGCTCTGCAGTCAAGCACTTAGTCCCAATCATCTGCCCACACCTCTTTGAGCTCTTTATGCACTCTCTCACAGTTGGATTATTCCCTGCCTCTATTAAATCTGCAACTGTCCTATCCCTTTTCAAGAAACCCTCTTCTTACCCCAATCGCCAGGAGAACTGTCATCCATGTTCTCTTGTACCTCATGATTACAATTTTCTTCAGTAGAATATTTTCATCTGGGACACTAAGTACCTTGAGAATAATGGCCTTGGAGATGCACTTCAATCTGGCTTCCATAGGAAACTCTCTACCAAAAATGCATGTATACAAGCCTTCAACTTTCTCTCTGATGCGCATCACTCCAAACTATCTTTTATTTTTAGATCTCTCTGATGCTTTCGACACTGTCCATCATTCCTCTCTGCTCCTCACTCTCTGAAATCATGGGTTTCGTGAATTGGCTCTAGCTTAGATTGCCACCTATTTGGAAGGTCACTCCTTTAAAAAAGTATGGAACTTGCACATGTCTCGCCACTTTCCATGTTGCTATCCCCCAAGGTTCAGTCCTTGGGCCTCTGTTCCCACGCTCTAAATTTATTTCCAAAGTAGACTTATCCCATCATTTAACTTTCACTGCCACCTCTCTTCCTGTCGACAATCAAATCTTGTTTTACCTTTGACTCATTCAGCAAAGCCATCTTAGAATGGATTATCAACTGTCTCACTGCAAACCATCACAGGATGGCAATCCGCTGTTTAATGCCTAACACTTCAAAAAGGGAAGTCATCTTTCTCCCACCTTCCAATGCTATCACTACCCTCCCCTCTCCTATCTTCTTCCTGCCTAAACTTCGTGCTCCCTTGTCCAAGTATTGTAACCTTGGGGTTATCTTTGATAGCAAACTCTGACTGCAAACATTATTCAATATCCTGCCTCTGCTGCTAGTATTAACCGTGCCAACATACCTTAAAATGTGTTAATTTCTTACTCACCAATCTAGTCTTCTGCTTGCATGGACTCCTTGGCCTTCCTCTCTACTGCTTCTTTTCTCTGGACAAAGTCCTCCACTCCGCTACTCTTCTTTTCTACAACCTGCCCAGATCTTTCCCCACTTCTACCTACTGACATTATGCTGATTGGTGCTCCATGCACAACCATTCCCTTTTCAAGTTCATTTTCCTTTTATACAAGGCTATCAATGGTCTCCTTCAGTACCTGGCTGGCTGTATCTCTGCTCCCCCTCTGCAATTAACCTCACCAACCCATTCCCCCCTGCTTGCACTTGCTTTCTATCTTTCTCCTTGTCCGCAGCTCCATTGGAACCTGCTTCCAATCATGAACACAGCCAGCCAGACGATGGACCTCTTCAAAGCTCTGCTTAAACATCATCTACTGGACAAAAAGAGAGCTCCCTCGACCCCTGCTCATCCTCACTACCAGACCACACTGATCCTTCCAGGGAGACGTAAACATGTATTTTGTATATTTTTACTGCACTCCTCTTTACTTTGCAGTACTTTTTGTTTTCTCCTTGGTATATGTCCCACTTTGTTCACACTCTCATAAACAGGTTAACCACAGATTCTCATCTTTGTGCTATAGTAATTCCACCTTTCTGGGGAATACCACTGACATCTGTAAATGTATTACTATAAGTAATTTCTGATCAAAATTGAGATCCTTGATATAAAAATAAATACAAATACAAATTCCTCTAGGATTTCTAACATCTCTTTGCCTCTCTCTACCACCTAATTGACAACTTGGCAGGCAACATATTAAGTGAGTCATGATTGGTTTGATAGTTCTTAGATACCCACCACCTCTTTTGTGCACTTTTCTTTCTAGAACCTGGAAGACTATATATGCGAAGGTCATGATGGTTGTGAGATTACCTCGATGTCATACCCCTTGCTCGTTCCGCTTGTCACTTTCAAACAGCTTGCTCACAATGTAGTGATTTATAAATTACCCATAAAATAAATTAAAATCGAAAACTAAACAAATATGGAGGACACAAAAAGATTATTGCACCACTATTGTCTCCTAACTTTGATGATGTGAAGACGTTGGTTAAGTTTTGAAGAGATACATTAAATGCAAGAGGCACAGCAACTGTGCAAGATGGTTTCCTGGGAACTACTAGCAAAAAGGTTTAATTTTCTGATATGATTGTGTCTCAAGCCAGAAAAGAAATTGATATTTGTTCCACCTATCATTACTTGACATGTGATATTGTGGATTGTTATGAATCACTCAACATTTTTTGACTAAGCCACTTGCTCATGTCATAAAAATGTTTCCCCTATGAGGCAAAGTGAGGCAATGGTTGGTTTCATTTGCCAGGGACTGCTGCGCTAACACACCACTACTTTAAGCTGGCACAAAACATCCAAGAAGACATATTGAGGTTATCATGGGGAGAAGAAAATATAAATCCATAATAGTTCAGGCAAAAATAGAGGCAGAGCTAGACATAGCGACCCAAGCACAGGATTCAAGGCAGTGTACTCAATTCCCCCTCTACACTACTGTCACTGAAAAGACGTAGGCCAGCCACTTCAGATTCCCTTTTCAAAGGGACAAAGAAATCTTGGAATCAATACCGGTTAAGGCCCTCAATGATAGTCTGTGTTCTTTAGTAGACATTATCAAGAAAGGTTTGATTCTGTAGATGATTAATAGTAAAAGATTGGGAAGTGTCCTGGTCCTGATGGATCTCTATGAATCTCTTCAAAAATAAGGGGCACGTATGGGCACTTTTATTATCCAACTGCCTGAGTGACCTTTGCATAACCTATAACATGCTTCCATCATGGGCAAAGGAGATAACAATTAGAGGTCCACAACAACAATCCTGGTTGTTATTGACCAATCAACCTTAATAGAGTCCTCTGTAAAAACCATGGTTAAGTGTAAACATACTCACCGTGAGAAATGGTAACAAAGAGAGAGTATTTGTTTGAATCCTAATATGGTTTCCGTAGGGACTTCGGCACTACTTAACAGTGCTTACATTTACATTTGTTAATGAAAAGTATACAATTCCAGGTGAAGGCAGACCAGGTGTAGCTTTTAAGGACCTTAGTACAGCCATAAACCTGTTTGACAGGATGATTGCTTTGCAGCTTCTTAAAGCTCTTGGCTTAGAGTAGGTACATCTCAATAATTACATTCAGTAATATAGTAATGGTGAAAATGCTATAAATGTAGGCCTAAATAGTGAGACCACCAACATTTTTCTTACTATATGTGATGGGCAGAGTTTTGACCCAATTCATGTTCTCATTATATATACATATGCCCATAAGAGCTCTTTAGTCAAATAAAAAGTAGGTATTCAGAGAAGAAAGGAGAAGCTGATGGCTGTGTTATTATACGCAAATGGTACAATAGTTATAGTCTGCACACCCTTACAAAGACTGCAAGGGTCTATCTAAAAATTGTCATTGTCGTATCTGTGGTCATGTGCTGGGCTGTTGCCAATGCAAACAATGTATATCTACATTGTAGAGAAAATATGAATAATTTAATTTAATCTATTCATATTAAGTAACTGAATTTGGCGATTTAAGGGTAAAATTGCCTAACTGCAACAAACATAGAGCAAAAGTAATAGCCAGGGCCTCTTAATTTAATGGAACCATAGTCAGCCTGTATAGAAAAGGCTGAAACAACAAGCCATTACAACCTTCGGACATTTATGGAACTAAAACCATAGGCCTGATTGGCTATGCAAGCAGAATATGGGTTGGCGCACCTTTTCTATAAATGGGCACACTTCAGAACACAAATCATTTGATGGTCACACATTCGAATAATAAGGACTTTATGTATTTAGAGTTAGGTATGAGCCATGTTGACCACAGGCTACATTTCTCAGATGCCACACCTGACATATTGTGGACTGCTTGTTTGTTAAATTCAGCACTTATCCTAACTGGCAAATGAATGCATTCCATACTGAGTAGAGAGTTAGGGTAATAGGGTAACAATGTATTTGGCTCATGTACACAAAAATATTTTAGGTGGGATAGTTTGTAGCTGCATATTTGGTGTTCTTCCATTATACCTTTTATTAAATGTGAACAAATTCAGTTGGTAACATAAACATGTATCCCACAATCAATATACAAACATGACATATTCTAAAACCTCATAGATGAACAAGCATGTGAACAAATGTGGGGTATGAGAGATAAAAAGGGGGGTGAACAGATATATAGCAATGAACAACTGAAAAACTGAAATCCTCTTCCATATTGATATATATGATATATATATATATATATATATCAAAGTCATGTTTGTTTGCGGGTTTGTATGTGGCGTTGATCTTGGGGACGTAACTCCTCATGAAAACGGTGAGGTCTGGCATCATGGATTATGCATGGAATATTCTTTATTTCATTGTCAAATGAATGCAACTATTTCTAGCTTGATCGGGCATCCCATTCCTAAGATAATAAATTTTTTTGGTTTTCGGCATCACATTTTATGGTGTTCTCCGCCATCTACAGGTCATTTGTAGAAAGTGCTGCTCATCTGCTGCCTGTGCTGAACTAGTCTTGCATTTTTTTGTTTTTTTATTTTTTTAGAAGAGAGTGGCCCTCATTACGACCCTGGCGGAAAGGGAAAAACGATGGCGGAAATGCAATACCGCCATCGAATAGCGCTCGGTGCGACTATGACCCGTCACCGCAAAGTACGAAGCCATTAGCGACACCGTAGTGAACGCCAACGCTAACTGCACTAAGCACGCGCGCGCGCGCCATGCCAAACCGCAAACACCACCATGGTGCAACGGTACGCCAATTCCGACCCTAGCGGACATGTACCTAACGCCATCAGGCATGGCGGAATGGACCATTCCGCCATGGCGAGAAGTCCGGCATCGCGAATCAACCGTAAACGGCCCCACTGAGTGCCTGTACACCGCTCCCTGCCCACAAAGTACAACTCCCTGTAGGTGCAATGAAGTCACAATGCAACCATTGAAATGTACAAAGCACCCATGCATGCCAACGAACAAAAGAAACACAACAGGGGCCAATGGGAGCTGCAGGGCACAGATGGCACGAATACAGAAGCCATCCCAATGGACATGACCACAGTCCCCCCCCCGAAACGCACGCAAACACAGGCACCTGTGACCAGCAACATTCCGAAAATAACAACATTCCACCAGTCCACCTGGCTGACCGCCATCTGTCACACAAAACCCAATCCCCCGCCCCTGAGCATGACAACATCCAAACTGTCATATAGGCAGCCCCCATCCCTGACCTCACGGGCTCAGTAGGCAAACGCGCCCAGCACAGTACCACGCAACTAAACCCCGAAGCAGGAACCCAATGCAGATCTCCTCACAATACATCGCCCCACATATAGGCACATGCCACATCACTTGCAAAGAAAAACGCTACACGGCCCAAATCAGAATAGAAATTTAATGCACAACAAAATCACCAAGCCCATACAGCCATCAGGCCATGAACTCCAAAACACATTTCACCATTGTGGGCTGCATCCGCAAGAAAAGACCAGCCACTACTTGTGTGACGCCCTGTCCCATCATGGTACACAGAGCCACAATCACGTACGAAAAGGCAAAAAGGAAGCGCACACAACCGCAGCGCCGTCCCAATGGGGAGGCACTAGTCCAGCTGAAAGGCCGAAATGTTGCTCCGAGCCACCAGTACTGCGTAAGGGCATGTGGGCCACTGGCGATCGTCCCATAAGATCGTAATGCTGCTCCACCGATTAACACGAAGCAGCAGGTGTCGGGAGTAAAATCCATCTGCAGGAGTGGCATACAGATGGCAGTGGCAAAAGGGGAGGAGATACCTGTCAACCAAAAGAAAAGAACAAGAACAGAATGGCCATCAGAACTACATTCGAACAACTCACTTCAATGAGCACACGAAATCCACAGCCATATGCATGCCAGCCCACTCCAAAGGATCATCAACACCCCAAAGCCACTTGCGACTCATAACCATCTATACCTAGGTGTAAACACCATCACGAACGAGTGTACCTGTGCATGCGTCTGCCAAAACAGAATCCATCAGATGGGAATGTTAACGTGCATGGACACAAGTGTCTGAGGGCGCGTCGAGACAGGGAGGGCTCAACAAGGCCAGATAGACGATGGTCCCACTATGGCAGCCCTGCATCACATAGCGTAGGGGAGGCGGATAGATCCCAAGAAGCCCTGTACATGGCAAACTCTGCACCAAATCACCTGCCCATGCATCCATTCATCATTCCCTCATCCCGGGATCAAAACGCCTGAATTATTACTCACATGACATTAGAAACGTCCATTGAGTCTGTGCGTAATGCAGCCTGCTACATCCACAGTGCCCCAGCCCGTAAATCCAGTGTTGTGAAGTAACATGTATTTGGGAATGGCCGGCCTCATCGCCCACGTAGCTATTGCGCATCCCAAACTATTCATATCAATCATTGCTCCCTCGCCATGGGCCCTGTCTCAAGGACATAGAACAATAGAACGTTACATTTGCAGTCAGACCTGTGGGCATCTCCTCGCCGCTAGCTGGAAACCGAAAGCGCCGCCCTTCGAATTCCTCATTTGCAACATCACGTCGAAAAGGCATCTGTGGCCGTTTGAAATCACTAATTATTCCATCGAGTGCGGCTGTGTGTGAAAATGGCAACTGCCTTCACCCACAAATGGGACGCCCCGCCCGTCGTTGCAACTCGGTACAGTGATGCATGAGGGCCCACCGTTACTCGAGTACTACGTTCCACTGACCCTTCACAAGTCCGTTCGCGACTGCACAGATAGTATGGGAAACAATGGGACCACAGCAGAATGAACATATCAACCAATCTTACACGCCCATCGGGTACAAATACATGATTGCAATAGCAAGATACCATTACCCGAATTGCAGCGTAGTGCGCGGGACGTGCTCGGCCAAAGGGGAGAGCCGTTTGCACAGGTGGAATCAATCACCACAGGTGGAGGCCATACAGCCTGAAAACACATAAATTGCACAGCCAGTCTCCTCCCACAACCACAGCGAAATGCTACCGGCAGGACTCGCGATGTTGGCCCTGGGGGACCTGATAGCACTGCAAGTGCTCCGACTCCAAGAAGAAGACGAACAACAACTACAACCAGCCGCACGGAGGAGACGCAGGAGGAGGAGGAGGCCAAGGCAGGGCCAGCAAGGCCCAGCAGCACAGCCACTACCACCACGCAGGCAGCCCGCAATCCCACGCCTCCGAGCACATCCGTTCAACCTCACTGATGAGCAGATCCACACCCTCTACCGTCTGGACCGGGACACCATAGCCGCCATTGTGGACATGACACAGGCTGACCTAGTCAGCATGATAGATAGCCCAACCGCAATCCCACCCCTACTGAAGGTGGTGTCTGTACTCCACTTCCTGGCCACAGGCACCTACCAGCACACAGTCGGACAGTTGCATGGCATATCACAGCCACTGTTTTCACGGACACTATTCCAAGTGCTCGATGCCCTCCTGCAGCACGCAGACGACTACATCTCCCTACCACGCTCGGAGCAGGAAATTACGAACACAAAAGTGGGATTCCATGCACTTGCCGGCATACCGGGTTGCATTGGTGCCATCGACTGCACCCATGTTGAATTGGTCGTCCCACATGCCATGGAGGCCCAGTACCGCAACCGAAAACAATTTCATTCCCTGAATGTACAAATGGTGTGTGACTCCAACAGGATCATTACGCATTGTTGTGCCCGATTCCCTGGATCAACCCATGATTCCATGGTCTTGAGGAACTCTACCATACCACGCTACATGGAGCGACACGCAGGGTACAGATCCTGGCTACTCGGTGAGTCTCATCTCATGCATGATGATGTGGGGTATGTGATTTGGCAATGTACTGGCAGGAAGGGGGGGGGGTGTGCGTACGTATCAATGGCATTCCACATCCTACGTTTATCGTCCACATACAGGTGATGCTGGATATCCACTGAAGAGATGGCTCCTCACACCAGTCCGGAACCCACGGGACCTGCATGAGGAGGACTACAACCATGCCCACTCACGTACCCGTGTAGTCATAGAACAGGCATTCGGCCTACTGAAGACTCGTTTCCGCTGCCTCAGCAGGTCTGGCGGGGCACTCCTGTACCGCCATGAGAAGGTTGCAAAGATGGTCATGGCATGTGTCATGCTCCACAACATGTGCGTACGTAGAAATGTGCCCATGCCCCCTGACGCTGAACTGCAAGCACCGGATGATGGTCATGATGAGGGTGGGGATGTGGCAGCACCTCAAGGAGTCTGCGAGGCACCGGAGGGCCGTGACATCCGTCAGCATCTCATTGATGTATGCTTCTAGCACTCACGCCTGGGGGCTGATACATGGACACGGGACTCGTGGCACTGCGTGTGTCTGGGACATGCACAATATGGACTGTACGCCTATGATGGCCTAGTACACAAAGATCAATGTCCACACATCTCATTGGGTGATCGTGCACTTTTTATGGCATATGTGATATCATGTTGAACACCCTATCGACCCGCCACCCAAGTGAGCCCAACACACCCCCTCCACCCTCCTACCTCCCACCCGAACACCAGTGTCCAAAGATGCTCATTGTCAGTGGCCTGTCGCTATTGCAAGCCCCCTCTGCGGGTATCAGGGGCACCCCTGCCTGTGGAGCGCAGGTTCCTCCCTGATCTACGTTGGGGGCTGCCCTGGACGGAACTTGCAACGGATGATGTGTCTGCCTGCTCACGTCCATGCATGTCCCTAAGGGTTTGCGAGAGCTCAGTGAGCACACGGCGCACTGCGGCAAGTTCGGCACATACGTCTTTGGACGTCGCATGCTGTTCCCCCCTCAGGCTCTCGGTGCTTCTCTCCATTTGGACTCTCAGGCTCTCGGTGCTACTCTCAATTTGTGCCCTTAGCGTCTCTGTACATCTCTCCATTTCTGCCCTAAGTGTCTCTGTTGATGTTTCTATGTCTGCCTTGGTGCCCCCACATTCATCGGCATGGTCCTTGAGGAGTGTGGCCATTTGCTGCTGTTGGACGATTAACTTGTCGAGGGACTGTTGCCTCTGCTGGGCCATGCCCATTTGCGGGGGTGTCACAGAGGGGCTGTTGTCCTCATGTTGCCTTGCCACAGGGCTTGGGGGGGATGGCCAGTCGTCGTCTTGTGGCTGCCCCTGCGTGGTATCCTCATGTTGTACGGGATGGGACAGACAGGGGGATTGGGACAGGTCATGGATGGATCTGACCTCGACATCCCCGTCTTCTGTGTCCGAGCATGCTGCCATCAATGGGGTGTCACCTATGGTGCTGCTGCCACCAGAGGCAGTGCCTTCTGTGGCATCCATTGGGGGGACCTGTGGTGGTGGTGTTGTGGCCATGCTGGCTGCTGGGGTGCCTGTTGATGTTCCCTCCTCTGTGCTACCACCTGATTTGTGCTGCTGCCGTGTCTTGATGCGTGCAGCTGAGGTGGAGGGTCTCTGGCCGTTGGTCTTGGCCCTCTTTGCAGGTGTGCTGGTAGGGGTGTCCTGTGGCTCGTCGTTTGGATCGGACCCTGTGGTGGAGTAAAGGAGGGCGAGGGTTATTGATGGGTCTGTGGGAATTGGAATGGCATTGTATCACATGCTTTGGGGTGGTACCTGAGGGTGATTTGGGTCGGGTCCTTGGAGGTGCTTTGATTTGTGTGTGGAGTGAGGGTGCAGTTGTTTGGCAGCCTGCAGTTTGGGTGTGCCTGCTGCACGTGTAGTGCGTGTATTAGGGGTTTTTAATTATTTATGTATTTATTGTGGGTTTTAACGTGCGCTATCAGGCCGATGTGTGTGGACCTTATCCTGGACATGTGTTTCTGTTGCACTATGTGGACGCATGGTGCTTCACATGGATGGACTGTGTGGCTTGTTATATCTGGCCCACCTACCTGAATCTTCGGATGTCTGCACTCCTTTCTCCATCCCTCCGACTCCCTCAATGCTCTCCATTCCGATGGTGGAGGCACAGATTTCTTCCCAGGGGGTCAACTTGATGGGTGATTCAGGACCTCCCCCGGTGGCTGTGGCAATGTTGCGGTTGGCAGAGAGTATGCTGCGGACGCGTATCCGCAGGTCGTCCCCTCGCTTGCGGCATTGCTGTGGGGTGCGGGGTGCGGTCCCCACCGCACTTACCCGCTGTGCCACCAGAGCCCATATGGCCTTCTTGTTTGCAAGTGCCGTCCTGGTCATTTGCGTGGAGAAGACCACGGCAGCATTCTCCTGGAGGGTCTCTGTTAGCACGGTGAGTTCCTCACGGGAGAAGTGGACCTGCCGCTTGCGGTCGCACGCTTTCTTCGCTGCTTTTCCCATTTTTCTTGGTTTCGCTAGGGTGGTTGACGGGGTGGGGTGTGTCTCAGGGTAGTGTTTTTAGTGGTTGTGTGGTTTTAGTGTATTTATAGGTGTACGCCGGGATGTTTCCCGTTCCGGGCCCGTGTTTTAACTTCCGTTTCCGTATATTTCCGGCCACCGTACTTTGCGGTAGGCGCACACTGCGGTGACCGCTAGGAGGGGTGGCGGTATTGCACCTGGGGCCCCGTACGGCGGCGGTGTGGGCCGTTTTGGGGTCTTTTCCGCCATCGCGGACTTAGCACTTCCGCCATGCCGTGGTGCTCGTGCCCGATGGGTCGGAATGGGCCGCACTTTGCTCCTTCGTGCAATGGCGGAAACGCTATTTACGCTGTGGCGCTCCGGTCAGTCGATTTCCGCAAGGGTCGTAATGAGGGCCAGTGTGTCTTTCTTTTCGTTGATTTGTTTTGCAATAAACCTGATACATGTTCATTTCACTAATTAATTGAACACCAAATCTTTCTTTACCTCTGATTTAAATACTCATATGAATATAATATTTGTATGCTTACTCTGATTATTTGCAGTGTGTGTTTAGCAGTGAAAATTGGCCAACACTGCTAACAACACTGCAAATAATCAGAGTAAGCATACAAATATGATACTCATGCCTGCAACTGACTCTGCATTGATATTGTGGGGTTTAATCACAGCTCAAAGAAATATAACTGAAAGGCCCACTGGAAAAATGACTTGCCGGCCTCCAAAATCTTTCACACTGGAAATGGGCCTATTAATGAAGATTGTGTGTGTTCTGCAAGTAACACAAGGCAGAGCTGTGATAAAATGGAAAGGATATGTGAATGGCAAGCATTGGGAATTAAAAGGCCTATCTTTAATTACAAAGGGAAAGGTTGAACTGAAAAGCAGACTTTTCTTTGCATTTGCAGGAGAAAATCAAAGGCCCCTTCTATATAATTATAATTGTATAACACGCTTAATACCCGCAAGTGGTTTTTAAGCATTGGATTGGGATTTGATCCTGTGTTGTGCCACGTTGTCTTGCTTCCAAGACAAATGCATTGCCCCTGAGCGGTTCTTGCTCACATGAAAAGCAGGGTTTTCAAACTCTGAAACTAAAATGGCTGTGCATGTGTGTTTTGCTGTTTTAAATCAAGACATGAGAAAAATGTTCCACGGCTAAAATAAAGATATCAGGGAAAAGACTGCATGTGTGGGGGCAAGATACAGTGTAATAAAATATATAGAGAAAATGTGGAAAAAAGGGCCCGCGAGGTGCAGCGCAAGGAGAAAGCTTCTCCTGGGTTTGAATGGGCTGCGGGTGAGAGCGGTAGTGGGAACCTGCCTGATTGCCCACAAAGGAAACGGTCTACAATGGGAATGGGGTTGCTCTCACACTGCACACACAAACCAATTCTCAAGCAAATTTGCAAATGTTAACAGTTTTAATCAGCACTGTTGCAGCCTGACACGTGTTTCGAGCATCCCGCTCTTCTACTGAGGCTGCATTAAGAACAATATCGTTGGTAGGTATACAAAAACATCAACAAAAATTTAGCATAGCAAATTAATTGAGTGAAAGTCCAGTCCCAAACAGTCAGGAAATTTTGAGGTGGTACAGGCAAACCAAAGTTAAATAGACATTTGACAAGTTTTTACAAATTAAACAACATATAGTGCGATACATCAAACAATACCAAAGGATATGTGAAGTCACAGATGCCGTGTTGTGATACACGGTATTGAAGGGAAAGAAACAAAATGGAAAATTGTTTGAGAAACAAAAATGCATTCCAGGTACCAATGGTGAGCAGCCAAACAGAACATGTGTGATCTAATAGCCAAGGATAAATTGTACCTTAGTCGTTGCTTGCCATTAAACTGGATTCTAAAGAATTGTCGGAATTGAGACGAACTCAATAAATAGATATATAGATTGCCAACAATGGGCATTAAATTAAATTTTAGATTGAATTGGTTGAAATTCGAATTATAGCCAGGGAAAGCGCACTTACCCAAAAATTAATGTGACTGGATTCAAAGGATGAAATATAGTCGTGGGCTCCACTACAAAAAATTGCAAAAACCACATTTTTTATCCTATGGGTTAGCTGTCAATTTGTATCATAAAACACCCAAATAATACTGCCAAGTTCATGTTGTTGAAAATACACCGAGGAACATACCATTTACGTGCTGTTGCTGGGCCAATTTGTTGTGTAAATTATTATTTGGACTGATGGTCGAATCAGGAGGGATTATCCACCACGGGATTACCAGACGGACGAAAGGGAAACAAAGGGGGAGACCAATTAGCACGCTAACTCATGGGGTCGTCCAGACTCACAGCTGATTTTGAAATGACCATGCGATTCTGGCAGGGACCTTCAACAAAGTATGTTTTGCTTACCAGTGTGTATGCTGCCGTATGTGGAACAGGAGCTGGGCGGGCGCTCCTCTATGCCGTGTATAACTGAGGCCACAGAGGCGTGTCCACGTGCGGCTAACCTGCACTAAGTGTAAGCCTGTCCGCCATCTTGGTAGTACTGATGGCCGCGGGAAGTAATGGCAACCTAAAGAAACTCATGGGCACAACCATATAAATTGTTAAAAGCAATGCCTATAGAGGTAGAGGCGACACAAAAGTAATTATAAAAGTATTGCGCAATACAGTGGGGCCTCAAAAGTATAACTAAGCTAGTAACAGTTAGTGTGAATTGAGCAATGCAAAATTATGCAGCAAGTAGACCCTAAGGGAAGAGCAGTGAGAAATAAATCAATGCTCTATTTTGACATTAGAAGATGCTAAATAGCGCAAATAGACCCTTAGGGAAGAGAAGCAAAGAATAAATCAATGCTCTATTTTGACATTAGAAGATGCTAAGTAGCGCGAACTGTGGACTGTAATGAAAAACACTTTTAGTATGCACATGGGTTAAAGCATGCTGGCTGGTAATGCCTTTGGATCCCCATCAACGTCACAATTTAATCAGTTCATATAGAGCCGAATCCCCATTATTTTAAACATCTAATGTACATACACATGGACTGTATGGGTGGTCACCACTGGAGTAGCTTGTGAAATAAATAATAATTATACTTAACATAAGTTGTTAACTAAACACTTCAACCTGATTGCAATGAAATGATATGTAAACATGTTAGCACATATATCACAAGAAGACAGATAGGTCATGGTCTGTGTTGAGACCATTATCTACAGTGCGGTATTGGCAAATAAGGCGGGCTTCTAGTTGCCTGAGTTTAAGAAGCAAATTCCCTCCGCGCTGAGGGAGGGAAACTTTCATCATCCCTGCAAATTTGATTATAGACTTGTTGTCCATTTGGTGGACCTATTGCCAATGTGTGGCTAGAGGGTATTTGGAATCAGGTTGTGCGAAGCGGACGAATTGTGCTCCCAATGTAAAAGAGGCCACAAATGCATTTGATGCAATAAATGCAGAATTTAGAGTTACAGTTGATGAAGGTCTTAATCTTGTGAGTGCCCAATTGTCCAAAATCAATGACAGATGTTTCATATGCATAGGCACACATCGAGCAGCCGCCACATTTGCGGAAGCCTTAATATTGGGGCTGATGTAGCCAAGTATATTTATGTAGCGGAATTGACATAAAGGAAGGAGAGAGTATATTCTTAAGATTACTTGCCTTGGTGTAGATGAAACTGGGTGAGCTATCCACCCAGGAAGTGATATCACGATCAAGTTGTAAAATGTGCCAATGCCTCTTAATAATATTGTAGAAAACTGAGCTATCTGCATTAAATCTAGTGATGGATTTTAATTTCTGAGAGTGTGCAGTATCAGTGCGAACTTTAGGTGTGAGTAGATCACTTCTCTTCATGACTCTCACGTCCTTTTCAGCCTTGTCTACTGATTTCAAATCTTAGCCTCTAGCCAAAAATCGTTGGCGTATGACAGAGAATTCCTTATTGAAGTCATCTTGTAACATACAATTTCGTCTTGCACGGATAAATTCTCCTTTCGGAATGTTTGAAGTTACAGTTTTCCTGTGACAACTTGTCGCATGCAAGACTGAATTTACAGATGTTGACTTACGAAATGTTTTAGTGACAAACGGTTCTCTGAGATACTGATTGTGAGATCAAGGGAATTAATAGTAGCAAAGCTGAAAGTATGGGTGAATTGGCTGCCCCAGTTGTTCAAGTTAAGATGTGATACAAAATCATGTAGAAATTCAATGGACCCCTGCCAGACCAAAATCACATTGTCAATATATCTGTTCCACAAATAGATGTGTGGTAGGAATAACTGATTAGAAAAGACACACTGTTGCTCAAAACTATGCATAAAGATATTTGCAAGGGCCGGGGCATAGCTAGCCCCCATTGCAATACCAATAAGCTGTCTGTAATATGAATTGTTAAAAAGAAACACATTATTCGATAGGGCAACTTTGAGTAAGTCGTTTATCATTTCAATATGCTCAAAAAATGAAGCTGAATGTGCACGAAAAATGTAGTCAATACTAGTTATTGCCTGCTGATGATTGATATACGTATAAAGAGCTTTCACATCAAGTGTAACTAGCACCAGGTTGGGTAGTACTGGGAGTTGGTCAAGTATTTGAAGAATATGCATTGTGTCCCCAATAAATGTAGGTATAGTGTTAACCAATGGTGCAAGACATTCGTTGATATAAAGTGAGATTGGATCAAAACGCCCCCGCCTCCACTTAGAATAGGTCTGCCCTCCGGTATCTTATCAAAAGGTATATGTATCTTTTGCAGAAAATAGGCAGTGGGCATTATTGGGTCTTTCCACATCAGTTATCAGACCACAAGTATGCCACTTGGACACCACAGATTTGATTGTTTCTTAAATTTGGGGCAGAGGGTTCCCTGGTAGAATTTCATAACAACCTGTGGAATTCAAATGGGCAAGGCCCATCGCAATATAGTGTGCTTTGTTCATGATAACTACATTCCCCCCTTTATCTGCCTCCTTGATAATTATGGTGTCAATGGTAGTCAGATTGTGTAATGCCTTTTGTTCTTTACTTGAGAGATTATATCTGATAGACTTGTGCTTGGAGGAGTCTTGTATTTTGTGGATATCGTTGATCACTGCTTGATGAAATGTATCGATCAAGTTATCTTTTGGAAATAAAGGAATACATTCTTTTATTTTCAAGCTCTGTTGTTGGATATTTAAATCATGCAAGAGATCCATCACATTTATACTAGGATCAAGTTCACACTCATCGATGGACAATAGTACTGAGTACTAAGCATTGTTTGCAATCTGATGTCGGACGGTAGTGGGTCCTGGGGCTTGCTTTTATAGTATTTGACTTGGGGGGCAAAACTTTATTTTAATTTGCGTATGAATTTAAATAAATCTATCTGAATTTGAACATATTCATTGAATCAGGTTGGTGCGAAGGAGAGCCCTCTGTTGAGGACAGCACGTTCATCCGAAGAAAGTGAATAACTACTCAAGTTATGAATTACATCTATCTTGTCTGATTCATCAGGGTTTGTTGGTATGTTGCCCGTGTTACTCTGCGTTGGACGGGTGGGCGTTTATGCCTGGTTGATTTCCCACCCCTGGTGCCCCGAGGTTTGGGCCTGGGATTGAAATATTTGTGACTAATGGAGTTTGGAATCTGACCTTTTTCATAGCCGCAAGGGCCGCTTGTCGATTGCATTTTTTGTACCTGCATATTTGTTCTACAAAAGGCCTGGGCTGTGTAGTTACTGTTGGGTCACCTTCTGTAAACTCAGTGTCATCAGAGGGGTTAATCGCAGAGCTACTTGTAGCTTCTTCGAGGTCTGTTTCAGAATTTGGTCTATCCGCATCACTTTCAACTTCCAAACATGCGGGTGATGATGCTAGACTACAAGTGCGAGAACGAGACACTTGGTCATATTTGGGTTGATAGGTATACACCCGATTATCACGATAATCTCTGTCATCACGTGAAAATGTTAGCGACTTACGTAGTTTGACTTCATCCTGATGCCTGCGTAAGCGGGTGTAAAGTGTTTTATAATTCTTGTCGATAGTAGCATCAAAAAGGGCAATCTCTTCTTTTAAGGTGTCGATCTGGGTGACAATGCGACCATGTTCTCTCCTAGCGTATTCAATAAGTAGTTTTAACATACTTTTGAACTAGTTAAGTTGGTTTCCCATTTGCAAGATCATTGTCTGCCAGATCATCAAAATCTGGCAGAATCAGTATACGTAGACCCCTAGGGATTTTCTTTTCTTGTAAGTAGTGAGTGAGGGTGTTTTTTCCCAGAATTTGTTCATCTCTCTGATGCTGAGTCGTTCAAGTTTAATAAATTTGGATCTAAGGTCTTCGGATTCTGAGGTCAATCTTTTAAAAGGGTTCAAAGTGGAGCGCCTGGGGGCAAATAAAGCCTTAATATCATCTTCTCTTGTTAAAATGTATTCTGCTGGCAAAGCCATAGTCGAAAAATAGAAGTCTACTGTAGTGTCTCTATGGCCTAAAAGGATTAGAGAAAACATGGCAGAAAGGGCCCCGCGAGGTGCAGCACAAGGACAAAGCTTCTCCTGGGTTTGAATGGGCTGTTCTATATTGTTCTTAATGCAGCATCAGTAGAAGAGTGGGTGCTCGAAACACGTGTCAGGCTGCAACAGTGCTGATTAAAACTGTTAACATTTGCAAATTTGCTTGAGAATTGCTTTGTGTGCGCAGTGTGAGAGCAACCCCATTCTCATAATAAAATATATAATATGCTTCACATGCAAAATACTGGCAACAATTGAAAAGGCTACTTTGTTTCCATGGCTCACATGTAAATCTCATTTAGGCCTGAGACAGACCCTGTTGCTTGTTGTTGGGCAGATTTCATGGACTGCCTGGCTCCTTATCTGGAAGGGAAATCTCTGTGAAGCTAATGTACACTCCAAGTATTTACAACAGGGCCAGCTCAACACAGACCCAGCCCTGGATGGGGACAAATACTAGAAATATAAGGTTTTAAGATCAAAACTGTGGTTAACATCAGATAACAGAACAAAGTACCATATGTCAGCACGGCCTTATGACATCACAGGGCAGAGGTGAACTGTCTGCTGCATGATAAGGATCGCCTCAGCCCATCAACTTCCAAAGAACAAAGAGGAAAATGTATTTTACCCTGGCTTTAAACAAACATTCAGCCCAAGAGGCTCTGGTCACATGCTGACTGTTAATTGTTCACTTCTTCAAGTATATGTACTATATAACTGGTTCGCAACAGCGCCTTGACGAGCTTGGGTTTGGGTGCATTAGAAATGCAAATAAATAAATAAATAAAAGAGATTTATATGAATATATGAACGTTAAGATTTGCATACATGCCGAAGATTGCCCATTAGTTTAAATGGACTGTCAGAACTAGTGATTAACTCAGCTACGATATGTTGCACTGCGTCCATCCATATGTCATTTGAAAGCTGGTAACAAGCTGGTCATTCTGATGTAAATGTGATTCACATACAATGTTTGGAAAATCATGTTATCACCTGAATTCTGTTTCTGGCTGCCCTGATAATGTCCCGAATTTCAGAAATGGGGAACTGATGGGGATAAAATTAGGTATCTGGAGAGTACATTTTATGTTAATCATTTTATACTTTTTGTGAAAAGGGCAAATAATTTTAGCACACCCATGCAATAAGGTGCAGAAACGAATGTAAGCTTCACTGATCCATAATGAGGAGAGGAATAATTAATCTATATATATATATCTATATATATATATAGATATAGATATATATATTCTTTAGAGAGGGGCTGGACTTGGGGGGGGGCGAAAAATGTAAATGTCCGATCTTGGTTAGGAGATCATAAGAGATCATAAGCTGCTAAAAATTACCAAAGGGATGGCTACCAAAAATCACCAAAGGAGATCTGCTGAAAATTCATCTCAGGGGAAGAATTGGAAGAGGGCTGGAGATTTCTACTGCTGGGTAGACTAGAAAACAGAGTCTGTGATTCTCGTCACTGGAACCATAGAGGGAGGATTGCTGTGGAATCCCATTGACTGAATTGCTGGCCAGACTCCTGTAGTTCCCTAAGAGCAAAGTCCTGCTCAGTCTCCATGAGTACCAAGCCAGAGATTTCCAAAAGTAAGTAGATTGTCCAACAAAATGTCAACGTGGGGATCTATTTAATTAACCCATTCCCTTTCATCAGTGGGTTCCCTTCCATTAGTGGGTGGGGAGAAACACAAATTCACAACTGTCCAACTTCCCCAACACATGATTATAACTGAAGGAGGGGTCTGAACAACAATCTTCATAATCATCCCCATTTTTACTGTCCAACTTCCCCAACACAGGCCTTTAAGAGAGGGGGGTCAGAAAAATGAAACTTCTGAACTGCCCCCACTCCCTAGGCCTGGCCTTTGAACAGAAAGGTGCTGCACGTCATTAATGCTTGGGTTTTTGAGGCTGGGGGAAAAGCGAAATCTCATGTATCTAACACTGAACGTGTGATATATCTCTTGTTTTAAAATCAACCCTGTGTTTATCTATATGCTAACTTTTGGTGAAGTAATATGTGCCACAGGCTTTTTTACAAATCTGTAATTTTAACTGCTAGCATTTTGAGTGTGTAAGGAACTCCATGAAGGTGAACAAGTTGCATAAAATTTAAATTGTGCCTATGTTTTAACACCGCAGCTCTCAGCCAGAAGCATTGAAGATTATCTTTTAGTATTGTGCCACATTATTGTTATTGAAGTTCAACATACAGCAGGGTTCATGGGAAAAGAGTTTTTACCAGTTTATTTAGCCTGTATTCCATGTTTGTGAGACAAAAGTAAATGCAGAAAAAGTGTGTTTAAAAGTAACAACATACAGAAAAGTGTGTTTTGTAATTGAAGTTGTGTTTCCTGCCACAAAGAAAGTGTGTCATTAAATCAACCTGTTATTCATTGAGCTTATAATTGAAATCTATACATCGGAAACGTTTAGGTATGTTTCCGTACTCAGCTGACGTAATTTACCAGTGTTAGTCTGTCCTCTGTTGTACAAATTGCAAAGTGCACCTCTGTGAACCCTTCCACTTCAACAGCCACAATGTTAACAAACATATTGAGCAGGGTTCAACGCGGTCATAATTTCAAGTTACTTCTTTCCACCCCCACTTCTCTGCATACAGGGCACAGTGGTTCCCGTGTTAATAAACAGTTAATTACCGGCTCACCGTTGCTGAAAAGAGCGAAATGCTGTAGGACGAAAGCATTCTCACAAGCCAAAACTGAAAGTAGTTGCTGAAATTATGCTACTATGTAATCTTATGCCTTCCCGGGGACTCTTTAATGTAACACAGTTGATAATTACGTGCTACAAAGACACATCATAGGGGCCTGTGTAATAGGTGGAACTTACTGTTCTTATACCGTACATACCTATCATTCCATCTGATACAAATATGCCTCTGAAATTCAGACAGTTACCTATATGCTTAGCCTATTCAATTACCATTGATAAGTAACGGGGACCTACGCCCCCCTTCCTGGAAGCGATCGGTAGTAATTCCGTTATTTCAGAAGGCGAACATACGTTACCCAATGAATTACTGACAGATATTCACATTCAAGATCTGCTAGATTGGTGCATGTTATGCCGGGAACAGCTAGTAAATATATATACTTTCAATACACCGGCCTTTGTTCTTGGCTCACTGTGGGCACAGGGAGGGAGATTTATGTGGCTCTAAATGAGTCTTCAATAGGGCCAGAGCTAAATAAAACACTTAAGCAAAGTGTTGTAAGGATACATGATTGGGAGGGAGGAACTCCCCAGGTTAAGGGTGGTCTATCAATATAACGCTACAATATAAATTGGATGGCATATTCTTATGGCCATGTGCTGGCATCTAATCCTGTCCATGGGGGCCATCGGAGCTAAGTGACACATTATTTGGTTATTTTCCCTGTGCATTGGCCAGGGGGGGAACAAACTCACCTCCTTGTTCTTGGTTTCTGATGCCAGCCTCCGCTCCACCAACTCCCTCGCTCCCCTCCATGTAGAGGATGGAGATGGACTTCTCCTCCCATGGGGTCAGGGGCTCCGTGGTGCTGCCTCCTGTTGCCAGTGACTCCTGTCAGTGTTGTAAGAGGAGGCTGCAAACCCTGACCCTGAGGTCATTCCATCGCTTGCAACGGTCCTCCCCATCTCGGGAGACAATACCTACAGCTGTCACCCCCTGGCTGATGGATGACCAGATGGATGACTTGCGCTGCTCAGATGTTTTTCTTTGGTGGGTGCCATATAATTCTTCTGAATGAGCAACCACCTCATCAGTGAGGACCTGGAGCTCTCCTTCAATGAATTTGGGCCTTCGCAGCCTGTGTTCAGGCACCTTGGCTTTGGATCTTTCCTGGGACATGGCTACTGTGTACTGTTGCTGTGATTGGCTGCAGGAAGTGGTGGATTCAGATCGGATTGAGTTTTCAAAGATAGCTGCCGCTGCGCTTCCCATTCCAGCGGTGACACTATTTCGACCAAGGGTAATTTTGCTGGTGGAAATAGCGCTGATTGCATGGCAGTGGTGGTCATTCCGATGAATGCCGGTGGATGTACCATTGGGGAGGCCTGTTTCAGCAGTAATTATGGTGGGCGGGGAGGAATTACCATTAGTGTCTATTCTGCTGCATGTCTATTCACCATAGAGTAATTCCGCTGCACACCACAGCAATAGGGGTAATTCTGCTTGTCTTTGGGTGGAATTACTGCTGTATTACAACCAAACTTGTAATGACCCGAGACCCTCTAGTACCATTTCTCTGCTAAATCCAAGTATTGGATGGACTGGGAGGGACTTCCACAAGGGGGATCTCATTCCAAATTGAATGCTTCAGCTTGTAAAGTGGGAACTGTACCTGTCTTCTTCACTGTAGTTGAACCCAATCCAGTTTTGTTTTACATGAAACAGGATAACATTGCTGTGCAGTTAAAGTGCAACTCTTTGTAAATCTAAAAGCCAATCCAATGAAGCCCTGCTGGTTTTCACAGATGTAGTTTGACAACAGATTTGTGGAAGAGTGCACATTTACACATGTCCATCATTGGTGATGTATGCCTGTGAAAACCTTGCATATTTAAAGCAAGACATTTGGGGATGAAAGGGATGGTAGCTGTGCCACTTCCATTCCACAGAAAATAACACCAAAGTAAATTACATTAACTCATCATAAAATGGCACAGTAGGGGGAGGAAATATGAGGAGTATTTATCCCTTTATTAGAACATCATAACACTATATTGCAATGTTGAGTGGATGAACCGCTACGCTGTGTTTTCCAAATTGATAGCATGGTGTCCTTAAACTCACAGAGCACATCTTGCATTAAACTTCCATTCATATGCTAGAAACCCATGGCACCACATCTACACATAGGGGAATTAATTTCTAATGTGTTTTACATTAATGTTGTTTTTCTATGCAACCATTCTCTCATACCTATACTTGCTATTGATATTTGAGAGTATATAGTGTTTTTATTTGCTAAATAAAGTAGTTGAATGCACTGGCCAATAAGCTGCGATGCAATTATGGATTTGGATTGTGTTGTTTAGAAATTACACTGTCCCATTATGATTAGATTCAGAACTATATTAATTGATTTATTGTTTGTCGGCATATGCGCACAGTTCCTTAATGAGATGTTCACAGACAGGCCAATTCGTATTGTGGTAACTTCCCCAACATAAAGTTCGGAGACCACCTTTCAAGTAATTTTATTTGAATACAATGACATTTCTATTCCTTACACAGAATTGTGTGTGGGATTGTATATTAGGAGGTATTAAATTTGCAATGGCAACCTAGTGAAGAAAAGTTATAAAACACAA
This sequence comes from Ambystoma mexicanum, assembly GCF_040938575.1. Classification (NCBI taxonomy): domain Eukaryota; kingdom Metazoa; phylum Chordata; class Amphibia; order Caudata; family Ambystomatidae; genus Ambystoma; species Ambystoma mexicanum. The sequence continues at coordinate 901,390,688 of NC_090924.1, forward strand.
CATCTCTTGACAGTACACAGTACTGACGTGTCACTGAAAGCTTTGTCTCTGTAACTCATCAATCTTTCAATGCTCCAGTATCTGACTGATTTTTATGAATAGTATAGAATTACCCCTAGTGTTAATTGAGCATAGGGTAAAACCATGTTGAGCAGAGGCAGCCGCTATATTATCTTATAATGTAATCAAAGCCTTTAGTACCATATGTGAAGCTTGAAGCAAAGATGGATTATGGCACGTGCATTCTGATCCACTCAGCTATCATTAAGGACAGTAACATTCGGAATGCAAATATACTATTATTCGGGGTATTATTAGTCTGATCATTCTCTGCATTATGAATTGCATGTTCAGAGAAACAAAAATCAGATTTGGCAACGACGAACTAACAATCATAGAATTGTTATTTAGTAAGAAATTAAGCAAACAATAGCCCTAATGATTAAATTCTATCTACCACAGATTGTCTTTGTAGACTGTAGCAGAGTTCTAATAGGGAATCATTTCCAACCATCTCAGCCACAGTTGTGTCCGCATTCCTTTGTGTAGCATTTTATGGCATTCCCAAAGAAATCGATTTTCCAGCTTATTTATTCATTTTGCTAGAATAGTTATCCCCCCAATTCAAGAATCACTATTTTCAAGCTCAGAGTTTGAACATGGCATAACCATATTAGATACAAATACTTCAGCGGCTGTTCTATTAGTTTGAAGATTTTCATTTTGCAACAAACTAGGCACATCTTTGTCCACATTTTCATATCTCAAGATATCGGTTTATTACTGTGCAGAGTATATGCAGATTTTATACCAATGCCAGGAACCACATCTGCCAGAGATGAGCAAGTTCAAACATCTACTTCTGTGAAATTTGTTCATCTCAGGACTATGCCTGGACTGCTGAATCAACTCCCCCTCTGATGCCCTTTCGCATCCACTTCGCAGACAAAGCAGTTTTAAATATTTACCATGTCGACTTTCACTGTCCTTTACCGCACCCGCTCTGTTCATTATGTCTAGCTTGCAGACATGATGAACAGAGAGCAGAGTATGCTGTAAAATCAGCCATCTGCTGAGTAGACTGCCTCTTTGCTTCCCCTTAAGGCATTCATTTTTAAATCTACACCACACAAAGGAGCCGTTTTTAATTCTTCATCAACCAGTGTCTTTTGCATGGCACCTATGCAGCAAAAAGCTTTCCAGACGCCACAAGACAAAAGGGGCGGGGGGGGCAGAGGAGAAAAGCAACAATAATGGTCCTAATAAGTCTTGTGGCATTTGGATCATGCAAGTGCAGTATTAAGAAGTGCAGCGGGAGGGGAGCGAACAGGGTGATAGGATGAGATAGGGAGATAGGGTGACGGTGAGGAGGGAGAAGTGCAGGAGGGAGGGGGCCCAGATGCCCAGGGGCTGTGCAGTGCTAAGGGGAGACCTGGAGGGCAAGTGCCAGGGAGAAGCAGGGGTACGGATCAACTAGTGCGAGGACAGGGGTGGACCAGCCTCAGTAGGCTAGTCAGGGAGGGGTGCCTGAGGGCAAGTGCTGGTGAGATGGGCACAGGGGAGGACTAGTCGAAGGAGGGCCTGACCCCAATAAGACTCATAAGGGACACAGGCAACCAGTCACAGCGGCCGGGGGAAACTAGCAGGGGATGGGGCGATGGAAAGATGAGAAAAAGAAGGTCTTGAGGAGCTTCCGGAACTTAAGGAGATCCATGTCAAGTTGCAGAGGGGCAGGGAGGTCGTTCCAGAGGGAGACGCCTGCTGAAGAAAGAAATCTACCTCTCACTATCTGCTTGGAGAAACGTCTGATCTGCAGAGAGTTGGAGCTAGCCGACCAAACGGCTCTAGCAGGTAGGTATTAATGCAGAGAGAGTGGGTGTAGCGAGGTCCCAGGCCCCAGAAAGCCTTGTGGATGATTCAGAGGGTCTTGAATGTGATCCTTGCAACCACCAGGAGCCAGTGGAGAGATTTTAGGGCTGGAGAGATGCAGGCCCTGGGCTTGAGGCCAAGGATAAATCTTGCAGTCCTATTCTGGATTAGTTGAAGAGGGGATAGGGATGAAAGAGGCAGATTAAGGAAGAGGCTGTTGCAGTAGTCCAGCCTGTAGAGAACCAGAGCTCTGGAGACATTGAGTTTCTGGGGGAAGGTGAGGAAAGGGAGAATGTCTCTGAGGAGGTGAAGCTGAAAGTGGGCCTTCTTGGAAAGGTTAGCGATCTGAGGTGAGGAGGGAGAGGAGTCAAAGATGACACCCACGTTTTTAGCCTCACACGAAGGTGAGGGCCGGAGGCCCAAGGAGGGCGACCAGAGTGTAGGAGGGAAGGACGGGGTGGGAGTCCCAATTTATTTATTTTATATATTTATTGAGTATTTGTTAGGCGCCTATACATCAAAATGTTGTTTCCAGGTGCCACAAGGCAACGTGGGGGGGACAAAGGGAGCAATTAACAATGCAAAAACAGCAGATAAAGAGCCATGGCAAAGGAGTGGTTACAGAAGTCAGCAAGAGCCAGGGCGAGAGAGGAGATGTTGTCCTTAATGGTTCTAAAAGTTTAGGGGAGCACCTGTTTGGAGGAGACCTTCAGAGAGCGGACAACTCAAAAGACCTCATTAGGCGTTATGGACAGGAGGGAGGAGAGTGCAGGGGTGGATGGAAGGGAGCCAAGGGAGGTAGGAGAGCAGGAAGAGGAGTGGAGATGGGGGTGGTGGATATCCTGAGTTTTAGATGTGAAATGGAAGTCCAGGGCGGTGTAGAGGGCCTGTGAGGGAAGGAGAAAGAGATGGGCACTGCAGTTGGATTGGCAAGTTCATTGCAGATATTATAAAGTTCACCCGTGTTGTTAGTGGCTCCAGAGATGCGGGCTTGGATGTGGGCCCTTTTCTTGGAGCGGATAGAAAAATAACAATATTGCCTTTGGAGCAGGCGACAGGCCAGTTTGTCAGAGGATGAACCCGAGGTCTGCCACTTCCGTTCAGCAACTCTGCACATACGTTTGAGGGAGGCTAGATCAGAGGCATACCAGCCTTTGCGCTTGGAGGCAGGCTTCAGGTGGATCCTCATGACAGGGGCAAGGATGTCGAGAGCGTTAGAGATGGATAGGTGAAGGTTAGCAAGGAAAGAGTCCAAGGGAGAGTCAGAAGCAGGAGTGGGAATGAAAGTGGAGGCAAATGTAGTGACTGACACTCACTTCAACGGCCAAATGATGGCAAAGGAGGCGGGCAGTGCAGGAGGCGGCTTGGGCAGGGGGCCCCAAGTGGGAGGAGAGGAGAGAGTGGTCAGACCAGTAGAGGGGGTGGTGACTGGGTTAGAGACAGGGATGTCTAGAGAGATGAGGGAAACCAGCAAGATTGTGTCCAGCTCAGTGGGGGGGACCGGAAGGAAGAAAAGTGAGAGAGCCAGTAATAATGAGAAGGATCTCAGTCTTACTGGCGTTATGGCAGAGATCGTTAGGAGCACACCATGCCTGAATAGCAGTCAGGCAGTTGGGAATGGGATAGGAAGGATAGGTGGAAGAGGAGGAAAACTTAAAGTAGAGCTGTGTGTCATCAGCAAAAGATTGGAAATGAGTGAAAGTGTAAATCAAGTTGGCAAGAGGGGCAAGGTAAATGTTGAAAAGCCACAGCGAGAGGATAGAGCCTTGAGGGACGACGCCACAAGTCGAGAGTGAGGTAGAGGAGAGAAAAGGCCCCAGTTGCACTTGTGAGGGTCGATTTTAGTGGAATGAGGTCGACCAGTCCAGTGCCAGGTCCGTGATGCCCAGGGTATCATGAAGCCTATTTATGAGGATGAAGGCAGAGACAAAGGCAGAGGACAGATCGAGGATGATAAAGGCGGAAGCATAGTTGGAGTCGAAGTTTGAGAGCAGGTCATCAGGTGTGTTCAGGAGAGCAGTTTCCATATGTCTGGCTGCTCTGAATCCAGACTGGTGGCTGTAGAGGCAGCTAACAGATGCAGTGTGATGGATTAGTTGGGAGATGGCCAGCTTGTCCAGGAGTTTGCCCAAGAAGGGGGTAGTGGAGATAGGACGGTAGTTAGCCGGGCATGAAGAATCCGCAGATGGATTTTTTAGGAGGGGGTGCACAAGGGAGGGCTTGAAAGGTGAAGGGAAGGAGCCAGTGACAAAAGAGTGGTTACATAACTCAGCCAAGGAGGGAGCGAGATAGGCAATAGGCAAGGTTGTGTTTTTTCCCTATGACAATAACCATGGACCAACTGAGGTCCTGGGCTGCATTCACTCTTGTGTTGTAAACCCTTGTTAACTGTGTATCCAAGAGATCTTGCACCATCAGAAGGCTTGCACCCTCCACACTCTTGAGGGTGGTACCTAGTGGTACACCTACATATCAATGCTAACAATTAATATATCATATGTATCATCACCAAAATTCAGAGATTAAACTAAAATGATCCTGAATCTCAAAAGTGTGGGTCTCCCATCCTGATTTTTTGTTTGAATCTACTTGCTGGGATATGGTCAGCTATGCTTTGGCCCTGCTGGGATAGGGTCAGCTATGCTTTGGCCTGGCAGTAGAGTTTGGAATCTTTCAAAGGTGGATCTGGAATGTCTGGATACGCAGGCACTGGAAATTCAGGAGAGAGTGTCCTGTCCCTGTGAGCTCCCACCCTTTATATAAAAGCGGGTGACATCACTGGGTTTATTGAAGGGTAGAACTGAGCTAGACCTACCCCCATGAACCGGATAGGCCAGCCAATGCTAGTTGCCTCCCCTAGGAGGGGACTCAGTTTATGGGGTTGTCTTTTTATGAGGTGCAAAGCCTTCCCACAGTCCTTTTTGACAAAATCAATCTTAACATAAATTACACATTTGTACAGTTGTGGCACGTTCACAAATGACCTAGGCAAATGACATATTTTATACAGAGCATGGCAGTCCAATTCTCACGTTCCTAGGACTTTGTTTCGTCTGTCTAATAATTTTTCATCATTTTCAGTGAAATTATTTTACCTAAAATTCTATAACTTTACACATGTGTATATATTATCATATGGCATGTGAATATTGAATTTCAAAGTGGCATCATGTACACTTTCCTCAGAATATCCAATTCTCTGCCATTTCTGTCCACAATATGCCAGTGAAGGCTACTTCGTCTTGTTTAAAAGCCTCACAAATTACATTTAAACTGTTAAACTTTTACATTCCTGCAAAGTCCTGTTGCAGAGATAAAAGTCTTAAAAGTTTATTAATAAATTAGTCTTTTGAGCCAAAATGGGCAGCCTTTGTCCTCCAACTGGGACCATTTTTTTTCCAGGCTACCACCAAATGTCAGCTTAGCACAGGGCTGCCACGGAGTTTCCCCAGCTTGAGTGACTGGCGGTTGTCACTTCCCGAAAGCCGCACGTAGGTATCCCAAATCTATTGTCTCAAGCTGAAGCACAGACAGAAGTCTGACGAGTGTGTGATATTCCTTTCTCTTGGTCATTCAAAATGCAACAGTTAACATGTAAGTGTCCCAGAACTCCCTCGTGGCTCCTGTTGGGGGAATCCCCCAACCCCCAACTGTCCCTTGAGCCACAGTAGAATCCTGTTTGGCTAATTTTCCAGCATAGCCAATGCCTTTATTTCTTTATTTTATTTTATTTTGTTTTGAATCAGCAGCAAGCCTGTTGAAATAAACATCCCATATATGTTTCCAAGCAAAGCCCCCTCTACATTGATAGGCCAAGACAGGGTACTTCTTCAACATTACACTTTTAAAATAGGCATTTTTCCTTATTTGCAAAAGCGCATTTTAACACATGTTGAAGTCTGCTGGGCTGACCATTTCAACAGGTTTTCTCTTCCTTCTGACTTCCCAAAATTGTTTTGCAGCCCTAGTCAGTTTCACTTATACAGCAATCTGTTTAAGACACAGGCTCACTGAAATTGACATATGCCCTTAGAGCTAGGGTTTCTTTTAAGCAGTGATTTTTGACATTTTGTATCCCAAAAGTTAAGCGTTTATCCATGCAGCTGAAAGTAAAGTTTCTGTTGATTTCCTGGATCTGGTCTGAACCAGCTTGCCATTCTGTGACATTGCTCTCTTTTGCTGGCACAATCTGAATGTGGATGGGCACAGCTAGATCTCCCGGGATCCGAACTGTGTAAGGTTAAACAGATGAGAAAGAGCATCAGGGCACCATCATTATAAAGGCCAAATATTTCCTTTTTCAAGGGGGAATTTTGATCTAGCAGCAAAGCAGTGCTGCTTCTCAATTTTCTTCTTGGTGCATGTAAGGAACACACTGGCAAACTTTCTCAGTGTACCCCCTTGTTCCATCCTGCCCAATAGGTGCTTGGCAAGATAGTGCAGCCATCATTTTGTAGCTGAAAAACGCAGTTTTGATGCGAGGCAGTTGTTCTCAAAGGAGCCAGTGCAGACATTTTGCTGTCAACTGCTGAAGTGCAGCTTGGTTATGGATGGGAATTCTGCTGAGTGGGTTAAAGTATCCCACAAACTCTTCTGAGATTCCTTGACGAGGGAGAGTAGGGCAAAGTGGGATTCATCAGGTGGAGTGCTTCTTCCATCATGGAGCGAGACATGACGATCCTCCTGTTATCTTTCATTGGAGTGTGGAGCGATACCCACAGCTTTTCTTTCAATCTTTCTTTGTGGTGTTGAGCGACACCCCCAGCTTTTCTTTTGATCTTTCTTTGTGGTGTGGAGCGACACCCTCGGCTTTTCCTCCGGCCTTTACTTTGCAGATGCCCGGGGAAGTCCTCGTTGGCCTGGAACTATTACAAATCTAGTGAATGAATAAGAACCGGTTGTTAGGGAGAATTCTCCAGAATGGCTAATTTCCCTTATCTACTGAGTCCCTCAGCAGCTTTGCTGGATTTCTATGATTTATTTTTTTTCACCTGGTAAGAGTGTGAGCCTTTTTTCCCACTCTTACATGTGTTTTGCTGTATGTGTTTAAGATTTTTGTGCTCATAGACTTTGGAGCCTTACCTACTCCATAGACATCCACTTTTTACTGTGTGTCACACAGCACCTTTAGTGCAGTGACACAGGGTTGCCTTTTTCAGACTTCCCACTTTAAACTCCATTTTCTGGGACTGACTACTGTCTCCCAGAACATGTAAAGTTTCCATTGACTTTGTTAGTCTTTTTAAATGCACAGATCCAGTACAAAATATCTTCCATAGAGCACTGGAAAGGGTTAATAGTTATCCCTTTTTGTCTGTCTCTCACAGAACATTATTTCGTTCTCTTTTTGTTAAGATTTGGCTTGAACTGGAATTCAAACGTATTAATGCTCAAACTGAACAAAAGCATCAAGAACTTAAGCTCAGAGAAATGGAGTTGAATCATGCCTTAGAAATTAAAAAGTTGTCTATCGAAAATGCTTCTCTCCCAGAGTCTTCTAGGTCTTCCAGTCCTAAGAGACCCTGTATGCCTAAAGAAATTGTTGGTATGTATGAGGCTAAGCTTGATATTTTGGACTGGGTGGCAATGTGTGAATATAATCATGGGATTTAAGACATTACAGGGAATCAGTTGCTTTCTTGGCTCTTCTCTAGGTTGCCCACTGTTGCATCTGATGTTGTGATGGAGTTGGGGGAGGTGGATAGGATGGATTATGAGTGTGTGAAGTTAGCTTTAATTGCTAGATTTGGGAAAACCCCTTCCCGGTACCTTAAGAGGTTTAGGACCCTCAAAAAGCATGATGGTACCCCTTGGGCTACCTGGGTATGTGAATGTTTGAAAAACTTAGATGGTTGGGTTAAGGGTTATAGAGTAAACACTTATGAAGGTATGAGAAATCTTGTTATGTTGGAGTCAATTTATGATGCCTGCTCTCCTGAGCTCAGGCAGCACTTGGCTGATTCTAAGGAGATAGCTCCAAAGAAGTTAGCAAAGGCTGCTGACTTGTGGGTTGCCAACAGGGCTACTCACACGGATTCTGGGGCAACTCAGAAGAAAAATGAGGGAAAGCAGCCAAAGAAAGATAACAAGGAGAATTCTAATACCTCCAATCCAAAAGAGTGCCCGAAACAAAACAATAAGGGTAAGCCTCAATGGAAACCAAATCAGGCTAGTGTACCATCTGGACCCAAACCGGATGGAGGTCAGAACAAGCCCCATTCATCAAAACATTTGGGAAATGTTATGTTTGTGGGTCAACTGAGCACACAAAAGGAGCACACCTTTTGTTAGTTGCTTTTCTCTGCTGCTGGTTTCTTCCCTGGGTAGTGCAGGACCCTCAAGTTTTCCTACTTTCTGTCAGTTTGACAGTCGCTTCAGGAACCGTGAGCCTGCAGGATCTGCTAGGAACTTCTGCCTCAGCTACAGCCTTCTTCTTCATTTAAGGTACTGTTCTAACCCAGTTGTTCGTTCCGTCCGACCGTGGTGAAAGTGTTTGAAATCTTTCGGCAATCGGCTTGTCCTTCTCTAATCTTTTAAACAACTTTTCTTCCGACCAACTTCATTTCGAACTCTTGGCAAAGACTTAACCGCAAACTATTCTGAACTGTGTGATCCTCTAAAAAGACTCTGTACCATTAACATTGGCCCAGGCCTATTGATTTGAATCATCATTATAGCAAGCCTTTTTCTCAATTGCTCTGCCTACTTACTTGTTGGAGCTGCTTAATTTTGTATAACCTTGTCTTTCCCTCCCTTTTAAATTGCTGGAGTGCCATTTTACTCACACTTCATTTTGAGCTTAACTTGTCCAGAATTCATCAGGTGTTGTGTAGTATTTTAAGAGTGTGATTTTTCTGCTGCTTCACTTAGTGAATTGTTTTACAACTGATATGTAAATAAATGTATATTCTTTTACTCTGAAACCTTGAGTCAGTGTTTGTTTGAACCATAGTAATTGTTGTCCTTTGTGTAACTACTCTTGAGACAAGTCTGGCTGCTCAGCCATTGCTGCCACTTTACTGTGTAGTACAGGCTGTTACCAAAGGTGAATTTGTACTGTCACTTGTAGTCTTAATTGTGTGTGGTGTTCCCAAGGGGTACTGCATATGATTCTGCCTAACACACGTTACAACATTTTCCCACTGACTGCCTTCCCGGAAGCTTGACAGCAGTGGGACACACATACATTATGATCATTACAGTATGGAGATAATCACAACACAAAATCCTTCACAAGACACAGATCATTATTGATGTTTACTAGAATTTTTGGTGATATGAAAAAAAAATATATACTCCCTGTTAGATAAATACACCTATGAACCTACCTCTTCCCTTCTGGTTCCTCTTTTTCTGGTTCTCATTCTCCAGATGTTTCATCTATTTGACTTTCTCTTGGCTGCTCAATCTGCCGCAAAGTATGCCTGAGCTGACAACTCTTTAGCTGATTAATATGGACCCATTTCTCTTCTACCAACTCTCCTTTGGGGATGTGGATTCTACAGGTGACAAGTGAAATTTTGTCTACAATTTCAAAAGGACCGTGCCAGCTCGGTTAAAATGCCTGCTCCTTTTTCTGGTTCCTTCGGAAATTTTACAAGTAGACCCTGTCCCCTACTTGGTATTCCTTTTTGGTTGTTTTTAAGTCATATTGAGTCTTCATCCCCTCTGCAGATTTTTTCTGATTCCGCTGAGCGTACGTAAAAGCATGTTGAAGGTGTTTTCTTAGATTCTCAACATACTCATGTGTTGTGAAGGGATTTATTAGTGTCTGTGCTTGTGTTCTGTAGAGCAGATGCTGATGTAGCACCATCCTTCGCCCAGTCATTAACTCAAATGGAGACACCTTGGTCGCAGCAGAAGGTGTCGATCTAATGGCCATCAGGACAAGTGGGAATCGGATGTCCCAACTTGGCCCAGAATGTCACACAAACTTTTTTAGAATGCTCACAATGGTTTTATTGTACCTATGAACTCCCCTACTAGAGGACAGGTGGTATGCAATGTGAAGTTTCCTTTTTAACCCAAGTATCTCCCACATCTTGTCATCACTTCGCTGGTGAAGTGACTACCTCGGTCGGACTCAATCCTTTGTGGTAGGCCAAAACGCAAGAAGATGTGGTTGATGATCAGGGCAGCTGCTGTTTCTGACTTGCAATTTGGGGCTGGGAGACATTCCACCCATTTGGTAAACAACCATGTTACTGTTAACATGTACTTGTTCCCCCTAGAGGAGCGAATCACGGCCCAATGAAATCTAATTGTAAATCTGACCAGGGCAGTGTCATCCCCCTCTTCTGGAGGGGAGCTCGGTGTGTGAGTGAAGTTGGCTGAAATTGTGCACACACAAGATACCCTTTCAAATATTGTCGAGGCCCTGTCCCATGTGTGGCCAATATGCAACCTCCCGCAAGATTTCTAGAGTAGTGTGAAACCCCCGATGACCGGCTGTGGCCGCGTCATGGGAGTGACTATGCATCAGGCTTCGGACAGAGGTAGGTACCACCCCCTGGTCATGGCCAGAGATGGATGTACTTACCACCAAACCGTCTTGGATTCAGAAAATTTTGGGACACTTCATCAACACCCTGAGGTCCTCTTTCCCAGTGTAATCAGTATCTGTCAAAGGAAAGATCTCAGGGTCCTCAATGTGTTGATAACATTTCCCAATAAACGGATCCCCTTTTTGTGCCGTGATTAAATCAGCATCTGGGGTCTCCTTACTCCACTGGGCAGTTGAGAGTTCATTGTGAGCATTTGTCTGGGACCTAGTGACAGCAGTGACCAGGATTTCCCCCAACAGGGACTCAATCTCAAGGACATCCCCCTGGATGGCTCTGGATTTGGCTATCTTATTAGCTAGGTCATTTCCAGTTTTGTCTGGCCCCTCTATTCTGGAATGACCCTTGATCTTCTTCCAATAGATGGTCATCCCATTAGAGGTGACCAGATCATCAATATTTTGGATTAGCTTGCCATGTTTGAGAGGTTTGTTATTAGCGCATAGCATGCCTCTGGTTTTCCAATTAACCAGGTGCTCCACGAACCCGTTCTGGACATAATCTGAATCAGTGATTATGACCAGTTTGTGGAGTTGGTGCTGGACGGCAGTGAGGATGGCCTGATGAACGGCCATCAACTCCGCCACCTGCCTACTATGGGGACCGATTTTGTACCCAGCAGAGGGTTCCGTGGCATCCCTGTTGTTGTCAACATGGTAGGAGCACCGGTCCACATAAACTTCTTCATAGACTTTGTGCGGGGAATTCAGGTACGCCTCCATGTTGTCCTGGGTTTTAAGACTTTCGCCCTCTAGACCGCTTTCTCTTGCACAATCATGCAAGTCAGCCAGACCTTGCGCAAGGAGACTCTTCTTGTTTTGGTCATATCTCACCTCCACAGGAAAGCCTTGCATTGACAGAATCCAGAAAGTAATTCTGGAATTACTCATATTTCTGGCCAGGATTCTGTAACTTTGGAGGTATTGCAAAGGCCGGTGTGGAGTCTCCACTATGATGTGTTCCCCCTGGATGAACGGGCGGTAATTCTTCAATGCCCACACCGTTGCCAGGAGTGCCTTCTCACAATTGTTGAATTTTTCCTCCACCGAGGATAAAGTCTGGCTTGCATAGCAGATGACTTTATTGACCTTGTCATGCTTTTGATATAATACTGCTGTCAAGCATGTATTCGAGAACCATGTCTCCAAGAAGAACTCCTTGTTTTTGACAGGGTAATCAAGACAATGCGCTTGTGAGAGATTTCTTTTGAGTTGCTTCACTGCCTCTGCCTGTTCTGGACCCCACTCCCACTTGAGCCCCCTTCAACAGATGGAGCAGGGGTCTAGTGACCTCTACGTAATCCTCCATGAACTTCCTACTGTAATCAGTCAGTCCAAGGAGGCTCCTTCGCTTACGTAGAGTTGTCGGGTCTTTTGGTTTTAGGAGTGCTTCCACTTTCCTCTGCTGGGGACAGATACCCTCAGGAGTTATTTCATGTCCCAAGAAGTTTACATGGGTCCTGCACCACTGTGCCTTTTGGAAGGACAGTTTTGCTCCGGCAACCCTCAACTGGGTCAGAACATAACAGATTTCCACTATGTTTTCCTCCACAGTTGAACTTTTTATCAAGACATCATTCAAATAGGCCAGGTTACCCCTTTACCCCAATTCGGGCACGGCCTTATATAGGAAGATGTTGAATTTGTTGCCGGAGTTTATGTATTCGAAGGGAGTCTGGGTCCACGTGTACTGCTGCCAGCGAAGGTACAGGCCAGCTTGTATTGGTCCTCCCTACTGATAGGCACGGTCCAGTACCCATTTGTCAGGTCAATGGAAGTGTATACCTTTGACCCCTGGATCTGGGCCAGCCCATGGTCAATGTAGGGTAGAGGCCATCGGGACATGTGGACCAATTTTTTTTAGCTCCCTAAGGTTTGCACCGATTCTCCATTGGCCATTTGGTTTTAAAATCCCCAGTACCGGATTATTAAAGGTGCTGTGGACTGGACGAATTATTCCACGGGACTCAAGGTTTTTGATGATTTCTGTCAGGGACTCCATGGATGCGAGAGGCAAGGGATATTGCTTCACAAACACAGGAGTCATTCCAGGGTCCATGGGAATTGTTTTAGTATGGATCTCGGTGCGACGACAGTCGTACGAGTCCACAGCAAAGAGATCTTGAAAATCTAAGAACACTTGTTTCAACTTTTGCTTTTGCTCCGGAGTCTCACAGGTATCAGCTAGGTTGACCCGCTCTTCAACCATTTGCCTGAAGTCTGGAAAGACTTCTGGTTTTGCTATCTCGGCGGCCGCCTCCAGCTGGTTGGAGAGGTTTCTGGTTAGGGTATTGACCTGTACAGAGGGTTTCAGGTAGGAGAGGCAGTCATTGTGGACCTGGAATATCACCTCATCCTGCCTGATGTCACAGGTCATTTCTTCCTCCCCATAAGGGCAGGAAGAGTACAGCAGGAAATTACCGCCTTGCCAGGTGAAGATTCTGTCGGGTGGTATGTCATTGTCACCGTCATTGTCAAAACATCATTGGGGATTGGTCCTATCAGTTAATTTCCTAGATCCATGGAAAAATGTCGGTCATCAACCGCCATTCCAATAATGGTGCCCGCGGCCAGAGTGATACTCCAAAGGTCGCTGTTATCCATCAATATTGGAAAGGTGTTGTGTTCTATATTGACTAATGGTGTTGGGTTTAACCCCAACCCCTGCTGTTGGAGATGGGCATTGAGGTGTACATATGCGTCAGGATTTTGCAGTTTATGTCCTCTTTTAATGTTTAATTTAAGTGGGAATAGTCGTGTCCGTCCTGGGATGGTGACTTCCTCTCCAAATTGAACTTAACCGCATACGGCAGCAATTGAGCTGACCAAAATGCTTTTTCTGAATCATCAAAGCCTATGGGATTGCACCCTAGTCGGGACCAGGCTTTGCAATTCATAAGATCCAAATTAACTGCAAACCGATTGAGAATGTTAGTGCCTAAATAGAATGCAGCAGGGACATCTCGCACAACCCACCCATTATGTTCTATGCTTTTGTTACTCATAGAAATTTTAAGCATACACCTGCTAGGCAGGAGATGTTTGGAATCGGGAGTTTCCAAGCCCATTTCCCACTAATCGACCAATTTAAATATGGGAATGGCTGGATCTTCATCGCTGATGAAGCTCGTTCTGTTGTTCACGCACACTCAGGCGAGAACAGACTCCTTCCCTTCATTTAACTGAATAGTGAGGAACAACTGTTCTGAATGTCAGCTAAATTTTGAGCTGGTTTTCTCATCACTTTTGACTATAGAATAGGGATTTTCAGATTGTGAATCAGTATAAAATTTCAAAGTAGCAAGGTTTATTTTCAGGACTGGAGAGGAGTTCCCATCACCAGTTTGTCGCCCTACCGCAATTACTGTAACGTCAGGTATTTGATTATTCTGGAAATTAAACTCTATATGATCAGATTTCTGTTCAACCATGTGGCATGTGCCATTTAAACTAACATGGTTGACACTCTGTTTTAATTTTATTGGCCTGTTGGGCTGAGTCCAGAGTACCTTGTTCACACTGTCTATTAGGAGAGACAACCTGCGGAGGATGTCATTCTCTAGTAGACAGGGTGTTCCCTCTGGAGTCACGACAATGACCGGGTGTTTCACCTTATGTCGCCTAATTTCCAAATCCCCTCAACAGGAATCTCATTCCCGTTGAAGTTCTAGAGTTGTCCAGGAAGAGGGGTGAGAGGGATCTGGTGTCTCTCCCCCTTTCCTGAATTTAGCTGCTCAATAGCCATTTTTGACAAAAGAATGGCTTGGGATCCAGTGTCCATGAGTGCGGAAATTGTACATTGCACTTGCACTTGAACGGGGGAAGAAAATCTCACCACCTTCTCCTCAAGTGGGCAATGGTAATGGGCATTTTGGGAAAGCTGAGTGGTCAATTTCTCTATTTTGGACACAGTGGCATTTTGGACATTTTTCGGTGTCAGAGTCTGGGAATCTGTAATAAAAATGTTACATCCTGAAATAGATGGAATTTCGGAATGCCCTTTTTCCCCTCGCTCTGTGGTGCCCCTTTTACCTGGAGGCAGTCACTAGGACCAGATTGTGGGGAGGATCCCTCCTTCACTATTTTTTTCTCAGAATGGCAATTCTGGGGTTCAGGGATGGGTGAGTCTGAATCAGTCCCCACACCCACCCAGTCTTCATTCGGATCTGTTGGGACCCATTTTTCTTTGGGAGAAATTCCCCCGTTGTTAAGACTGATTTTTTATACTCTGGCCTGGTGAACAGATGTATAGAAGGCCAACCTATATTGTGACAGGGACAACTCTGGGAAGCTGTAGCCAAACCAGTTTAAGGTAGCAGTAACAGGCGGTCTAGGCTAAGTTCTTCAGAGGGGTGAGAGTGTAAAGGGTCCACAATGAGGTCACACAATGGGAGTCACAAATTACACTTAGACAGGATGTATAAAAATACAGTTATTTAATTATGGCCAAACACACTATAAGAAAAATGACTACAAGCAGGTAGACTTATCACCCAATACCATCAAACTAAAATACATATATACAATCACGGGTTCAAGTGCATAATACAAATCAAAACACTCCTGTAAGGGAATGAATAGGTGAGTATCACACACAAAAAGGTCCACAGAGATGATCCCTAACTAATAATGTCCAACCCTAAATTGCCGGGGGCCTTGTGCCCTATTGTTCAGGATACAAAGACACAGAACTCAGGAGGCAGGAGAAAATGTAGGTAGGGTCTCTGGGGTCCAGTGATGGATTCTTAGAGCCAGGGTTCAATACAGACAAGTGCCCAAAATTACCCCCAACAGTCAGAAGTCTTGCCAAGGCAAGTACTGGCAAAGCCAATAAGTTTAGGATAAATGTTATTATAAATCCATTGACTTATAATGGGGGTGCAGGGGTATGTTAAAAGTTCAGTAACTTACCCCCCTCACTCTGAATCTTCCCAAGACGTTCCAGAAAAAAGGAAGGGTGTCCTGGCTTGCTTTTCCCACTGAATTCCATGGTTGTCGATTTTTACGGGTTGCAGGTTCGAGTGATTCTCCGGTTAGGATATTTTGCTGGTGCAAGGATTCTTGATGAATAATGCAAAAACAAATGATGCAGCACCCTTCTCGGGACTGGAGGCCAGTCAGAAAAGCAGGTTTCGGACCGTCCACACCGCGCACAGCGATGCAGCAGGACTCAGTAGCCGCGGTCAGACTTTATGGTCTTTCTCGGGTCCTCTTGGTGCTAGGATGCCGGAATTTCGCAGAGGGTGTCGTTGCAGTGGCAGCTGAGTGTGTGCCAAGATTCAAGCAGAAACTCAGAATGGCAATGAAGATAACCTGGTAGCCCAAAAACAAAGCTGGTCAGCCACAGGACAATTCCTGAGCACTTCCGAAGGCAGTTTTTGTGCTGGGCACCGAGTAGACTTCAGGAATGGATGGTCCCTCCACTCCTGGGGTCGTAGCACGTTCACAGGCCTACTGAAGATCACAAGACAGACAGGGCTCCACCAGGACTGCAGCAGAAGTTGGTTGCCAGGCCTCCTTCAGACAGGCTTCAGGTTTCTTTGCGGGTCTTCTCCGCTGGACGGATTCTTGGCTCCTTCAGGTTCTTCCAGGATCTCTGAGAAATGCTTGCAGGGGCCCTCTTCTTATCCTAAAAGCCAGGTAGGAGTCGGAACTCCCACTAGCCAATGGCAGAACTAACCCACACAAACACACCCCACAGTGGTCCAATCAGAACCACTGGCGGGAACATTCATGCATACCCCTCAGACACACAGAAACCAGGATGTGTATTGGGGTCAGACTAACCCACCCCACATCCTGCCTGCAAACATACAAAGCCCTCCAGTAGCCCGCCAAAAGCTGCTGCTTTCCTGGGCACTGGAAGTCCTTATAAGGATCTTTCTGACCTCTGAGGCCAGGAAGAAGGCTAAAAAACAAAATGCAAAATGAATGGACGAAAAACCTTGTGGCACAGCCATGTTTAACCAGTAGCCACAGTAAGTAGCCAAACGCGGTTAAGCTAAAACGAAATTCCTTAAAATGTGGGGAAAAGTCACTGCTGCCATCAGCCCATCTTTTAAGCACCTCTAGAGTAACTAAAAAATCCTTAGAGTGTTAGTCTAGGGCAAAACAAAAATGAACCCCATTGCACTGAAGTGTAAGCTGCTGTGTGCAATGATAAAAAGTTACCACATGTGATACAAAAGTAAACACAAGTAGCAACATTGTCACAAGACTAAGGGAAACACTGTTTCCCAGTACTGATAGCCTTAAGGACATATCAGTTTCCCCATAACATGTTTGCAAAGGCCAGTACAGTGAAGCTTAAGGCTTCACTGCACAGCAAAAAGTACAGGTCAGATTGAAAAATAAAAGCAAAAAGTTTGGGGGTTCGATAAAGATGGAAGGAAGGTGCAGTAAAGAGAATCTTTCCTAACACCCGTCCTTGAAGGGGAAGATTGTTTTCCCAGAATCCTCTAAGGATTCTTCTCCTTCAAATTGGAGCACACTAACTTCTTCCACAAAATGGGCCTTTTTGAGGTCTTTATTTCTCCTACCCACCCTCTGTTCCTTGGGTTGCAAATTTTCGGGGGCAAGAGATTTTAGTTCCAGTTCTGGGGTGTCCGGGGGCTTTTAACAGTTGAGGAAGGAAGCTTCCTCTAGGGCTTTACACCCCCCTTCCTTCCGTGCCCCCTCCTTGGGAACAAGTGAATTATCAGGGTTCTCTCCCTGTCATTGTTCTGGGTTGCCAGACCCTTGGTTTGCGGGGTTCTGAGCCGCCATGTTTGTCTGACAGTCCTGCTGATCCCTCAACATGCGACGCAGATCCTGTGTGAGGTTCTGGACCTGGCGCTCCAGTTGGGACACCCGTTCCAGCTGGTACGGGGGTCTTTGCTTGTACCACGGGGTTTCACTGGAAGGGTATCTATCCCTTCTCCCAGAGTACCCTAGGTACTGGGGATTTTGGTAACGCTCCACCCTTGGCCTCCCCTCTCCCGGATTGGTTTGTCTGGGCTTCTAAAACCGGGGAAAGAAAGGAGGGTTGTCTTTTGGGTTGAGGTTTTGAGGATACCGGGGAAAAAAACTTAACCCAGGATTTGGGGGATTACTGCCCTCCTGAGGGAAGTTAGGAAGGAAGTTTCCTGGGGGAGTACTTACCTGGTAGGGACCCCCCTTTGTGCTGGGGGAGTCCATACATACCCCAGGATAGGTAGGTTGCCCTTGTATCTGGGTCTTACATAATGAGGGGAGTCAGGGGTCCCATTGGTGGGATTACCTCCCTGACTGCCCCCTGTTGCTGATTGTCCTGCAGGCATTTTTGGCTCTGATTTTGCTGGTTTTGGGTAGGTACATTTTTAGGCCCCCCCATTTCTAGGTCTAAAATGGGGACAACCTTCACCTTCGCCACCTTAGCAGCAGCAGGGGTTTTATCTGGTTTTTATTTTCTGCAGGTTTTTGGACCTCATAGATGCGGGTAGCCTGCTCTATTACCCAGTCCAGAGATCTTTTATCATGGAAATCCCTCACCAGCTGGGTCATGATATATTTTGGGAGCGCATGAAAGTAGGTAGTGATAAACTCTCTGCTATCCGTGCGCACACCCTCCTAGTAGTTTGTGCAAAGGCGCGTTTTAGCTCCTGCACAAATTCTCGTGGGGCCTGATCTTCCTGCATTGCAGATTATAGGCCGCTTTGCGAACCTCTTGGGGGTTTCTGTGGGCGGAACAGTGTTTCACAATGGCCACCCTGTAGGTGGACCATCTAGAATTCCAGTCCAGCAAAGAAGCTGGAGTACTCTGGAGAGAATGTCCATTTAGCATACTCTATGCAGTTCTGGCTGTCTTTAAGGTGAAAAGTGTCCATCATTTGTTAATAGAGTTCCAAATGCTCCCAAACGGAATATTTTGTGTTTTTGTAGTACAGGGTTATGAAATTCCTAGTGGCCTTGATCTGCCTAATGGTTTTTTTGCCGCCTGAACTCTCTTTAGTGTATTTGCCTTCTTTTGCTGCTTTACCTGGGTCCACTCGCCCTAAAACTCAGAGGCGCTTCTGTCGGAGGACCCCTCCTGATCTTCTAGGCGCACCCTGATTCTGTCAGCTTGGGAGGGGCTCGCAGAATTGTGGGGCCTAGTTTCTTCTCCCCAATTTGTGAAGGATTCTAACAGGGTGTAACAAACCGGGTCAGGACTCTTGCCCTTAGCCTAGGATGTAGCGCTCAATTAGAATACTTTCTCTTTATTTTCTACGAATTCAAATTGAGCCGATACGCAACCCGTCTCACACCCCCTTTTACAAATAAAGTGGGTCACAATGGACCATGAACCAGGCCGGTTGGTGGGAATACAAGATGTATTGTTTTATCGCAGTATCAGATATGTCATATCAGTAGCAACTACAAGGCAAGGAATCAGCAAAGGGCATATAGTTCAAAAAGCAACTTGAAATGAAAACACAGTGCAGCCAAACTCAAAAGTTGAAAAGTTGCAATTTACACATTTGCAATTTTAAATGTCAAAACATGGGTGAAATAAATAGAATCGGAATGGGGTTTTTAGGCTGGGGAATAGATGCACATCATAGGGACAATACAGAAGTGAAACAGTGACTCTAGCTAAAGAATCGGATAAGATTTTCAAGAGGAAAGAAATTCGGATTTCGGTAAAATAAAGCAGTTACAAAGAGAAAATCAGTTTTAAAGAAAAGACAAATTTCACTTACACTAGATTTAATGGCTAGAAAAGAGGAACGCCACCCATAAATATAAAAGTTACGTTGCAGTTGTAACCCTTCACGCAGTGTACCCCTTTTCTTTATGGAAAATGATTTAATCAAAATATTGCTAAGGAGTTACAAGACGGGGTGAATGAAAGAATGGTGCTAGCACTTGGAAATCAAGGACAAGATGTACAGAGAATTAGAACAGTTTAAGACAAGTTATCATGGTATGAATAGGATTACTTAGAAAATAGGACAAAGAAAAAGGGTCAAGATGGGATAGGCTATGTGTTGCTATAGGATGGGGACATACTCACAATCCGCTCTTGAGGAGTTTGGAATTGGGGACAGCCAACCGGGTTTCTGGGCTTAAAGCTCTGGTCACCGCATTGCAGACTCTCCTGGAAAAAGAAAGTAAGGCAAGTCTGGTCACTGGATTGCAAGGGTACAGCGGGCATGCAGGTATTGGGCAAAAAAACGGTCTGGTCACAGGATGCTCCCAAAAGAGTACCACAGATTTTCCACCTTGTTATTGGGATTTTAGTTAAGTTTATGGATCAATGGTGTTGCTGGGATAGGGTCAGCTATGCTTTGGCCTGGCAGTAGAGTTTGGAATCTTGCAAAGGTAGATCTGGAATGTCTGGATACGCAGGCGCTGGAAATTCAGGAGAAAGTGTCCTGTTCCTTTGAGCTCCCACCCTTTATATAAAAGCGGGTGACATCACTGGGTTTATTGATGGGCAGAACTGAGCTAGACCTACCCCCAAGAACCGGATAGGTCAGCCAATGTTGGTTGGCTCCTCTAGGAAGGGACTCAGTTTATGGGGTTGTGTTTTTATGAGGAGCAAAGCTTTCCCACAGTCCTTTTTTCCAAAATCAATCTTAACATAGATTACACATTAGTACAGTTGTGGCACATTTGCAAATTACCTAGGCAAATGACATATTTTATACACAGCACGGCAGTCCAATTCTCACATTCCTAGGACTTTGTTTTGTCCGTCTAATAATTTTTCATCATTTTCAGTGAAATTATTTTACCTAAAATTCTATAACTTTATACATGTGTATATATTATCATATGGCATGTGAATATTGAATTTCAAAGTGGCATCATATATACTTTCCTCAGAATATCCAATTCTCTGCCATTTCTGTCTACAATATGCCAGTGAAGGCTACTATTTCTTGTTTAAAAGCCACAAAAATTAGATTTAAACTGTTAAACATTTACATTCCTGCAAAGACCCGTTGCAGAGATAAAAGTCTTAAAAGTTTATTAATAAAATAGTCCATTGAGACAAAATGGACGGTCTTTGTCCTTGAAATGGGACCTTTTTTTTACGCTTCCACCAAATGTCAGCTTAGCCCAGGGCTGCCCTGGAGTTTCCCCAGCTTGTGTGACTGGTGGTTGTCACTTCCCAAAAGTCACACAAAGGTGTCCCAGATCTATTGTCTAAAGCTGAAGGCCAGACAGAAGTCTGACGAGCATGTGATATTTCTTTCTCTTGGTCATTCAAAGTTTCAAAAGGGCAACAGTTAACATGTAAGGGTCCCAGAACTCCCTTCTGGCTCATGTTGGGGGAAGTATAGTCAATGCCTTTATTTCTTTATTTTATTTTGTTTTGTTTTGAATCAGCAGCAAGCCTGTTGAACATTGCATATATGTTTCCCAGCAAAACCCCCTTTACATTGCTAGGCCAAGACAGGGCCTTCTTTCAACATTACACTTTTAAAACAGGCATTTTCCTTATTTGACTTATTCGCAAAAGCACATTTTAACACATGGTGAAGTCTGCTGGGCTGACCATTTCAAAAGGTTTTCTCTTCCTTCTGACTTCCCAACATTGTTTTGCATCCCTAGTCAGTTTCACTTATACAATAATCTGTTTAAGACACAGGTCCACTGCAATTGACATATGCCCTTAGAGCTAGGGTTTCTTTTAAGCAGTGATTTTTTACATTTTGTAGCCCAAAAGTCAAGCGTTTTTCCGTGCAGCTGAAGTAAAGCTTCTGTTGATTTCCTGGATCTGGTCTGACCCAGCCTGCCATTCTGTGACATTGCTCCCTTTTGCTGGCACAATCTGAATGTGGATGGGCACAGCTAGATCTCCCGGGATCCGAACTGTGTAAGGTTGAACAGAGGAGAAAGATCATCAGGGCACCGTCATTATTAAGGCCAAATATTTCCTTTTTCAAGGGGGAATGTGGATCTAGCAGCAAAGCAGTGCTGCTTCTCAATATTCTTCTTGGTGCATGTAAGGAACACACTGGCAAGCTTTCTCAGTGTGCCCCCTTGTTCCATCCTGCCCAATAGATGCTTGGCAAGACAATGCAGCCATCATTTTTTTGCTGCAAAACACAGTTTTGATGCGAGGCAGTGGTGCTCAAAGGAGCCAGCGCAGCCATTTTGATGTCAATTGCTGAAGTGCAGCTTGGTTATGGATGGGAATTCTGCTGAGTGGGTTAATGTATCCCACAGTCTACTTGTAATGCAAATGGGATGCCCGGTCTTGGGTGTGGGCAGTAGTGCTCTAAACCTTCTCCCTGCCCATTGACATCACGAAAACCTTATGCCCTATTCTCATGAGTTTGTCCTTCAAAGGGTGCATCCCTAACAGCTCTTCCAGCAGCTAACATTCCATTCCCACCACGTTCTGGCACTGCAGCTGGATACAATTAGCAGTTATCTGTGCATAACAGGCGCCTCTGACCTCAGCCTTTCACCTGGGGAATGAAAAAGGGGTTTTGTTTTTTTAACTGAACTAAACAGAGCTGCAGCTCCACATGCAGGCCTGCGCTCTATTCTGTTCAGTGTAGTTAGGCCTTAACATCCAATATGGTGTCACTTTTGCCATGTTAATACACTGACCTTGCTTCTACTACAATACCTTTCTGACTCCATCTTCCACCTGTTTTAGCTCTTTTCCGCTAACCTCACTAAAAACATAAATTCAAATACAACAACTAAACACAGGGCCTATAATACTGCCCTATCTATAACCTCTGCAACTGCAACATTAATATGTGTGTTGCTCTTTCTGTTTTGCTATATGTGAGTA
This sequence comes from Ambystoma mexicanum, assembly GCF_040938575.1. Taxonomy (NCBI): domain Eukaryota; kingdom Metazoa; phylum Chordata; class Amphibia; order Caudata; family Ambystomatidae; genus Ambystoma; species Ambystoma mexicanum. The sequence continues at coordinate 901,412,875 of NC_090924.1, forward strand.
TCTAATATGTGTCCAAACTAACTATGAATTAAACATGCGCCATCTGCTGCGCAAACACGCCCTGCTCCCACGAGAGTATGTACTAATAGTTTTTCCTCAACCTGGATATTTTTGCCTTGCTGGGATGATGTACGTTCATCCCAAAATTCCCCCCTTTAGTCAATACTCCATTAGCTCTCTCTGCTGCCTACTTCCTTCTATAATCATCATCTTTGGTACCCATGCCCTACACACATGATGTAAACCACCCCCAAGCATATTCTTCTGGGGTACCCATCATACAACAACAACCTCCATCACCTGCTAAATCAAATCAACCCACTGCTCTATGTAGTTCTCTGGGTCTAGTGGGGGGGGGTCAAGGTACCCAAGGGTCCAAAAGTCTTCTCTATTTTGTAAATTCTTGGTTTTACAACCACGTCCCATCTCTCTGTCTGGGTGTACTTGTGTTTTGTGAGAGGCAAAGCTATACCTGCTGTTATTGACACGATCATCATTTCACTCTTCGGCAGGGTCTTCGCATAACATCTCAGGATCATCTGGCGTGAACAAAAAAGCAGGAAAACCATGATGGGAACCAGCAATTTTACAGCTGTTTTTAATCACAAAGGGGCCCACGAGAACATTGAGTCGAACCACTCATCAACATTTACTCCTGCTTCTTCCATGGCAATCCTCAAATTATGAAGGGCCCTATTGCAGGGGTCAGAGATCCATTGTTCACATCATTCAGGGGGTTATACATGCAGCAAGACAGACCAATGTTCTTGAACACTCCTTCTTCCATAGCCGCAAGCAAATCCAGAACATATCTGCTCTGAAGGGTCGTAAGCCTTATTGCCCATAACTCAGACTGTATGGAATTAAGACCCTGCTCCGTTGGTACTCTCCCACGAGAGTATGTACTAATCATTTTTACTCAACCTGGATATTTTTGCCTTGCTGGGATGATGTACGTTCATCCCAAAATTCCCCCATTTAGTCGATACTCCATTAGCTCTCTCTGCTGCCTACTTCCTTCTATAATCATCTTCTTTGGTACTCATGCCCTACACAAATGATGTAAACCCCCCCAAGCATATCAACCTCCATCACCTGCTAAATCAAATCAACCCACTGCTCTGCGTAGTTATCCGGTCTGTTGGGGTGGGTCAAGGTACCCAAGGGTCCAAAAGCCTTCTCTATTTTGTCCATTCTTGGTTTTACAACCGCGTCCCATCTCTCTGTCTGGGTGTACTTGTGTTCTGTGAGAGGCAAAGCTATACCTGCTGTTATTGACACCATCATCATTGCACTCTTTGGCAGGGTCTTCGCATTACATCTCAGGATCATCTGACGTGAACAAAAAAGCAGGAAAACCATGATGGAAACCAGCAATTTTACCGCTGTTTTTAATCACAAAGGGACCCACGCGAACATTGAGTCGAACCAGTCATCAACATTTACTCCTGCTTCTTCCATGGCAATCCTCTAATTATGAAGGGACCTATAGCAGGGGTCAGAGACCCATTGTTCACATCATTCAGGGGTTATACATGCAGCAAGACAGACCAATGTTCTTGAACACTCCTTCTTCCATAGCCGCAAGCAAATCCAGAACATATCTGCTCTGAAGGGTCGTAAGCCTTATTGCCCATAACTCAGACTGTATGGAATTAAGACCCTGCTCCGTTGGTACTCTCCCACGAGAGTATGTACTAATCATTTTTACTCAACCTGGATATTTTTGCCTTGCTGGGATGATGTACGTTCATCCCAAAATTCCCCCCTTTAGTCAATACTCCATTAGCTCTCTCTGCTGCCTACTTCCTTCTATAATCATCATCTTTGGTACCCATGCCCTAGACACATGATGTAAACCCCCCCAAGCATATTCTTCTGGGGTACCCATCATACAACAACAACCTTCATCACCTGCTAAATCAAATCAGCCCACTGCTCCACGTAGTTATCCGGGTCTGGTGGGGTGGGTCAAGGTACCCAAGGGTCCAAAAGCCTTCTCTATTTTGTCCATTCTTGGTTTTACAACCGCGACCCATCTCTCTGTCTGGGTGTACTTGTGTTCTGTGAGAGGCAAAGCTATACCTGCTGTTATTGACACCATCATCATTGCACTCTTCGGCAGGGTCTTCGCATTACATCTCAGGATCATCTGACGTGAACAAAAAAGCAGGAAACAAAAAAGCAGGAAAACCATGATGGGAACTAGCAATTTTACAGCTGTTTTTAATCACAAAGGGGCCCACGAGAACATTGAGTCAAACCAGTCATCAACATTTACTCCTGCTTCTTCCATGGCAATCCTCAAATTATGAAGGGCCCTATTGCAGGGGTCAGAGACCCATTGTTCGCATCATTCAGGGGGTTATACATGCAGCAAGACAGACCAATTTTCTTGAACACTCCTTCTTCCATAGCCGCAAGCAAATCCACAACGTATCTGCTCTGAAGGGTCGTAAGCCTTATTGCCCATGACTCAGACTGTATGGAATTAAGACCCTGCTCCGTTTGGCTCACCAATTGAAGCATCTCCCACCTGGTGATCTTCAGCCACTTAGCATTTGCTGCAGTCTGGATACCTGGCACCAGGAGAGAGGTAAAACATATTTCTGTTTTAGTGAACAGTTTATACTGGTCTGGGATCGTCTTCAGCTTATCGGATGGGTCTTTGGACAAATAGTTGGATCTTTTCTGGGGACGAGGCTGTAGTGAGCAACAGATATGGTTATCTCGTGGGGGCTTAGTTGTTTTTGGGGGAGGCACATTAATAGCAGTTAGATGGATCGACTTGGGAGGATAGCTCAGCGGCAACGTGCTCACCTTGGAAGCAAAACGACACAGAGCAGCACAGGTTCGATCCCCAGGTCCACACTTAGAAACCTCTGGGTATTAAGCGCATTATAAATAACTTATCATATCATATCATATCATATCATATAAAATCATATCATATCATGGACATCAGGAATTACCAGAACTGCTGAGTGAAAGGTGGTCAGTGAACATACGCCCCTCCATGATGGCGGGAGGTGTATTTTTCACACACCCAGTAGAGATCCATGAACTCTGTTGTGCCCTTGATCAGATCAGGGATAAAAAGGTTCTTGTTAAATTGAATATCCGTTCCTACAGGTATAGCGCAGTTAGAAGCGTGTTCTAAGCCCAGTTTGCTTTGGGATTTGCAATGAGAGGACACTCGGCTTGTCGGCACTTCAGCACTTGGATTACTTTGTGAATGTGATTGGACCAGATGAGGGCGTGGATACCAACTCAAACCTAGCTTCTTTAATGAAACCCCATCTCTGTTATGGAAGCTGTGATGCTCAGGTTACCTCACATAATCCTGTAGCCCTAAAATGATCAATGGGAAGGAGAATTAAAATAAAAGAGTGCCCGCCTACGGATGCTAGTCCTTTCATAAATCGCTGCCACTTGCTACATATATTACATCAAATTCTGGCCCTACAAATCATCTCTTCAGACAACATTGTTAGTGTAGAATTCCCAGGTTTGTACAGTAATACCAATTGGGTGATCTTCACATTATTATCATGGAAAGAATTTGCTCTCAAAACTCATCTCTCTTGTCCATTGGGTTTGAGTTATGTGCATATTTAACAATGAAAATACGACCCTCTTTGTTGCCTCTATGCACTTTGAAAGGGAAAAGGGACATTCAAACTCCAAATTAGTTCAATTCATGCCGCATTGCGAGGTGGAACTCAATTCCTGCCAAATCAACTGTTACTTCAGGCCCTTCCGAATCTGAGTGTGCTTTGATACCTATAAATATGGAAGTGAAGCAACATTGGTATGAAACTATTTCCATCGATTAATTTACTTTCTTGGAATATGCTTGGTTATCGCTCATGCTCTCTAAATCCAAAACGCCTGTCATTGATCTCGCCCTATAACATTTTTGTCCTACAAGGGACTTGGCTCCAGGATAACTTTGTGCTTGCTAGGTATGAGGTGATTTGCCACAGAGCTATTTTATCATATCTAGGTCACCAAAAGGGTGGCCTCTGTATTGGGGCTAAAGAGAACTGGTTGCTAAAGGAATTTTATAAGGAAGACGTGCAGTCTAACATTTTATGTTCGGTTGTTAATAATTTATCCTTTGCTCATTCTAAAACATTGATTATTTCTATGCATGCTCCTCCTGGTGATGACGTGACGATTCATATGATGTTTCATGTTAGAAAAATCTTGTTAGAATGGAAAGTCTACTCACCGGGGGTCGCGGGAGGTACTGTTGGCTAGGGATTTCAATGCTCACTGTACTTCAGAGAACCAATCTGAAGATATTGATGCTACTTGGAATAAACAGCCAACTAAGAGGGTACAAGAGGACAGACGTGTTTTGAAATGAAAGAAAAAAGGCTGTCTATGGGCAGACATGTTATTGGAGTTTGACCTGCCCCCTTTAACGGCTAGTGGGAGACCTATCTCCGAATCGTGAGGAGGTTACATGGAGCAATGACACTAGTGTATCATGTATTGATTATATCTTTATGAATCAAGTGATTTGTTTACAGGTTACATCCTTCAATATCTGTTTCACAGGTCCCAGTGACCATGTCTTATTAAATGTGACCATCAAGACTAACCGGAAGTCTGGTGTTCTAGATCCTCTAGTTAAAGTGCATGACAAATATTAAGATCTGGAACCATATATTTGTGTAATCAAGTAAAACGAATAGCTGCGCTGCTTACCTATTATAAGAATTGGTTACAGAGGTATAAACACAATCTGAGTAATGCCAATTGGAGGATGATATTTGGACTTTTGAAAACATATGACTTGAAGAAATGTTGGTATCTATACCGCAATTTTATGGATGATGAAACCATGAAGAAAATTAACTGTATTACAGAAGAAACATGGGGCAATAATATCAAACATCTATACTGTGTAGAACCTTTAGACCTCACAGAACATTGTGAAAATTTCCAGAGGATTGGGAGGAGTACATTCTTTTTTGACTTAGAAGAGATGGTCAAATGTATCAGGAAAAGTCTCTAGAGCCCCTGCCGCTGATGGTGTTGTAAATGTAGTCATCAAGGCACATTTACTGTATGATCTGTTTAAGCACATTGTATAAAAAGGGGAAATACCAAGGAGTCGGCATGCATCAAAATTAATTCCCTTGTTTAAAAAGGGGTTATGCGCTGAGCCTAGCAACTATATCCTATTGGCTATGCTTGAATCTAGTAGCAAAATATTCTCCTCCCTTCTGTTCAAACAACCAAGTAAGTGGATGGAAGGCGTAAAATTACTTAAATACCAGCAAACAGGATTCAGAAAGGCCCTCAGCACACTACATAGTATTTGGACCTTACAGTATTTTATATCTGACACCTATAGATATGAGGATCAGCATCTCTACTTGTGCTTTATTGATTATTCAGCGGCATTCAGCTGCATGTCATGCCCAAGGCTATAGAAGAAACTGATGTGCTGGGTAATCGACCCATTGCTCCTGTCGTTCCTTAGACAGCTGTATTCCAACACCTCAGTCACCATCCGACTGTCACAAGAAGGCGAAATATCTTAAGTCTTTTTCTACTAAGTTTGGACTTAAGCAAGCATGCGTGTTGGCACTCTGTTTACAATCTCCAGGTAGCGGATATGGATAACAAGCTTTGTAAATGGAAAAATGTTCCTCCCAAACTCAGAAATGAGAGCATTGCATGGCTCTCATATGCTGATGACACCATGCTTTTAGACCTGCAACACTCTATTGAAGCTTGTTGTGTTTATGTTGTGGCCAATAATCTTTAGATCAATCAGAGTAAAACAAACATTTTGATTGTAGGCAGGAGAGTTTTTTTCCAAAAAATACTTTTAACTGGCATATTGCAGTGGCGTGGGGGGTGGGTAACTGGAAATTGGTAAGAGTGACACATATCTAGGAATACCTGTTAGGAATTGTCCACCAGTTACTTTATATGGACAGGTCCTGCCACCGAAAACGAGTAGAAGGTGGCAGGTAATAAAAAATGTCATTGCCAGGAAAGGGGGATATTCGGTCAAAGGACTCTTGGAGATTTACAACAAGTGTATAATCCCCGGAGTGCTATATGATCTGGAGATTTTGTCTGAGCAGTATGTCATCTGTGGGTAAGTTGCTCAGATCTCTACTCTCTTCTAGGGGTTCCCTGTGTGGTCCCAGTGGAGGCTTTGTGACTTGAGCTAGGGCTTCCATCTCTTATCTCCCCTGGAAGATAGCAAGATGTACATTATTTATTAAGATCAGCTGGGCTGAAAATAAAGTTTTGAATCTGTTGGATCTAATAGCTCATGATGAATGATGCAGGCCTGGGAATCCTGCATATAGAGAGTTACAGACTACTGCAATCAAACACTTTAAGGCCATTGATTTGATTCTCCCACCAGAGGTGGAGTCATTTGATTTGTATTCTAGATTGAAGACCAACACTATGGTGTCGGATCATTTGCAATCATTAGTAAGTTAACCTTGAAGAAGAGGTATGTTTTATGTGCCAAGCAGAGTTTCCTCCCCAGCCTTCCTTGTCACTACCTCACTAAGCCCTGTAGCACTCATCTGAGATGTTTTATTATATATTTAAGATTTAATATATTGCCTGCGATGGATTATGTTGGTGCTTGGAAGGGCATATCACGAGAATCTAGGCTTTGCCATTTTTGTCGCAGTGAGATTGAAACAGCAAGACATATTGGGCCTCATTACGACCCTGGCGGAAATCGTGGCGCAAAATGCACCATGGAGCACGGCGGAAAGCTGCCGATAGCGCCATGGGGGTTGGCGGATTTACCGCCCCATTCCGACCTTGGCGGGGCGGTAAATCCCCATTCCCCATTTTACCCTTCCCCATTCCCATTTTTGCCCCATAGGGTATAATGGGAGTGGGGAAGGCGTTAATTACGCCACCGTAAAATACGGTGGCGTAATTAACAACAAGGTCCCGTAGCGCCATGGATTTCTCCGCCCAGAAAAACCAGGTGGAAAACGCTCCATGGCGCTACGGGAACTCGTAGTAGGGAGGACGGGTCCGCCGCGAATACCGCTGGCGTAAACCCACTCCGCCAGGGTCGTAATGAGGCCCATTGTGACATCTTTTTCCCTTTCTAGAAGAACAATATAATAAGGGATATGGAACGATTATTAGCTTGATATATAACATACATTCAGACCAATTTTGGTGCACTATTTATATGGTAGCGTCTCTTGTAATTACGGCAGCTTCTTTTTATATTTGGATAGGAGCTTTGAAGCATTTTAATGCAGTGAGTGCCTAGGATTTTATGGGCTGCTAGGCAGGTGGTATGAACTTTCCACTCTACTTAATGTTGGGAATACTTTTATTAGGAATATTTTAATTGTTTTATTGCGTTTTTATTGTGTGATTATGTCTTTTAAAGTAATTGTATATAAGGTGTTGGGGAATTGCACTGATCCTATTTTTTGTAATATTGAATTTGATGTCTATTTGAATATTTTTTCTTTTGGATTCTGTAGTTCAAAAGGCTTATAGCCAAACATATTTAACATTTTTTTTTAAAACAGGTCTAGTGCCATTTCGCAGAAAGCAAAATCAATGCTCTGCTGCCCTCTGTACTTTTGCTGGTATCTCACTTAGCTCGATCCTTGTCAGTTTTGGCATGTCATTTCCCCATGTTTGTTTGTTTGTTTGTTTGTTTGTTTGTTTGTTTATTTATTTATAAAGCGCACCAAACCCAGAGGTATCTGGGTGCATGTCCTGCCACAGTTCTTATTGACACGTGCTACTACATTTTTGAGAACACCAGTATGCACCCCTCTGCACAGCTCACTACTCCTGCCATGCATCTATTGTTGGAAAACAACACTCCTTCCATCTTTAACAACGGTCGTATTTTACAACAGGATGGTTCATTCTTCTTGGCACATTCTTCATCGTCTCTGTCCATTATTACTGCTTGGACCGTGTGCAAAGGAAGACAGAGTAGCCTCATAGTGCACATTTTTGACAGTTTGCTCTTCAATACACCATTTAATTTTTCCACAATTCTGCTGGCCCCAGGATGATATATCAAGCACAGTGTATGCCGTATCTCCAATAGGGATGTAATCTCGTTAAACAATTAGTTAAAAAAGTGAGTTCCCTTATCAGATTTTACGACCTCACAGAACCCCCAGTGGGATAATACCTTATGTACTAGGAATTTGGCAGTTGATTTGATATCTGGTTGTGTGCAAGAACCAGCCTCAATCCAATGGGAAAATTGACATAGCACAACAAAGGTAACAGTAATCACTATACCTGTTTAGCATGTCCACATAATCAATGTGCAGTTCCTGGAAGGGTCAAGTTGGACGGGGCAATGTCCCGCACAGCATCCCGAGAGTCTGTCCAGTGCTGTAAAGATGACACATTGTACAATTTGCCACAAACTGGTTGATGTATTCCTGCAGATTGGGGACAAACCAGTCCTCCTGATCATCTGCTGCTATGTTTTGTTTGTGTGTTTGTTTGTTTATTTATTTCTAATGCGCACCAAACCCGGAGTTAACAGGGCGCAGCAGTAAGAAGGTGCAAGGCTTACAAAGTTACAAATTTGTACGAGTTACAGAATAGTACACAGAAACGCAGAATAAATTACAGATAACATTAAAAGGCAATGTAACAGTGTTTACATACGATTCCAAGAAGGCAAGTTATATACAGTTGAAGTAGGTTGGACTAGTGGGCTAAGGCAACGTTGATAAGGGAGGGGCGGCAGGGTAACTAGGGATCATTAGAGTTGATGTAGTTAATGTAAGTCTTTCTAAGGTGTAGGTAAGGTTGGTCTACTCTCAATTTATGGGGCAAGGAGTTCCAGAGTTTGGCAGCCTTTACAGGAAAGCTGTTGCCTCCAATCTTAGTAAGTATGAATCTTGGTACAACAAGGCAGTTGGCATTACCGGCTCTCGTCGGTCTGATGGATGTTCTTCTGTTTAGTTTATCCATAAAGTATCTGGGGGCAGCATTGTTTAAGGCTTTATAGGTCAAGGAGATCATTTTTAGCTGTATTTTATTGTCAGTGAAGAGCCATTTTGTGTAGGCGTCTAATGGAAGAGATATGTACTCTTTTGTTCATGCCAAACGCAGCTCTTAAGGCATTATTTTGTAAAGTTTGTAGCCTCTGGATGGTGGCTTTGTTAGCACCGCTGTAAAGGGCATTGCAATAATCGAGTCTGGAGAGTATTAAAGCTCTAGCCAAAATCATACAGCTGTCATTTGAAAGGAAAGGCTTACCAGCTTTTATCAGTTTACAAGTGTAGGCAGTGGTCCAAGCCAGAGATTTCACTTGTTTATAAAAGGACTTGGTGGAATCAAGGTAAAAACCAAGGGTTTTTACTTCCTTGGATACCTTGATGATGTTTCCGTCGATACTGAATGAGGAATATTCCTGGCCTAGTTTGTTGATGTTAGATTGCGTGCCCAGGATTATCAACTCAGTCTTATCATAATTCAGGCATAGACCATGGGTTGCCATCCATGCCTGGATGATGAGATATACCTTATTCACCAAATCCAGGTCCTTGCTATGATCCCCAGAAAGCGGGAGGAGAATCTGTGTATCATCTGCATAGTTAGCGTAGGTGATGCCCAGAAGGTCCAAATCATCGAACAAAGGTTTGGTGAAAATGTTGTATAGAGTTGGAGAGACACAGGAACCCTGAGGAACACCGCAGAGGATAGGTGTGGGGTCCGCCGCTGCCAAAGGGGCGAACATTCTCATGGTTCTCTCGCTCAGGAATGATTCTGTCCATCTGATAGCCTCGGTGGAGAAATGAGCTTCTGAGTCCAAGTGTCATGCATAGGACCTTATGGTCCACGAGATCAAATGCAGCTGAGAGATCGAGTAAGAGGAGAAGTGCTGTCTTCCCTTTATCTCTCAGCTCATCAATTTGGGTTTTTAAATCAATTAAGGCAGTTTCCGTCCCATGTAGTGGACAGAAGCCAGATTGTCTAGCTCCTAGGAGCTTATGCAGTTCAAGGTAACTTTGAATCTGGGTGTACGCACCTTTATCCAGTATTTTGAGTAAACATGGTACCGTGGTGATGGGGCGGTAATTAGTGGGGATGAGAGGATCTAATGTCTGCTTCTTGAGGAGTGGGAGCACCCAGGATTGTTTTAAATTGGCAGTAATAGTACCTGAGGAGAAAGAGGCATTGATCAATTTGGAAATGAATGGTGATAGGTCTTCCAATGTGCTGTTTGGAACCATGCACTGAGTAATGCAGTTGCTCAAGAGCAACCATGAGCAATTCCTGTGGCATTACTACTTTACCTGTAATGTTTTGTCTCCATATCAAATTGGTCGGTGACTGTGCCCACCCCCTTTAAACCTACAGCTGCTTCTCCTCTTGGGCCGCCTGACCTTGTAAACCAATTATTTATGTGAGTGAGCAGTACTGCAGTGTATGAAATTGTTAGCTGTATCTGTTTATTGGCCACCCTAGGAGATTCAGTAACATTTGGTTCCCTATGATATGCCGCGTCTTTGGCGGCTTTGTCTGCTGCATCATTGCCAAGTGGAACGGGGTCTGTATTTTGGGTGTGGGTGGAGCATTTAACCACTGCTACTAGTGTCGGGCGGGAAAGGGTATAAATCAAATGTTTCCAACAAGGCCGCATGCTGCACAGGCATGCCCTCTGATCTTCAAAATCCCCTCCTTTTCCATCTGGAAAACGCTGGTGGTCACATACAAGAAGTCAGAATATATGGTCACTAAGCCTCCTTGGGTTTGATTCCAATGCTTCAATTAATGCAATCAGTTCTGCTGCCTGGGTCGAAAAGTGTGTAGGTAACCTCGTTTGCACTACAACCTCATATTCCCCATCTATAAGGCGCACCACTGCTGCACCTGTGTGTGTCTGGCCAGTCTCCTGATCAATCGTCGATGACCCATCAACAAAGAGAACCTCCCCTTACTATAGTGCATCTTCTCTTGTTCATCTTAAATCACCTTCAGGACCTTCGTATGTGACACATTCATGTATTATCTCACCTTCTTTGACAGGTATTGTAATAAACATGGCAGGGTTCACTGTGCAGAAAACTTTCAATGTGAATAGAGGGGCTTGACAAAATAACCTCATATGTCAAGGCCCTTTCTAGTTAAAGTAGATTTAGATCGCTCAAGAATTGCAAACACTGCATGCTCCAGATATAATGTCACTGAGCACCCCACAGTGATTGTTGAAGACTTTTCTATGGCAAAAGCTGCAGCGACCAGTGCCTGTTCACAAAGGAATTGACCCTGCATCACTGAATATAATATGCTGCTGTAATATGCTAGGGGTGTGTGTCCTATGGATGTTTGCTGAGCCAACACAGCAGTCATGACTTGACCATTGGAATGTGAGAACAAATAACATTCTTTTGTGTAAACAGGGGTTGCTAGTATTGGTGCATTACTTGGAAACATGTTATCTTTCCTCTTGTCCATGTTAGTGACCCTTGCTTCTCTGAGCGCCTTTGAGTCCCTGCATTAGAGGTTTTGTGTAACTAGAATAGTCAAAAATCCATGCTCTAGAATAGTTACACAAATGCAAAAATGGTTGCATTTTCTTTAATCGTAGTGGGCTGTAGTATGTTCTGTACTGCAGTTACTCTTTCTGGAGTCACTCTTTTCCCTGTTTATGATATTAAACACCATCTCATTCTGACAGTATTGCATTTTTTTCTTATCCACTCTTACTGAATATTCTCTACATTGGTCTTCTGTTTTGCTGCGTATTAAAAAGTCATCTACATACTGAATTATTGTGCTTTGTACATGTATGTTACCCAAATCCATGTGGAATACTCTGTTGAAAATACAGAAGTCTAGTGTGTTGGAATCTTTGTTCGTGTTACGTAAACAGTGAGATATTGAGAATCCGGGTGCAATGAAATGGAGAAGAACACATTTTTCAAATCAACAGTAGTGAAATGCGTAGCCTCAGTAGGTATATTGTAAAGAATTGTGGTGAAATACTACTGGGAACTCAGCTTCTTCAATAGTATCCAGTGGACGTAAGTCCTGTATCATCCTCCAACTTGACTCTTTTGCTTTTTTGTCAGGATATATTGCAGTGTTATATGGGGACTCTGAAGTTACTATGACATCCTGCTGCCATAGTGCCACAACTGTGACATGTATTCCCTCATCTGCTTCCCTCAACAATGGATACTGTCACACACTAGGCAACACTGCTCCCTGCTTCAAGTTGATACGTACCGCTCATAGGCTCTTCAAGAGCCCTACATCATGGGGGTTGTCTGTCCACACAGTACCGAAGACCCTTATCAAATCTTCCTGTAAATGTGTGGGCATGGACATGGCAACGAGTCAGGGACAAGGTACATTCCTATGCTGATTCATTAATTGGCATGGGATACAAACCTCCAGTATCATTTCTTCATCATTGTTAGCATCTTAAAACAGCTGCCCATCTGACACGCCACTCAGTGGTTGAGCCGGGTCAATAGACAAAACTGTGCACCACTAATCTCCCTCTTTGTCAGTGCCTACCAACAGTTCTTTGTAGTCTGCAATTAGCAGCCCCTCCAGATTCAGCGTGATAATGGTACCTAGAGCATTATCTTCGGGGCACTGCTGGACTAAACAAAAATTCCGAGATGGCACTCTCTATGGTTTGTTTCTGATGCCTGGCACATAACTCAACAACACAGTCACTCCATACATAAACAAACTTGGGTGCAAATTTATTCCTCTTGTGACACCATCACTGTGCAATTCTTGTGTTATCGCCAGAACCCGAACATAACAAATTCCTGGCATAGAGCACACTACCCTTTTTTCGTGAATCCAATTGTCATATTTAGCTTGCTTAAGAGATCCCTGCCTAACAAGTTTACCGGTGTTGCAGTTGAAGACAGTAGCAGAGCTTACACCTATTGGTCACCTACCTTGATGGGTAAGTCTTCTGTAAATGGAACTGAATTTGTTGCCCCAGAGAACACCTGCCTGTCCATTACCTTTCTTGATAAAGGGACGCACCCTTCCTTAATGCATGATTTGGTTGCACCAGTATCTACCATGAAAACAAATGATTTGTTGCCTGCTCCACACCTACCAAGAGTTTCTCTTCTGGGTCAGCAGTGATCAACAGAACTGGGCACAACAGGGATCTCTGTGGGCTATCCTAGTCTGGATATGTGTTTGACCCTGGAGATATGAAGGGGTTACCACCCACCACACTCGCCACTTGGTATTGTGTCACTGTGCAATGCGACAAGGCATTTTTGTCCCATACCTGTGGTGCTGGCTATTGTTTTTGTTGCTGAACATACACTGGTATGCTTTTGGGAACAGGGAGTTGCATCTGCTGTGGTTGTACCTGTTGTGGTAATGGCATCTGATACTGATACTGGGGCTGTTGTTTACCCTTCTGTGGCACCTGCGCAGGTACTGCACTATATGGGGCACTTTTTGGTATCATTCCCAACTGCTGTTGATATGTATTCGGGGCCACTGGTGCACTGGGATAAACGCAAGGATCATACGCGTATGCCTGCCTACTCCTGCACTGTCAGGCAAGATGGCCTATTCTCCCGTATGACCAACACAGTCCTGGTGCTGCAAATCTCAGCCCTATCCCTTCAAAACCTCCTCCACTGCCACATTGCCCCCCTTGGAGTCCCCTTCTCCCTCGTTGGTAACCTCCCTGATACCCATCCTGATAACCTCTATTATCTAGATAGCCTTGGTACCCTTCTGTCCACTCTGCTGCCACTCTCGGTTCTATTTGTGCTATTCTCAGTTCTACAAGCCCTACAGGTGGGTCTGCAATCACTGCTCCTTCTATGCTCAACTTTGCTAACTCCTTCTGTACTAACTTCACTTCAGCCTTCTGCGCAGTGTCCACCACTTCCTTCTCTTTCTCCTGCCTTTGCCTGCAATGTTGTACTATAGTTGCCTGAATCTCTGTCCATCACTAAGCCTCGATCCCCACTACTTTGTCCAAATCTTTCTGCGCCTCTTTTGGAAGTCCTTTCTTTAACATTTGATAGAATATTACTATAGTCCTATCGCATAGTTCCTCTGTCTCAGCCTTCCACATCGTCTGAATTTGAAGTATGTATTGTGCCGGGTCTTTGTCTTCTTTCATAGTATGCACCATAATTGAATGTATATCTGTTGTATCGGGATATGCTGCTCTTAGGACAGCCCACACTTTAGCCAGACAATCATTAAAATGTGCCCCATCATGATTGTTATTGTCCATTCATACCCCTGGGTAACCCAATTTTTTCCAAATATCATTCGCTTGATCTCCTAAAAATGTGGCAAAACCTTTCATGTCTCCTACCGCTAGTGTAATGCCTGTGGTCTGTTTTTCATGTGCATGCTCCTGCTGCAAGTGATGGCAGTACCTTCATCAAGCTGTTTCTATCCATGTGTGGCCAGGGCATGTACTGTGCCCTCCTGGGACTTTTATGTAACTATTGAAACTATGGTCCTACCTGCTTAGCTTTTTTCCCACTCGCTTCCCCTTCATCACCACCATGCAGCCTGGCCGTGCTCTCAATCTTGGAAGCCACAAACTCTCTACTCTTCCTCCTCCTCTGCTACTCCTGCATCTGCATATGATTAATTGAATCATATTGTAATCTGTCCGCCCGTGGTAGTACTTCTCGATGCCTTTCATTGTTGTGGCCATCATCCTTCATTTCAACATGTAAGTCCCGAATCGTGATATAATATGATATGGCATTTATAACGTGCTTATACACAGGTTTTTTCAAAGTGCGACAAGGCAAGGGAGGGGGAACAGAGGGAAGACAGAGACAACAATCTTACTAGGCCAGGTGACATTAAGATTGCGCAAGGGAGGGAGGAAAGGGAAAGTGCGGGGGCAGGGGGAGGGGACAATGCAATATATAGGATCAACAGTAAAAATAAATGACATAAATAAGACAGTAGGTAAAAGTGCGGCCAGCTAGTGACAGGTGCAAGGGTAAGTGCAGGTACCAAGTGTCAAGGGCTGATGGGGACTGTATGGAATCTAAGTGACCCGGCCATGGCTGAATTTACAGCGGCTGGAATTTTCGCATTAGAAGAAAGGTGCGAACTACCAAAAGTTTGCACCTTTCTCATGCGGACACACATACATACTCACACCCACACACACAACACACCCCTACCCCACACCCTCAGCACACCCCCACCCACACCCCCAACATAAACATACCCTACTTACCTTCTTCTTCACGCTGGTTTCCTGCAGTGCCAGTTCCCTTTCACTTCTGTGATCGGGAACAAGCGCCGCAGGGTCCTTTTCTTTTCTTTTTTTTACGGGGGCTGCACGGGTTTCCCTATACTGTATTTCACTATACTGTAAAGTATAGTGAGCGGGTGTTGCGGGGGACACCCCTGCAGCCTCCTTTTTTTTCATTTCTTTTTTTCATTTTTTTTTCTTTTTTTCATGGGTGTGCTGCGGGGGTGTCCCCGCAAAACACCCCCGCTCACTATAACACACAGTATAGTGAGCGGGAGTTGCGGGGGACAGCCCCGCAACCCCTGCAGTCTTTTTTTTATACTTACCGATAATGCTACCTCCAAAGGTTCGAACATTTGGTGGTTCGAACCTTTGGTGGTAGCATTTTTCTGACTGTTAGTCCATGCAAACTTTTAGATGCGGTCCGTTCGACCGCATCCACTGTATGGATACAGAAACAGCCCCCAAGTGCAGGGGTTTCCCGGGAGGCAGTGGAGGCATGCATCCGGTGGGGGAGGGGACCTGGGCCCAAGATCAGAGGGTAGCCAGGTGACCAGTGCAGTTTCAGTCAGGAGTTCAGCAGGGGAGAGGGGGAGAGAAAGCAAAAGCAAAGAGGAAGGTCTTGAGGTGCTTCCGGAACCGGAGATGCTTCTCCTCAAGTTACAGGGAGGTAGGGAGGCTGTTCCAGAGGGAGGCCCCACCCGAAGAAAGAGATTTATCACCAACTCGTTGCTTGGAGAAGCGACTGACGGGAGTTGGAGGTGGATGAGCGAAGAGCTCAGAATGAAGATATTTAGGAAGAGAGAGTTGCAGGTATTCAGGCCCCAGGTCCCAGAAGGCCTTGTGGACAATGCAGAGGGTTTTGAACTCAATCCTCGCAGCCACTGTGAGCCAGTACATAGATTTCAGTCCAGGAGAGATACAATCCCTGGATGCCAAGGGCAAGTTTCGCAGTCCTGTTCTGGATGAGTTGCAGAGGGCGGAGAGTAGAAGCAGGCAGATTTAGAAAGAGGCTGGTGCAGTAGGCCAGAGCTCTGGAGACATTGAGCTTCTGGGTGAAGGAGAGGAAAGGGAGAATATCTCTGAGGAGGTGCAGATGTTAGTGTGACTTCTCAGAAACTTCAGAGATGTGAGGAGGGAAGGAGAGAGTGGAGTCGAAGATGACCCAGAGGTTTTTAGCCTCACAGGTGGGAGAAGGCAGAGGGTCAAGAGAGGCCAGCCAAAGAGTGACAGGAAAGGAGGGAGAAGATGTGCCGATGAGGAGAATCTCAGTCTTACTGCATTAAGGCAGAGATCATTGGCAGCACACCACTCCTGGATAGTGGACAGGCAGTCAGAGATGAGAGAAGGAAAAGAGGTGGCGGTAGGGAGCCTGAAAATGAGCTGAGTGTCACCCGCATAGCACTGAAAGCTAGGGCAGAGAGTGTAAATATGGTGGGCAAGAAGTGCCAGGTATTGGTTGAACAGCCAGGGAGAGAGGTTAGACCCCTGGGGAACACCACAGGTAGAGATAGAGATAGAGGAGAGGAAGGACCCAAGTTGGACCTGGGAGGGTTGATCAGAGAGGAAAGAGGTCAGCCAAGCCAGGGCCTGATCGGTGAGACACAGGTTATCCCGGAGACGGTTGAGCAGGATGTTATAGTTGACCATGTCAAAGGCAGAAGAGAGATCGAGTAAGATGAGGACGCAGGGGGTATTGGAGTCAAGGTTGGAGAGTAGGTCTTCACGGATTTTCAGGAGAGCAGTTTCCATGCTTCTGGAAGCTCTGAATCCAGACTGATAGTCGTGGAGACAAACAACCAATTCAGTGTGAAGATTAAGCTGGGAGATGGCCAGCTTTTCCAGGAATTTGCCCAGGAAAGGAGGGATGGAGATTGAGCAGTAGTTAGCAGGGCAGGAGGGGTCAGCTGAGGGTTTCTTAAGGAGAGGGTGCACAAGGGAGTGCTTCGTGGGGAAGGGAAGACTCCAGTGGCGAAGGAGTGGTTGCAGAAGTCAGCCAAAGCAGGAGCTAGGGTGTCAATGTGGTCCTTCATGCTTTTTAAGGAACTGGGGAGTACCTGTTTCGACAAGACTTTCATAGATCGGACTTGTCTAGAAATCTCGTCTGGGGAGAACAGGGGAAAGGCGGAGAAGGAGTGAGGAGAGGTGGCCACAGAAGGGCCAGAGGAAGGGCACCCGCTCTCCATTCATCAGTGCCTATTGGCACTCTTCGCCCGTCTTCCCATTCTGACTTTACTCGCGCAAGCTCTGCCTCTGTCCTTCACAATGCTGTTTCTAAGTCTCTTTGTGCCCTGTTCTCTATCTCCATAACTAATGGGTTGTGCGTGGCATTTGCTGCGGGACTTGCGGGACGTTTTCATAGGTTGCGGGGGCTCTCTGTCACGGGGCTGTATGGGGCGCATACTCGGGATTAGTATAACTGGTGGCTGTTTGCATAGGGTAACACCTTTGTAGGTGTGGCACAGTGTATCACAGGACACAGGAGATACACTAGGTGTGGGGTGACACTAGGCTAGGTGTGGTGTGATACAGGGTGCTTGTATTACAATGTGTCCCCTTTTTGGGTCCTAAGGGATATCTTCCAAATCCTCAAATATTCTCCAGAGCTCAAGAACACTCTTCCTATTCTTCAACTTCCTCCCCTTATATTTCACTGCTAAATATGTGTACATGTGGCCCAGAACATCTTCATTATTTGTTCCTTCTTCTGGCCATGCCTTGTACATCCCTCCTCTAGTATCAGTGACCCACTCCCTATTGTACTTCATAATTTCTCATGGTACAGCGGGAGCACCGTACACACATATTTGAGTTGGGTAAGAGAACGCATAGTTATGTCTAATTCTGCACCCGTAATAATCTTTTGTTTCCTAAACACCAATCCTGCGGTGCCGATCTAACCCGCAAGCCCAACACATCCTGCATTTCCTGTTACCCCTCCTCGTTCTCTTCTTCCTACACACCACATACTTATTACACCACGCCTCTCTTCATACAATTCAAACACACCACTCCACACTATAATAACTCCAATTTATTTATGAGCATACATTGATCCAATACATCTTACCTTAGTTTTTCTCACTTTTACACGTGCAAAAACGACGGGTCCGGTACCACCATCTTGTGCTAATCTTATTCATTGATCCATCACCCTAAGTTCAAGTGCCCTTGTGGCAGTAATTCAGTCCACCCGCCCCTAAAGCTGACAACACTAGACGCTCATGCCCTTTTTCTGAACGCCAAAGCACGTCTCATGTAAACATCCTTTGTACGCAATCTATTGACATGTCCCCATGGAAATGCCAAGACACCTCATTCCTCGACAAGTGTAAACAAACATTTTCTAATCACACAACATTGGGGTTTCTTTTTCCTTCGTGTCAGTGTATTTCATTTCGAGCCTCCCTGACTTGTTTCTGCTCTGTCCAGATATCTGCCACGTACGACACACTGAGAAGCGATACTTATAATGCCTAAAATGAATGAACTCATTAGTCCATTAGTCGCTTTTTATTTAATCATTTCTTAAATTATGTACAAATGTCTTTACCAAACCATAGTCAAATTCTACTTCAGTATGGCATGTTCTTTACATGTGTCCTTGCGAACTTTCAAAGTTCGAGCCTATTAATCTTGTCTTTGCACGATGAGTTTTTGTAACATGGCTGTTTCTTCACTTGTCTTTCTTTAACATGTAATTTTAGTGTGAAACCTCATTTCGTTACTGTATACAAACCAAAACATTTTAATTTTTCTCACTGTTGATTCTGTACTTCTTCAATATTCAGGAGCTATGGCAACAATTCAGCCCTACCTGGACGAGCCAGAAAATTGAGAAGAGGAAATCCTTGAAAGAAGAAGTCGAGACAATGGGGAATAAGATCAATCACCAGAGCCTGAACCCAGTTGCATGGAAGATGTTCCACCTGGTGTACCTGCCATCTTTGTGAGGGTATGCCAACTGTGTTGGAGAACTGCTATTGCAGAGAAACTCTGGCTGCTTGGCCTACATTGTCGAAGAAGACACACCCCTTCAGGGCAGCCTGCCTTACAAGATCAGTGTTGCGAATGAAGATGGTCCTTATGCATGAACTTTGAGCTACAGTTCGCCCTCGTAATCCAAGTAACGAGTATGTTTTCTCTATATATGTTGTGTGTTTGACAACTGAGATGGCTAATATTGCTTGTTGTTCCCTTACATCATTAGAACTTCGATGGATCACTGAAGAAATATTTTTTCTGTAAATTGAATACATTTCTATTTCTGATCTCAAACCAAAGTATTCATCATTAGATTTAATGTCCAAACAATTACGTTTCTTTCACTTGGAAGTGAAAAACAATATTTCCCCATCTCTCAAACTGTTTTTGATGGAATGGGTGTTCACATTTCTAATCGATCCCTACTTGAAATCACAAGTATTGTCAGTACTTTGCACGAAAAGGTACTTTTTGAAGCATAATGCCTTACATTTTAAAAGGTAGTGTAAACAAAATAAATGCAATTATTGGATTCATTCAAGTAAACTATTTCTGTATCTCTTAAACAGGTGGTACATGCTTGTGGCCCATCGTGCGTTTACCTGCTGGATTAATGGAAAACTGGGATTCCACGTTCGACTGTGTGGTTTGAGCCATTTGTGAGAAATTCCCCAGTCAGTACGGACAATACCATGGATTTATACAGACCGTACCTTGACAGCAGCAGTACAATTTGTAGTTTGTCATTGCCATCCACTTTACCAAACTAAATAAAAATACATTGAAAAAGGGGTTAATATGAACAGTTGTTAGAAATTATTTGTAAGTCCACAACACGCCCATACATCTAAGAGGATCGTCAAACATCAGTGTGTGTTAATAGGTTTACTGGCCTATTGCGTTCCCCTCACCCAGATCCATCCCCCATCCACTATCAATGTCAATTTGCTCCTGTGGATGCGCACTCGTACGGAGGGTGGGAGGGCGGGAACGCTCAAGGTTCTGAATACAATGTACACCCCAAAGGGTTCTTTGGCACAGGGATCAATAGCGGCATGGCCATCCCAGACCCAGTGTCCACAGATCCCCCTTTGAAGACCCTGACCCTGCAATCAACATATGTGTCCTTTGTCTGTGTCCCTGATCTATTACGCTCCCCTCAACCACATCCATACCCCTCCAGTATCAATGGCAGTTCGCACCTGTGACTGTGCGCTCGCAAGAGGCCTGGGTGGATGGGAACACTCAAGGTGCCGAATACCATGTACGCCTCAAATGGCTCTTTCACATGGGGACCATTGACCCCATGGCCACCCCAGACGCAGTGTCTCCAGACTCCCCTTTGAAGACCCCATCCCTGCAATCAACATATATCTGTGTCCTTTGACTAGGTTCCCAGCCCATTGCACTCCCCTCACCCACATCATCCCCCTCCGGTATCAATGGCAGTTTGCACCTGTGGACGTGCACACGCAATCGGGCTGGGTGGATGGGAACGCTCAAGGTGCCGAATACCATCTGCACCTCAAAGGGTTCTTTCGCATGGAGACCATTGACAACATGGTCACCCCAGACCCGGTATCTCCAGATGGTTCTACGTTATTTCGTCGACCACTTTTTCATCGTGGGATTTTTCATCGCCGACCCTTTCATCACCAACATTTTTATTTTTTTATTTTTTTTTATTTATGGGGGGCTGCGCCCCCCCCAAACCACCCCCTTAAAACCCCCTTACTTAAATAATCATACCCCAACCCGCACAAACACCCCCCCCTAAAAAATGTTAAAAAAAAAAATGTTGGCGATGAAAGGGTCGGCGATGAAAAATCCCACGATGAAAAAGTGGTTGACGAAATGCGTGTATACCCTCCAGATGCTCCTTTGAAGACCCTGACCTTGCAATCAACAGATATCTGTGTCCTTTGACTAGGTTCTTGGCCTATTGCGCTTGCCTCATCCACATCCATCCCCCCTTCCGCTAGCAATGGCAGTTCGCACCTGTGGCTGTGCACTCGCAAGGGTGCTGAGTAGATGGGAACGCTCAAAGTGCCGAATACCATGTACACCTCAAAGGGTTCTTTGGCACGCGGACCATTGGCTGCATGGCCACCCAAATGCAGTGTCTCCAGACTCCCCTTTGAAGACCCTATCCCTGCAATCAACATATATCTGTGTCATTTAACTATATTCTAGGCCTATTGCGCTCGCTCATCCACATCCACCTCCCTGCCACTATCAATTGCAGTTCACACGTGTGGCTGCCCCACTCGCAAGGGGGCTCCACTGGTGGGATTGAGGAGGTCAAACATTGTCATAGAGGCCTGGTGGGTGTGAACGAACATGTCAGACATTCACATACGCAAGATTCTTCTAAGTAACGGTTAGTCAACTTTTACTATTGGTTTCTGTAGTGTCAACGTTCTGTGCTTGCCCATTTTCTATTGCTTTATACTCAATGTACACCCTATTCTCATCCTATGTATTTTTATCCAATTAATTAGCACATAACATTGCATAGTATTGTTTCCAAATGTAATCTTTCGTAGTGCTTGTTTTCAATGCATGTTTGCTTTAGATGGCATTTTTTATAAACCTTCTCCCTGCTCATTGGCATCACGAAAACCTTATGCCCTATTCTCATGAATGAGTCCTTCAAAGGGTGCATCCCTACCAGCTCTTCCAGCACCTAACATTCCATTCCAAACACATTCAGGCCCTGCAGCTGGATACAATTAGAGGTTATCTGTGTACCGCGGGTGCCTCTGACCTTGGCTTTTCTCCTGGTGAACAGGGTTTTATTTTTGGTACTGAACTTAATGGAGCTGCAGCTCCACATCAGGGCCTGTGTTCTATTCTGTACACTGTGTACTTATGCCTTAACATCCAATATGGAAACTCTTCTGCCATGTTACTACACTGACCTCACTTCTACCACAGTACCTTTCTGACTCCAACTTCCATCTGTTTCAGCTCTTTTCCACACACCTCACTAAAAACATAATTTCGGATACAACAACTAAACACAGTGCCTATAATACTGCCCTATTATTAACCTCTGCAACGGCAACATTAATACATTTGTTGCTCTTTCTGTATTGCTATATGTGAATATCTAATATGTGTGAAATAAACTGCAAATGATAAATGTGCCTTCTGCTGCGCAAACTCGCCCTGCTCCCATGAGAGTATGTACTAATAGGCTTCCCTCTGCCTGAACCTTTTTGCCTGGCTGGGATGCTGTATGTGCATTCCAACAAATGTCTCATTCCATATGTAATTGTTGCATTTTATCACATCTCTTTCTAATGGAGATTTCATGAATCATTGAGCACCTATTAAATGTCTTACTAGCTCTCCATTGAGTTTCTGTACTTTCAAATAATTGAATGGAGTCCAATGAAAATGAGTGCACTAGAATAAAACAAAGCCCTTTCAGCTCCAAGCAAACATGAAAATAGCAGGCACGACCACGATTACAGTATCCACGCATCATGTGCTTAGCCTGTGGTGTCAGCAATGCATAATGCAAACACATGAAGTGTCAGTGCTCCAGATTGGCACAACTGTCCAGAGGAGTGGAGCATCTCGGTCTTGTCTTGTTTAGCATGAGTATCCACTCCTCTTTGAGACAATTCCCAAGTTTTGTGTTAAGGATAAGTCTGAAGTTGATTCACTTGCACAAAGTGTGGTTAAAGTTTGTTGAGATAGCAATCACTATTACCACTGTTACATCATCTAAAGTATGCCCACTAGCCCTTTCTTGTGACCAAACTTTCATGTGACTGGACCCCAAATGACCCACTGTCCTCACAGCAAGTTTGCATGATCAACTGCTATATGCAGGGTCTTCACATTCTCTCCCGCACCTGGCACCACCTACTGAAATGGTTTAATCACTAGGTAGCCTTTGACTGGAGTCCCTTGACAGAGGTCTCAATTACATGTTTCTCGCAAAACAGTTAATAATTCACAGTCTTCCATTCTTTAATGACTGCAAAAACTAAATTCACCAATAATTCTTCTCTAACAAATAAATGATATGTTTGTAGGCTTCAATGATAACAAAATAATGTGATTTTCTGGAGTTTCTGCATGTTTGTTGCCATGTTAAAGATACCATAGTAAACTGTGAAACTTGAGTTTTGATATTCCATATGGAATAACATGTTAGAATATGTATTAGAAAGCAAGGCATAACCATAGTATCAATTGACAAACCTACACTTTACCCGAATGCCATTGCAACAGAAAATGTGGTAAACTGTACATTTCCCCTTTTTTGAATGTTATAGAAACCCTTACCACCTCTAAGTTAATTGTCAACCTAATTTGAAACCAAAAGGGCTGTTTGTGCAGAAATAAGCATGTTTATAAAACAAGAATATACAGGCCAATTATCTATCACTTTGATCAATGCACAGACAATGTAATGAACACAGCTGTGTGAACTCAAGACAAAGGCCTTGCTTTTAAACTACAAGATCTACATGAAATTAGAGTTTGCCCTCCAAACCTCCAATATCATGTTCTTTTATGTTTAGGCTTATCAGCAAATCAACAGTCTCAGTGTCTAGTTGATTATTAGGCGTATTCTGAAATAGCAGATGCTTACGCTGGTCTCTAACCTCTGACTTTGGAGAGTATTAGGCCTCATGAAGATCGTGTTTCTGTTACATTCAGCAGCCTATTTAAATGCTCCTCTGTACAGCGGAATGTCCCTCTCAAAATAATAGTGAGGAGACCACACGTACAAGGTTTGCATACATTTGTTTTATTGTATACTTCAAGCCTCTTTAAAAATGTAGCACAGAAGATGCATTTAATGTGACCTTTGATAATACATTGTCGACTATAATTTCAGAACTATGGGCCTCATTACAAGTTTGTCGGTCCGGCAACTACGGTACTGGTAAGCTTGCCGGTACTGTAGTTATCGGACTGGCAAACTACGAGTTCTACTCGCGGGTGCCTTTTCAGAGCAGAGCATGTCGGATGCACCAGCACCATTCTGAATGGTGCCAGTGCATCTGACCTCCCCATTCCCATTGAGCCCTTTAGGGCTCAATGGGAATAGGGAGTGAAAGTTTCTGGCCCCTGGCAATGGGAAATTAAGGGTCCGCCAGTGTTATAATGGCCCTGTTTTCCCCATTGCCAGGGGCCGGAAAAATTTGCAAGTTTGGCGGCAGCCTGCCGGTTTTACTGGCGAGGCTACTGCCAAACTTGTAATGAGGCCCTATGTGTCTGATCTGAAACACGGATACAGATCTGGATCATGGAGAAAAACACAGCTCATATGCATGTAAAAGGGATATATGAAATTGTACAGGTTACTAATAATTCACATATTTTAATAACTACAAACAGGGACAGAAACACAAATGGCATTTCCAGATTCAGAATATTCTTATTTGTATTTGTGTTTGTTTATTTATACTGCGCACCCTGCCAAGGGGCATCTTATGAATCTGAATATGTAATTTCAATAATATCACTTGCCATACAGAAAACAAATCGATAAAAGAATAGTCAAGTTCAACAGCCGTTTCTCTCAGAAAGAAGCGGCCAAGTTTGTAGCTAACCCATCTTCTTATGACACATCAAAATTCACTGGCCCATTGGAAGCAATGAGGAGGGGCGTGCTGGGTGTTAGAAAATGAAGGGAATCTATCAGAGGCTTTGTCCGAATCTAAAATGCCTTGCCAATTGATGCTGAATGGGTAGAGTTTGCTGGGTATTTTAACCCAAAACGAAAGAATAAGGGATATTTTTGTGAAAGCAGAAAAGCAAGAGAGTTCATCCACCAGGAGAGTAGCAGAATTTCATTCCAACTAGATGTCATCAATTGGGAAATCTAATTAAATGGCCCTTTCCCGCAGTGAACTGAATGCACAGGCCTCTCAAAAGACAAAAACAGATTACCTGAGAAGGACTTTGGGAGCAGGTGCACAGACCAAAAGGGAAAACTTACCTGGTGTAGCTGGCTGAAGCTGGTTGTTGCCTGTACCTGCGGTAGGCCTTTGAAAGACAAACCAAGTCAGTACAATGACAGTAGATTATTTAAATAAATGCCCCAAGAATTAATTCAATCCCAGATGCAGTTAAAATTATTTTTGGGAACCTTATTTGAAAGATAAATCACTGAAAGAAATACAGAAAAGACGTGAAAGTATAGAAATAATATGCTTGCCACATTGTGGCCAAGGACTAGGGAGAGCAATGCACCCCTGCAAGGTTTATTCAATTTTTGGTATATATCTTAGGTGTTGTTCAATCTCAGGTTTAGACAAATGCAATTTAAATGTATTAATCGCATCTAATACACTGCAATTAGTTTATTTTCAGTGGGTCCTACTGCTTCCCTTAAATGTTGGAGAGATTGTATAGACATTTTTGGTCATCTGCTATGATCGTGCCTGAGAGTTGCCTGAGAGTTGGAGAGTACTGGAGGTGAGGGGGAGATTTTCCACAATAGGAAAAGCCATACGTTGCATAATTGACAAATCTCCTACTTTGTTGATGTTTAGTAAGGATGCTGAAAAATGTGCTGATGATTGCAAGGCTGTACTGAGCATTCTGCATATTGCTCTGTTTGTGGGCAGAAAAAATATTCCATACAAAAAAAGACGCTGTTTCAACTATGCTTCTGTGAAATAAATAGTTATAAGAAAAGACTTTGATATAATAACCTGAAAGATTTTGATAAGATGCTTGAAAAATTCATTTGATATCCAAAATCAACTACTTTTTACTGCATGTTTCGTTTGATATGTATAGTGGAAATTTGCCAACTGTAATTATGGGGCTTGTTATATTAGTGCTGGTCTTTCTTCATTCCTGTCAGGGATAAGGGAAACATAAGGGTATAGTGGGGACTGTTATGCCTGGGTTTGCTGTACAAACATTATCCAAGAAGTTGCAGTTTATAAGAGACTGCTTTGCCTATGTGCAGGAAAGCAGCCTCAAAAAACTACATTGCCCAGCAGAAGGTGCCATATGACTACAAATCCCAGCATGCTCTGGGCCGCCTTGGACCAATCAGGAGCCAAGCTGGGCTTGGCACTCCAATGCGCATGCACAAGCCCCGAGGCATGGGGCTTGCGCCTGAGACTTCACAAGGAGAGGACGTGCGGACCGGAGCTCCTGAGAAATCACACACGAGGGTCCCAGCCCCACCGGAGCAGCAGCCCGGCCCCTCGACTTTGCAAGATAAGTGCCTTTGTATTCAGGAATCACTGGGGGACGTGGGGAAAGAGCAGGGTGCCACCGTTTGCCCATCCAAAGCCCCTGCACCTCCAAACTAAGATAAGTGGGCGTATCTTCGATGCCACAGTACGGCGCTTGCATTTTTGCTGGGTATTTGAAGTGTTTAAAGTTCCGTGCAATCTTTGTGTGTGTTTCCTCTTCCTGGAAAAGGAACTTATGAGGCGAAAACACTTGTGACACTAGACATTCTATAAAACATATACCTGCGTGGGTCTGAGGAAAGGCCGCTTGTGGGGAATTAGTAGAAGCTTTCACGCCAGTAGGGGTGTGAGGAAAAGACCACTTGTGGCAGATTGTGAACTCTTGGTGCATTTTTCCTAACTTTGGTGCAACCATCCACGTGCGGTATTGCGCACTGATGGGAGAACATTATACGCAATGTGTTGTATGTATGTGAGTGTGGCATGAGAATGAATGTTTACAAACTCTGAGGGCATACACTAATATTTGTCCTTTCTTTTAGCTTGGACTAGCTGTTTGAACGCCGCGGACGTGCCATAGAACTTGACGGCCCTACCATGGACAGGACACTAAAAACCAGAGCTAAGCCTGCATGTCGAGTTGTAATGCATACCTTGATTTAGACTCATCTATGTACAAATATGATGACATAGGGTTAGCTAGTGAGGGGCAATCTTTTGTACAATACAGTGCTAATGTGAAAACAGCTAACTTTGTACCAAGTACACCCTGAACAAAAGTGTGCAACTATCAACCGTTCCCTAAATTCCCCCATCCTAACCACAACCTCTACCTCACCCTTAATCCGGTTTTCTAACTCCCCTACCCATCCAAACATCGAGACCCTAACCCTCCTTCCCTGCTCTGGTCCAGGAAGTCTGTATAAGCTCTGACTTGTGGGCTCCGCAACCACAGTGGGGGTGGTTGGTATTGCGTCGCTTCTGTGCCTTAGACCTGAGCTTCATGACAGAAGCGCAAGCCCACAAATTATCCAGGTGCCTGAGTGGTGTAACCAACCCCCCATTGAAGTCATGGAAGAAATTGCTAAAGCTTTGCAGGCCCTACAAGGGGAGTTGGCTGCGTCCAGACAGCACTACACCACCTTGTCAGCACAAGTGTGGAGTTTGGCGGCCCAAATGTCACCGTTACCTGGCCAACCATCCGCCCCGGTACAGGTACATGTGAGGCCGGAACGCGTTATCCCTCTTGCACCCCCGGAGCCGTTTGCAGGAGACCCACAAAAGTTTTCCACATTTTTGACCCAGTGCCGCCTCCACTTCCTAACAAAATCTATGGCCTTTCGGTCTGCTCAGTCTCGGACAGCCTTTGTCATATCGTACCTCACGGGGGACGTTGCTGCATGGGACAACCCCTTAGTCCGAAAGGACGATGCAGTCCTATATGATTGGGATAAATTTCTGGGGGAATTTGAAAAAATATTTAATCAGCGAGCGGCCACACTTTGTAAGGATCGGGAATTATTAAACTTGAAACAAGGCAACAAGGAATTGGTGATTTATGTCACGCAATTCAATCGGCTAGTAGCCGAAGCCGACTGGCCCAGAGAGAAGAGAGTGTCCCTATTCTATAAGGGATTAAGGGACGAGATAAAGGATCTTATTGCCCAGGTTGATCCGCGGCCATGTGAATGTTCGGATATTATTAATCTGGCCTTTCGTTTGGATTACTGTTTGGCCGAAAGGCGGGGTGATAATAGAAGGGGAGACTCACGATCCGTGCTTTGTTTTGATCATAATAGGGGACCTCGAGGGGTGGCAGACAGATCTGATTGGGGCGAACCGATGCAAATAGGTTCAGTCCGAGGACCCCTAACAAAAGAAGAAACTGAACAGAGAAGAAAAGACGGCGTCTGCATGTATTATGGAAAAGCTGGACATTTTGTCCGTGAATGCCCCACTAAACCAAATACCCAAGGAAACGCCTCGGCTCGTCGGTAGTGGGGGTCACCCGGTCGAGCCTGACAAATAGCAGGGCCCCAATTGCAGGCTATTCTAACTTTGCCACATGTCACCCTAGACGGCTGTCTAGAATTTCTGAAGTCTCGAAAACAGGTTACTATGCTGGTGGACTCGGGTGTGGCGGGAAATTTCATAGATGCCCAGTTTGTGTTTACGTTAGGAATCCCCGTAAAGCAAAAACCCAAGACAGAACCAGTACGTGCAGTAGATGGTACACACCTCTGCTCTGGTCCTATAACACATAGTACCTGTTCGGTGACCTTACAGTACAGAGGGAATTGGGGGGAAATTGCCTTTGACACAATTGCCGCCCCGCAATTTGGGCTAATCCTGGGATTGACGTGGTTAAAGAAACATGACCCTCAGATTCAATGGACCACAGGGTTGGTAAATCTAAGCTCCCCACATTGTCAAGAACACTGTCCACGAGGGGTTTCACCCATTTCACGCATTATTAGCATCATTAACAGTCAACCGGAAGTACATCCCGAAGATCTACCCCAAGTGTATGCCGACTTTGTGGATGTTTTTAACAAACACGCTGCAGAATGTTTACCTCCACATCAGCCTTTCTATTGCCGAATAGATCTGGAGCCAGGGGCGATTCTACCATGTAGTCGCATTTATGCCTTGATGGAGGCTGAAAATAATCACCTCCGTGACTATATTATATCTAATTTGCAGAGTGGCTTTATTCAACACTCCAATTCACCAGTGTCGTCGCCTCTGTTCTTTGTACCAAAGAAGTCTGGGGAGCTCCAGACTTGCATAGACTACTGCAGGGTGAACCGGATAACTATTGAAAACCGTTATCCGCTTTCCCTAATTCCAGTTCTTCTTGAGCAAGTCAGGCTATCTATACTAAATTGGACCTATGAGGCGCATACCTTCTGGTGCGGGTGCGTGAAGGAGACAGATGGAAAACCGCCTATCGAACTAAATTCGGACTGTATGAATATCAGGTTATGCCATTTGGTCTCTGCAACGCCCCCGCTGCCTTTCAAAACTTCCTGGATAAGGTGCTTAGAGAATATCCTGATGTGTGTGCCGTTGTCTATATCAACGTCATCCTCATTTATTCTCACAGTCTCCAGGAACATGTCCAACATCTACATGCAGTTTTGCAAAAGCTATGAGAACATCACCTTTATGCAAAACTGGAAAAATGTGAGTTCCATGTACCACAGTGGAATTTTTAGGCTATTTCCTAACTCCGACTGGCGTAAAAATGGACCGTAAAAAGGTGCAGGCGATTCTGGATTGGGCACCTCCGACCAATGTAAAAGAGATACAATCTTTTCTAGGTTTCACAAACTTTACAGACGCTTTGTTAAGAACTTCTTAGCATTGGTTACTCCAATCACGAAGCTTCTTCGAAAGGGCTGCCCATTTATTTGGGATGTCGCAGCGGAACAGGGATTTCTGCATCTCAAGAAAGCCTTCACTGATGCGCCGGTACTAAAACATCCAGATTTGTCCAAACCATTTGTGGTAGAAACAGATGCTTCTGGTTACGCTCTGGGTGCCATCTTGTCCGAAAGAGATTCCCAAACGGGCCTGTTACACCCGGTGGCCTATTATTCGAGGAAACTACTCCCTGCTGAAATGAACTACATAATCGCTGATCGAGTACTATTGGCAATAAAGGTAGCATTCAGTGAATGGCGGCATTACTTGATGGGGGCACGTCATACCATAACGATAATGACGGACCACCGAAATCTTACATTTATTAAGACCACCAAAACACTAAGCACACATCAGTTACGTTGGGCACTGTATTTCGCAGAATTCGATTTCATCATTACGTATAGACCTGGAGCCAATCATCGAAAGGCTGATATTTTGTCGCACTATCCTGAGTCAGCAGTGAGAGAGGCGGGACCTATACTCCAGCCAATAATTCCATCGGATCGTATAATAGGCGCAACCTCTGATTTCTCTGAGACCATTCAGAAAGAATTTACCATGCAGGAAATACATCAATGGTGTAAACAAGACCCACAGAATGCAATAATCGCAGGACTCCCCTACCATGCGCAAGCTTTGTATTTGCCCACAAAACAATTTTGGGAAAAAGACATGTTGTGATGTCATGACTCATCTTTAGCAGGCCATCGGGGAGGTCAAAAACACAGGAATTGGTAGCTAGACATTTTTGGTGGCCAACATGGCGACAAGACGTCCAACAATGTGTACTGGGATGTGAGGTTTGTGCCCGAAATAAGGCTAGTCATCAAAAACCTGCTGGTCTACTTCGGCCTCTGCCAACCCCCGTTGTGCCATGGCATACCCTCACCATGGATCTTATCGTAGACCTCCCAGGGATACAAGGCTATACCTCTATACTGGTAATTGTGGAAACATTTTCAAAAATGGCCCATTTTATTCCCTGCAAGGAAGTCCCGACCGCCAGAACTGTTCCTACAGAATGTAATCCGCCTTCATTGGCTCCCATATCACAATAGAGGCCCACAGTTTACCTCACGATTCTGCTCGTGAATTCTGCAGGATCATAGGGATGGACGTCCATTCATCATCCGGCTACCATCCCGAAATTGACGGCCAGACCGAACCGTAAACCAGGGACTTGAGCAATACCTACGTTGTTTTGCCACAAGCAGAGAAACAACCTGGGTCCAACACACTTGGTTAGCCGAGTTAGCATACAATAATGCCATACAGGCATCCACAATGAAGTCTCCCTTTGACCGCCTCTATGGGCGACACCCATGGCTATCCCATCCTCAGAAACGGAATTGCCTACGTTAACTGGGTAACGAATTGGTATAGAGCAAGTTTGGAAGGAGGTACAATGTAATCTTTTGAGAGCAAAAGACACATATAAGCACTATGCTGACCAACATCGTCGAACTGTGTGAGTGACAGAGTATGGTTATCAATCGGCAATATTCGGTTAGATGGACCCAGAAAATTACAACCCCATTATTTGGGCCCATTCCCAATAGCAAACATTGTTAATCCTTTTGCAGTGAAATTGACTTTACCTCCCCAAATGAAAATTTACCCCACCCTCTATACGTCACTTCTAAAACCTGCCCCACGTGGAGCAACTACCAAAAAAAACACCTCCCATGTTAGTTCATGGGGAACCTGAATATGAAGTTCATGCAATATTAAATTCCAAAAAGAATAAAGATGGCCAGGTTTATTACCTAGTGGATTGGGTGGGGTATGGGCCTGAAAAGCGCTCATGGGAGCCCTCACATCACGTACATGCCCCAAGATTGATGTGCACTTTTCACAGGAATTATCCCGAAAAACCCAGAGCACCTGCCTTCTGTAGGGCGGGGGAGTGCTGTCAGGGATAAGGGGAACATAAGGGTATAGTGGGGGCTGTTATGCCTGGGTTTGCTGTACAAACATTATCCAAGAAGGTGCAGCCTTATAAGAGACTGCTTTGCCCTATGTGCAGGAAAGCAGCCTAAAAAAACTACATTGCCAAGCAGAAGGTGCCATATGACTACAAATCCCAGCATGCTCTGGGCTGCTTTGGACCAATCAGGAGCCAAGCTGGGCGTGGCACTCCATCGCACATGCGCAAGCCCCGAGGCACAGGGCTTACGCTTGAGACGTCACAAGGAGAGGACGTGCGGACCGGAGCTCCTGAGAAATCACACGCGAGGGGCCCAGCCCCACCATAGCAGCAGCCCGGCCCCTCGCCTCTGCAAGATAAGTGCCTTTGTATTCAGGAATCACTGGGGGACGTGGGGAAAGCGCAGGGCCACTGTTTGCCCATCCAAAGTCCCTACGCATCCAAATTAAGATAAGAGGGCATAACTTCGACGCCACAGTGCGGCGCTTGCATTTTTGCTGGGGATTTGAAGTGTTTAAAGTTCTGTGCAATCTTTGTGTGTGTTTCTGCCTCCTGGAAAAGGAACTCATGTGGCGAAAACAATTGTGACACCAGACATTCTATAAAACATATGCCTGCGGGGGTCTGAGGAAAGGCCGCTCGTGGGGAATTAGTAGAAGCGGTCACACCAGCAGGGGTCTGAGGAAAAGACCACTTGTGGCGGATTAAGATAAGAGGGCATAACTTCGACGCCACAGTGCGGCGCTTGCATTTTTGCTGGGGAGCCCTGGTGCATTTTTCTAACTCGGGCGCAAACATCCACGCGCGGTATTGCACACTGATGGGAGAACGTTATACGCAATGTGTTGTATGTATGTGAGTGTGGCATGAGAATGAATGTTTACAAACTCTGAGGGCATACACCAATATTTGTTCTTTCTTTTAGCTTGGTCCACCTGTTTGAACTCCACGGACGTGCCATAGGACTTGATGGTCCTTCCACGGACAGGACACTAAAAACCAGAGCTAAGTCTGCATGTGGAGTTGTAATGCATACCTTGATTTAGACTGATCTATGTACAAATATGATGACATAGTTTTAGCTAGTGAGGGGCAATCTTTTGTACAATGCGGTGCTAATGTGAAAACAGCTAACTTTGTACCAAGTACACCCTGAACAAAAGTGTGCAACTATCAACCCTTCCCTAAATTCCCCCGTCCTAACCACAACCTCTACCTCACCCTCAATCTGGTTTTCCTAACTCCCCCTACTCATCTAAACATCGAGACCCTAACCCTCCTTCCCTGCTCTGGTCAAGGAAGTCTGTGTAATCTCTGATTTGCGGGCTCCGCGATCACAGAGGGGGTGGTTGGTATTGCGTCGCTCCTGTGCCTTGGACCCGAGCATCATGACAATTGCTATTTTGACCTTCTTATTTCTCCAGGTGATTTTTAAGGAAATTACTAACTTACATCATTTAAATCGCTTATGATTCTATTGGAATGTGAATTTACATTTGAATTGAGCTTCCTTTTATGACACAATTTTTTCACTACTTTATGCTAATCACTTTTTGATAGTTATGTGGTTTGTATGAAAAGCATCATTATAAAAAATAAAAACAATAGATTTCCCTAGACAGGCCCTCCAGGATATTGTGGCATGAAATGTAATATTATTCAGCACATTTTTCTGCACAAAATTGTATTTATTGCAGCATTTCTGCAGCACATTTTTTAATTGACTGTCAGCCTCAACATCAGTTAGGCCTTATGTAGGTGCTCTTCCCGCCAAGTGGAAATAGCGTTATTGCCAGGAGCCGTGGCTCAAATAGCGGTGCATCAAATGTATGCATGCACATGCACATGGCCTCGGCGGTAATGCTAATTGCGCCCCCCGGAATCAGCATCCAAAAGTGGGCTACCTCAGAGTGCCGGCGCAATTAGCGCATGCTATTAGCGCCGGTGGGAAATACATCACCGCCGGAACGGGAAACACTGCGGCGGACATTATAGAAATCACAATCCCTTAAAAATTGGATCCCCTGGCAGCCATCCACACTTCCAGACAAGGGGCAAGGAAGTCCAAGATCGTTTACGAAAACCAAAGTTCAAAGAGGCAGAACTAATTGCCTTGGTGGATGAGGTTGTGGCCCACCATGCCGAGCTATATGGAGCAAGGCAAAAGAAAACATCCTCCCATCGCTGCACCCAGATCTGGTATGCGGTGAGGCAGAAGGTGTCGGCCGCGTCCCCCAGGACGGGGAAGACTGCAACAAGCGTTGGAATGACCTGCAGGTCCGGGTCCGGGGAGACCTGTCCCACCATTGACAGGACAGCATGGCCACAGGTGGATGCTCACCACCTGTACTGGACCTGATAATCCGGGAGGAAAAATGTAGCACTGTGATCGACATGGAGGGGATTGAGGGAGTTGGAGAATCAGAAGCGGGCGCTGGCTCCCAGAAGACTGAAGGTGAGTCAACCCTCCCTCCCCCTTTGCATGTAACTACAACAGCTCAGCACAGCATCACAGTGGAACTACATATGCAACTGGGGGCAGTGCGTTTGAGCCACTAAAGGCACTTACAACAGCACCCATGTGCTAGTGCACCATGGCCTCCCCTGTGACCCAGAGAAGTAGGATGGGCATCCAAGCACCATGCACCACACAATCATGGTGGGGGCACAGCAGTGCCCCATTGGGACCTGGCAGTGACAAGTACCAGCCCCCCCAATCATCATGTGTACCAGCCAAGTAGGTCATGGGGATCAGATGCATGCATGTCAAGCAACAGCTAGGCTACCAATGTATCCCTGCCATGCCACTACATCAAATTGCAATCCCCAAGTGCCCCCTCTTCAGCACGTGACCCCATCATTGGCAAACCACAACCAGATGCAAGCATGCCAGGCCTGTGCAACAGTCCAATAGCCCCTTGCCACTACCCTCAACATCCAATAACTGTCAAGTATACCAAAATATATGACAGAATGTGTCCTAACACTATTCTCCAACGGCATATACCATGTTCAGAGGATCGATACACTTCTTACCACATGGGTAATATATATAATATTAGAAAATAAGATATACTAACAGGTGTCTGTTCATAAAGTTTCCATATTACAACAAATTTTTATTTAATTTTAACAATCTTAAAAATGATCGTGTTACATAAAACTCAATGTCAAACACGATATTTAAAACAAATAAAACATACACTTTACAAGACACAAGAAAAACATACTGCGGGTTGATTCTCAATAGTTGGAACACTTCTCCATGCAAACTTTCACACTGGACTATTTAGTCATATTCTAAGATGTTATAAGTGTATTTTTCAAACCCAACTTGTACAAGTTTCTATCCTTAAAACACAGACAAATGTAGGACATTCATCAGGGGTAAAATTGCTTTGTGTTGAGATGGTGATAAAAGTTTTCTATTCCTTAAAGCGATGGTGAGCCCTGTGGGTAAACACACCACTGTTACCAAATTTGTTTATTGAATTTCAGATCTTATTATTAGATTTCAAAAAGGCACCCCAATCCACCTAGGGTGCTCCGTATGTTTCTAACTCACATACCTCTTAGATTGTGGTTAATAATTCCACAGTCTTGAACCAGTCAATTGGTAATGATGGGAGCGATTTCCTATCAGTTTGGGAAGATCCCTCCACCCTCCTCTTAGTTCTGCAAACAACAAAACACTGAAAAGTTACCTCCGAAAAATGATAGAACAGTTGTGAAAGGATATTTTTTGAATATAGGTTTTTAAGACCATCAAGTGTCCCATTTTATTAGGTGTGAATATATGTCAGAACTAAGATTAGGACTAGTATGGTATAAAATTGAGAATAACTACCATATAAGTATATGCACATAGAGTAACATCCATACCAACACTTAAGAAATCATTTACAGGCGTGTAATTCCATCTCACAGATCTGTACTGGGATTTGCATCTATAAGTTTTTGGTTTACTTGCCTTATGGTAAAGTTTGGGCTTCTTTAAGAACTACATCTCCCAAAAGGCCTACAGAATACGTGTAAACGAGCATGGCTTTTCCATTGCCCCATGAAGCGAATACACACATCATCGCGCTGTTACGCGATGACGTAATTACGGCATTACGTGACGCATGATGTCATCACGGCATTGTGGTACGCGTGACGTCATTGCGCCACGCACATAATACATATAGCGGCCATTTTAGAACAACTAAAAGCACGCGAAATTTAGACTCGGGAATCCCTAAGAAACTTGGAATTTGAGGTAAGAATAGTTGTTGGTAGCCGTTTCATTTGGAAACTTTTGGGAAATTTTTTGCCCTTTAAATTCTAGCTCTATTTGTACTAAATATAAAAGGAATGACAAATTGCCGTTTCTGAAGAAGTAAGTTGACATAATATTAATGGCTTTAGATGCAACTTAAATATATGCATCCTTGAGCAATCAGATGTGAGATCACATGCAGTATTGTTAGGCATGGACATCGGTGTGTGTTTATTTCCTTTTTAAAACCTTCTTGTGAATTTTTGGCAATAGTGGTGGCCTGCCTAAACATTATTATCAACATAAATTCCTAATTGTCTAATTCCGAAACACTAATGGTTTGACAAATCTCTGGGGTCTCTAAAAGGAGTGAACCAATATTATACAACTGCCTTGGGAGATACAGTTTGAGCATTTGGATGCAAGATTATACTAAGTATTGTTAGGTTTTGACACCTGTGTGTGTCTGTTTTCCTTTATAGAACTACGGACAGCCCATATTTCATGACTCACCTATATGGAAAATATACGTTCTACATGAATAGAATTCACCTGCTTCATCTGTAGGTAAGATGACCCAACAAAAGAAATAAGAACTACTTTGTACAGGTCTAAACAGATTTTAGATAGTCTTTTTCTGTGTTTTTGTTGTTTGCAGAACTAAGAGGAGGGTGGAGGGATTTTCCCAAACTGATAGGAAATTGCTCCCATCATTACCAATTGACTGGTTCAGGACTGTGGAATTATTAACCATAATCTAAGAGGTATGTAAGTTAGAAACATACAGAGCATCCTAGGTGGATCGGGGTGCCTTTTTGAAATCTAATGATAAGATCTGAAATTCAATAAACAAATTTGGTAACAGTGTTGTCTTTACCCACAGGGCTCGCCATTGCATTAAGGAGTGGCAAAAAGAAAGTGATAGGAAAGGAAAACTTTTATCACCATCTCAACACAAAGCAATTTTACCCCTGATGAATGTCCTACATTTGTCTGTGTTTTAGGACAGAAACTTGTACAAGTTGGGTTTGAAAATACACCTATAACATCTTAGAATATGACTAAATAGTCCAGTGTGACAGTTTGCACGGAGAAGTGTTCCAACTATTGAAAATCAACCCACAGTATGTGTTTTTCTTGTGTTCTGTAAAGTGTATGTTTTATTTGTTTTACATATCATGTTTGACATTGAGTTTTATGTAACATGATTATTTTTAAGATTGTTAAAATTAAATAAAAATGTGTTGTAGTATGGAAACTTTATGAACCATTAGCCTTGGTCCTTTTTTCTGTGGTATAGACACCTGTTAATATATCTTCTTTTTGAATATTATATATAGAATGTGTCCTAACGCCATCCCCTATGTGCCCTACAGGCACACAAGCCTCACCAGAGGTGTCAGGGGATGAGGATGCAATGGGGCCATCTACACATCCAACCTCCCGCACCACGGATGCAAATCTACCCCTAGGTGCAAGACACCCCCACCAAATCCCACAGCAGGAGGGTCTCGCCCACACCAGAAGCCCAGTCTGCCAGGAGCACACCTGTTGACAGTGAGGACAACATCGTGGCAGTCCAGGCTGCCAGGCAGGACACAGCCCCAACAGCCACCACCCAGAAGGGACAAGCAGCAAGCAGCAGCGGCAGTGATGGCCACCATGCGGCAGCAGCCCGGCATCTGGCCAGAGTCGCCACCCTCTATCACCCAACACACCTGAGAGCCCAATTTGGGAAATTGAGTGCACTTCAAGGCCACTGGGCCTAGCACACCAGCGCTGTGCATGGACCCCAGATCCAGACACTGACACCAGCTCATATGGCTCCCCAGTTGCCAACGCTGCCAGGCGACGTCACGCCCCACCACCCCAGCTGACGGCTAATCTGGGCACAGTCATGGAGCGGCTAAATGAAATAGAGTAACAGCAGCGGCAGATGGAGAACATTGCCACTGCCCACAGCCAGCACATGCAGGCGATCGGTGTGGCCATCCAAGCGGCCACAGGGAGAATGGCCCGCAACAATGCGTAGCCCAGGAGAGCTGTGGAAGCGTGCACAGCCTCACTGACTGGGTTTGGACAGGGGTGCGTGAGCTGTGCAAGGGCGTCTCTGCCCTAGCCGAGCATTTGAGGGAGAGCAATGCCCTCCAATGCCAGCACAGGTGGCAGCTTCTAGTCCATCCACCTCCACCACCCCCATGGAAGAATTACAACACAGCACCCCTAGGCGGAGGTCTCTGCACCAGCTGCACTCACGCTCCCCGGTTGCTGCGGTTCACGTGAAGAGGGCACGGCCATCATCAATGGCATGACTGTTGTTGGCCTTTGTGGCCTTGATATACACACAGTGGTGGATGAGGGGAAGGAAGGGTAGTGTGGTGGGGTAGGAGGGATAGTATGGTGGGGACTTGGTGATGGGTGGGGGGAGGGTGAATAGTGTGCTGGGGTGTTGGTGGTGTGTAGGGCAAGGTGGGATGGAGTTTGAAAAAGTTACATCAAAATCAGTTGACCAAATGACATGCAAGGACATTCATGATTGTCTTCTTGTGCTCTTTATTCACACTGTGCAGGTTGTGTACTGGGTCAGGTCAACACATTACAAATAATTGTCTATTAGCGTCTGTCAGGCCACTCTCCCACCCCTCACTTCATCCCTGAGTGTGTCTGCCCTGGCTCCTGCCACATGGTCGTCATCTCCATCTTCCTCTGGGTGTGGCCTGTCAGCATCGGGGGAGGTGGGGGTAGAGGCACATTCCTCCTTAGGCAAATGTTATGGAGCATAGCACACACCAAGACTATTTTCCCTACTTTGTCAGGGGCATACATCAGGGCCCCTCCAGTGCGGTCTAGGCACCTGAATCGTGCCTCCAGGAAGCCAAATGTGTGGTATATGCAAACGCGGGTCCGGCTGTGGGCATGGTTGTAGGCGGTCTCATGTGGTATTTGTGGATCACGTACAGGGGTCATCAGCCACACCAGCTGCGTATATCCAGAGTCACCAGCATGGGGTGTAAGACGGATATCAGTCACTTTTCTCATGCATGGGTCAACAGTCTCATTGTATCTGGCAATTGTTAGCTGTGAGCATTCTTGTGTGCATCCGGGCTATGTAATGTGTATCTGTGATGGATGTGCATCATTTGGATTTTATGCCATGAATTACTTGTCCTGTACATGCACATAGCGACTTTGTGGCGTGTGTTTTGTGGCGTGTCCAGGTTGACTGCACATGGGCAGACGGCTGTGGTGTGGTAGGACATGTTGTTGGGTGCTGCTGTGTGGATCTGCGACGGACGTGAAAGTCTGTGGGAATACCACGAATTCCCACCGCCTGTAAAGCGACAGACGTGAACGTCTACGGGAATACCACAAACTCCAACTGCTCGTGAAGCGAGAGGCGTGAAAGTCTGTGGGAATAACACTAACTGCCACTGCGACAATAGCAGTCTCTGTACTCTGTTAGAATCCTTCACTCAAAAACACTGCTTCAGAAACGACAGGACTCCATTGGGATTGCGCTGAATGTATGTTGAGTTGTAATTCTGCCGTGGTAAATCCAACAATTCTTTGAGGTAAAGTGTACGATTTACTACCAGCTATTTCATTGAGGGGAATGCAGGTTTGTGAAGCACAGCAAGATAAGGGAGGCGACTGACATTTCAAAGTAGAAAATGAAGGAGTGTAAATTGTAGAGATCCCGTGCCTCCATTAGTTCAGCCCAGGCTACACCACGCTTCCATGAGTCTGAATAATGCCCAAGCTATCCGTTTGATGATTGGACCTCAGTGAATGGAAAATGGAACCTCATTCATAGTGGATCCATAGAAAGAACTCTAAAAAAGAAGACAAACAAAATTGCACATCTGAATGAAATGTGGTAGAAAGAAGTTTTTACCCCTGAAGAATTTCCTTGTTAGTGGTATGAAAGTGTGTAAGAAATGAAACATGTCGGGTATGATTTGAATGCAGTATGAAAGTAAGCATGGGTGAGAGTAATACAGAGTAAAGTGGTTTTGGGACTGGGAGGCACCTCTCCATGACAGAGGGGAGCAAACAACAGATCCTTATGATATTTTTATCTTGAAAAAATTGTCAAAAAATGCATTACTACAAATTTTTCGATGTGCACAATGAAATTGAAAAGTATCGACATATATATTTGTTTGTCAACCAATTGTATTGATTTTTCTCACAATTGAACAAAAAGAAAAAAAGAAGAGTGTTGAAAAATGTTTTACATAATGTTTTTTAAGAAAAATAAATAATTGCTATTTTTGATAAAAAGCTGGTGTGATATATGACCATATAATGATCATAAAACATACAAGAGAGGAATAACCAAGAAGGGATAGTGGGGAAGCAAGTGACCCTTTAAACATGATCGGCCTCATTACGACCCAGGCGGTAAGGGGTTTACGGCGCCGTAAACAGCGCCGACCCTTACCGCCTGAGTACGAGGTCCCTTAGCGCCATGGCGAATTTAACACTTGCTTTTAGCAGGTGTTAAAATCCATGGCGCTAAGGGACCATGGAGTTAATTACGCCACCGTAATTTACGGTGGCGTAATTAACGCCTTCCCCACTCCCATTATGCCCTATGGGGCAAAAATGGGAATGGGGAAGGGTAAATGGGGATTGGGGACTTACCGCCCCGCCAAGGTCCGAATGGGGCGGTAAGTCCGCCAACCACCATGGCGTAAACATAGTTTACGCCATGGTGGTAAAGTCACGGCCCAGGCGGTAACTTACCGCCTGGGTCGTGATGAGGCCCGATGTATTGTTTGGATCTGCACAGTGCCAAATTCAAGCTGCATTGTGATACATGTGTTATGATGTGTCATTGTAGTGGCAGCAGTGTGTGTCCATTACCATTGTATCCAGGTGTGTCAAACATGTGCATCCACCCTTGGATGCCCCCATCAATGTTGCAGGGTCTGCACTGGTGCTGCCAGTGCCTCCTCTTGACATGCAATGCTTCCTGTGGCTATCCCCCCTTTCTATTATTGTGTTTCAAAGTGCATATGTGGTGGAGTTTGTACCTACCCACTATCCAGGTCCCTTTTCCTCTGTGCCTCTCTATGTATCCCGGCAGTGTACTGTTGCATAGGACCATGGAGTCGTGGGTGGATCCGGGGTAGCAGGCACAGCAACGGGTTATGATGAGGTCAGGGCCACAGGTCACCTGAACGTTCAGGGAGTGGTAGTGCTTGCGGTTCCTGTAGATTACCTCATGGGCCTGGGGCACCACCAACACAACATGAGTGCAGTCGATGGCTGCTATCACATAGGGCAGTTGTGCGGCGGCATGAAAACGTGCCTTCATGTAATTCACCAAGGCCTGGGTGGTGGGCAGTGAGATGTGTTGGTTGACAGGGCACAGAAGGGCATCCAGCACCTGGCTCAGGACTGCACAGAATGTTAACTGTGCCATGTCATGCATCATGGCCACAGAGTGCTGGAAAGTGCATGTCCCCAGGAACTGCAGGACTGCCACCAGCTGCACCAATCAGGGCACAGCTGTGGGGATGTTAATCCTGCTCTCAATTTCTTCACATATTTGTGCTCAGCAGCTCAGTGATGGTCTCCCTGTACAGGGTGTCACTGAGGGTCCAGGGTGATGGCCTGACCCTGGGGATGGATGCTCGCCTTACTGAGGCTGCTGGCCTTCTCCTCCTTTTCCTCCTCCTTTTTCTCCTCCTCATCCTCCTCCTCCACCTCCTCATTACATCCCCCCCTGTACTCCCTGTGCCCTTGCCTGGTTGCCCTGCATTTGAAGATCCAGGCGGAGCCTGAGCAGCTGCCTGTCCCAGCTTGCAGCAAATATTGGCAGCATGGTGTTGGGAGCAGTGTTTGGGGCCTGGGCGGGTCTTATGTAGCCCTCTGATGTGCATTGTGTTCACCTGTGGCTTGATTCCTGGCACCTGGGTTCATTTACCTCCAGCTGGAGTCTAGGGGTAATTCTCAACTGTATTAGCGCCGGTTTTCAGTGCTAATACCACGAGAATGCACTTGTGAAATGGCTGTATTTGCGCTTTGTATTGTCGGTGTTATTAGCACCGGCTGTAATAGCGTTTGCGTTAATAGCGCTAGCTGTAATAGCGCCGGTACCTTTTAGGTCCGGTGATATTTGCACCGGCTTGTGATCTGGCAGAGCGGTTTTGGTGGCCCTAATACCGTTATCACCAGATTTAAGGGCTACCGCCCAACTCGTGATTAAGCCCTGTGACTGGAGGGTGTAAGATTGACAGGTTGCAAGAAAGAGGCAGTGTGTGGGGCTACAAGAAGGCCAGGTTGTCATTATTTGCACCTTTCAGATTAATTTAATAGGAATAGTCCCAGATATTCCTGGCGTGATAGAACACTGTTTGTTTTGCTCTACTTTTTTGGTTGAAGGTGCATGCCTATTTAATATTATTTACAGTATTGATTGTTATCAGTTGTAATGAATGGTTAAAAAATGTTCCCTCTATGTTTTACAATCAAGCAAACAACCACTCACCAATTCTCCATTACACCTTACAATCCAGAACCTCTCACTCTGCCAGTCATGTGCATACTCACATGATTTGTCACATGTATAAATATCAAAAATAATCAGGATGAGAGATCCTATAAGCAGTTGTGTGGTTCTGAACATATACATTTATTTCAAAACAACACAGAATATTTTTGGTGACTTTGTATTTACTTTACAGTACTTTCGATAAGCACGAGCGTAATAGACAAACGAACAGGAGTGATTATACTTGGTAGTAATACAAGGTGAGTTTCAACCTCTGTGATATTGAGGTACAAAATTTTCACATAAGGGCACAGTCACATATGATAGTAGGAAAGACCTACAGTTCAACACAGTGCACCCGGGACGGGGAGTAGTCCAGGGCGTGGTTAACACAGGGTGTACACAACAGTTTCTACAGAACATACACGAGAAGGGGGTTTCACAGTTGTGTCACAGGGGATCGACACCAGTGTGTTTCGGCCAAATCAGGCTTGATTGGAGCCTGTCTGTGTGTTGGCCTTCATCAGGATGTACACTGGTTGCGGTGTTGTCCGTATTGTCTGTGGAAGAGATAAGGGCTGTAAGGATCTCGGGAAATTGTTGAGTAATTAAAAAAAATACTGAATACGGCTTAGTGGTGCCATGATGATACATTGCGTTGTGTATCAGTGGACAGCTTACCTGCTGTTGCAGTAGCAGTAGGGTGCTGTAAACAATCCTGTATGGTTTCTGGATTGTGGGTGCGTAATGCACTAAGAAAAGGCTGCAGATTCCTGTAGGCTGGTGTAGTCTCAGGGTCCTGCGAGCCGCAGAGTGGGCCTAAGTAGGTCCCAATTCTAAGGGGAAACAAGTATGGACCATGAGGCATAATGGCGGTCCGATACGTTG
This sequence comes from Ambystoma mexicanum, assembly GCF_040938575.1. Classification (NCBI taxonomy): domain Eukaryota; kingdom Metazoa; phylum Chordata; class Amphibia; order Caudata; family Ambystomatidae; genus Ambystoma; species Ambystoma mexicanum. The sequence goes on from NC_090924.1 coordinate 901,456,291, forward strand.
GTGGTCTCAATTGGTTGTGGTTCCAGTTGTCAAATGGAACAAAACCAGAACAGGGGTCAATGTACCCATTGGACGAGCGGACTCATTAATGGGCGCTCGTGCTGGTGGTTGGTGGTGTGAAAGATGTTGTGCCTCAACACGGTGTGTTGACATCTCGATGGGCTCAAAAAACCGCCAAGGTGTCCATAGTGTGAGCACAATCCATTGGTTGGTAAGGTGCAGGCCTTCGGTGGTGGTCTGCCACTGATGCAGTGAGGCAAAGCGCCTGGAGGTGTAGTGCCTGGTGCACTATGAAACGACATAGAACTAATACTATGTATGGTTCATGGTCAAAAGTGAGCTGAGCGGTGATGCCCGGCTGATGACGTGCAAAGATATATAGCCACAAATACGAATATATCTACGAGTATCCATTTGCACTGGGCTGTCGTGCTAAATCATTTGAATGTGGTCGCAGAGTGGTTGTGACACATTATTGGGTACAGTGGTACGTTTGGTGCTAATATTCGAGGGCGCGTAGTGCAGCCGTCCAAGCGTATTAAGTGAGGTAACCGCCATCTGGTGGGATCTAGCGTGAGGGTGCCTCGAGGTCTGATTGTTGTATCAAAACATAAGACTCAGAAATGAAGCCGTGAGTGATGGTGCCTCGAGGGCTAAATTCTAAAATCATCGTGATTCAAAAGATCGGTTTGCAAGTCTAAAGAGGCCGCGTGGTGCAAGACCCTCCAGGGCAAGATAAGTGCTACACAAAAAGAAATGATCGAGCGGCGGTCCGCTGGGTGAAACTTACCGCAAAAGGACTGGTCCTCAGCGTGATGTGGTTGCTGTAAGGTCCGGATGTGCTTCCTGGTGAGAAGTACACTCATTGGATGTGAGGGAGCCAATGAAAGCGCACGGATGATCGTGGAGTCAAATGCCTCAACCAATCACCAGGATCGAGCATCGGTTGGCTGATGGGTAATACATGCCCATCGGGTTGGGCTACATAAAGCCTGGGGCCTCATGGGGATTGTGGTCTGGTCTGTGTGGATCCCAAAAAGAAAAAGAGATACGTGCTTCAGGAGGGTTCAGAATTAAAATGGCTGCGTCTGGATGTTGTTGATTACGCATTCCCACACTTGGGGAAGGTGTACAATTGGATGGTATGTCCCGCTGGGTCAAACAGCGTTTGTGGGCACCTTGGAAGGGAGTTTAATAAACGCCAACACCGTCGATGCTGCAACTTGATAATGTGTTGGGTGATCGTACAGGGTTGGTTGGTGTGCCAGAGAAAATGTCTGGGGGACCAGACAGGTAGAAACTTGTTTTACATACTGCAGATGTCACTTGTGTGGCCAGCCAACCGGTGTACTAGAGCGGTACATATATTCGCGCTTACACAGAATTAAAACATGATGGTTGCATGGTTGTGCTTACAACAAGGTGCATACATTTTTCTTACTCAAAAAAGAAAACATGAAGGATGCATGCTTACAACGAGGTGTATACATTTTTCTTAAGCGTGATTGAAATGTGACGGCTGCATATTCGTGTCGGTAGTCAGGTTAAACAACAAAAAATCTCTGCCCCCCACATATGAGGGGTGACCTCCGAGATAACTAAATTCAACCAGTTAGCAAAGCACTTCCAAAGACAGTGATGCTGGTGATGGTTGCTACTAAGTGCGTAATTGGTAGAACTCGTGCGAGTGGAACTATTCTGAAGCACAGGGTGGGATGTAACTCTCAGTAGTGGGGGATGGCATCTCACACTACTACAGCTTGCATAGGTGGATGGACGGTTATCACCAGAAGTGTTTCCATTCCACGGTGACGTTGAGGCTGTTATGGACTGAATCAAGTTTGTGGACCCATTTTTGTTCTAATTTTAAAAGGGCCAGATTGATTTCCCCTCCACGTCGTTGTGGCTGTAGTTGTTGTAGAACAGTCCAGGTGAATTGTTTGTGCGTGTGTCCTTTTTTACTGAAGTGTTCGACCAGAGGTTTATCTTGTACTTGATTTTTAATGCAGGATCTGTGTTCATTGATCCTTTGCTTCACGGGTCTGATGGTTTTGCCGATGTAAACCAGGTTTCACGGGCATTTGATGGCGTAGACAACATATTTGCTCTCGAAATTCGTGTGAATGTTCATGTTCCAGGTGAAATCCTTGTGAGTGAAGGTTTCGCTGTTTGTGGTGTAACGACATGCGACACACCGGCCGCAGCTGAAATGTCCCACTACTGGTGGAAGTTTCCATAAAGTGGCTGATGTCTTTGTGGGTTCCTGGAAGGTATGGACCACGGTGTCTTTGAGGTTTTTGTTTTTCCTGAAGGCAAAAAGAGGTTTCTTGGCTAGGCTGCCCTCTTTTTTGATAAGGTGCCAGTGTTTGTTAATTGTAGCCCTAATCAGGTTGCTCACTGGGTTGTACGTGGTGACATAGACAGTCCTGTCGATAGGATCTTTTTCTCTTGTTGTAAGACAGATGGAGCGGTCTCTGTCCTACACGTGTCTGAAGTTGTTTAGCATGTACTTCGAATTTGTCTTTATCCGTGCAATTCCTACGGATGCAGAGGAATTGTCCATAGGGGAGATTGTACTTCAACCCTTGGGGATGGTAGCTGGAAAAGTGTAGCAGACTGTTTCTGTCGGTTGGCTTTCTGAAAAGTTTGGTTTTCAACAAATCTCCGGAGCGGTAGATATGTAGGTCGAGAAAATTGATGGCTTGGAAATCCCACTCTATGGTGAACTTGATATGGGTATTTCGGGCGTTGAGCCACTGGTGAAACTCCAGTAGTAAATCATTGCTTCCTTCCCAGATTAGGAGGACGTCGTCGATGTAGCGACGCCAGGTCTTGATGCGAGCCTTGTAGGGGTTGTTGTTGTGGTAGATGTTGTCATTCTCATACTGTGCCATATAGAGATTAGCCACGTCTGGTGGGAAGGTTGCACCCATGCTAATGCCTTTGACCTGTTGATACATCTGTTGTCCGAACAGGAAAAAGTTTTCTCCCATGGCTATGCGGATGCACTCCAAGAGGAAGTTGGTGGGAGTGGTGGTCGTATCTGCCCTTTTCTCGAGGCAGGTGGCGAGTGCTTGTAGTCCTTCCAGTTGGGGGATGGACGTATACAGGGCCTCGACGTCCATGTTGACGAGGATCGAGTCGGTGGTCAAATGGAGGGTATCTAAGAGCTTGATGGTTTCCGTGCTGTCCTTGATGTAGGATTCCATTTTACCAACAAACGGTTTCATGAAGTGATCCATGTACAATGATAGGGGTTCTAGGAGGGAGTCACATGCAGAAACAATTGGTCGACCTGGTGGTTTGGTGGCATGTTTATGTATTTTGGGCAAAATATAAAATGCTGGGATCCTGGGGTGTGTTTTGTTCAAAAACATGCGTTCATCCGGGCATATCCACCCCTCCTCTTCAGCATGTTTAGTCAGACTGCTAACTTCTTCTTGCAAGCGTTGTGTCGGGTCCCCGCTGAGTTTCTTGTATGACGTAATGTCATATAAAAGGCGCTGGCACTCAACATTGTAGTCTTCGGTGTTCATGACCACGATACCACCGCCTTTGTCAGCCGGCTTGATTGTTATGGTTTTGTTCTGATTGAGATTTTTGAGGTACTGTCTTTCTTCTTTGTTCAAATTGTCTTGATAGAAGTTTTTCTGTGTCAGGCCCCTGGTGATGGTTTTCATGACTATCTTCTCAAATGTGTCGAACTACCCCGGGATGGTATGGGGGGGAGGAGTGAAATTGGACTTGGGTTTGAAGCCTGTCCTATTGTCCGATCATACATCTGGTTCTTAGGTGACGATGTTCTCGGAATCTTGTTTTTCTGGTAAATATACCTCGAAAAAGTATTTCAGTCTTAAGGTGCAGAAGAATCTTCTTAATTCAGCCTCTGTTTTGAACGGATTAGCCTTGGTTGCAGGAACAAATGACAGCCCTCTTTCAAGGAGGGTCTGTTCCGCTTGGTCTAGTGTTCGTGATGATAGATTAAAGATGGGGATGGATACTAGGGCTGATTGGAGTACCACTGGCGTGTTCTCATTTGTTGGCCCGTTTGTTGTGGGCGTCTCTTCGGTCTGCCCAGTTGGCCCCCTTTCTGCAAAAAAAGGGTGTTGTGGTGGTGGTCCAGTGTTTCTGCCACTTCCAGGTGAACCTGGGGTGCTGCCGCTTGAAGAACCTGAGCTTCCTGAGAAGTTTACGACATGGTTGCGTCTGCTATAGTTGGTTTGTTGCTGCTGCTGTAGGTCACTGTAATAAGTTTCCTTAAGGTAAGGGTATGTCCTTTCTTCAGCGTAGTTTGTCAGATCCTTCCTGAATTTTTGTACCTTACGTTCTATGGTGAGTTGGTTAAATTTGGTTACCTCTTCTTCAAGTTTCTATAGTTTCTTCTTAGCATCATTGATGGTTTTGTCCTCAACGAATTTCTTTTCTAGAGGGGCCAGATCTTCTCCTTGTTTCTTGCATTCTTCCTGGGCCGTGTCAATGATAAGAATAATCCAATCTCGGCTGCATTTGTTGCCAACCCCGCTAAAGTGCTTTTTAAATTTTGGGTTGTCCGTGAAAACCCGGGGGTTGTTTTTCACTTGTAGCCCTTCAGGTATGATCCCGGTTTTAAGGCATTCGAGCATGAAAGTTCCATGCATTTCTGTGCATATAAGCTTTTTTTCTCTTCTGTAGAATAGTGTCAAGTTGATCTTTATTTGCGCCTTGCGCGATAGCTCCTCCTTCTGATCCTAAGGCAGATGTGGTGCCCATCAGTTTCTGAGAATACTCGTCCGTATAGGACACGATGTTGACTTTATCCATGTCGGTGAGTGTCTGAAGTATAAGGGTCTGGTATGTACTTCTGGAAAAAAGACTAGCCCTACAATCACGGGTTGTGCTAAATCAAGAAAAAATTAGGGCACCTGGCGGGGTCCTGATATACCCAGGTGGGCACATGTATAAATATCAAAAATAATCAGGATGAGAGATCCTATAAGCAGTTGTGTGGTTCTGAACATATAAGTTTATTTCAAAACAACACAGAATATTTTTGGTGACTTTGTATTTACTTTACAGTACTTTCGATAAGCACAAGAGTAATAGACAAACGAACAGGAGTGATTATACTTGGTGGTAATACAAGATGAGTATCAACCTCTGTGATATTGAGGTACAAAATTTCCACAAAAGGGCACAGTCACATATGATGGTAGGAAAGACCTACAGTTCAGCACGGTGCACCCGGGACGGGGAGTAGTCCAGGCCGTGGTTAACGCAGGGTGTACACAACAGTTTCTACAGAACATATACAAGAAGGGGGTTTCACAGTTGTGTCACAGGGGATCGACACGGGTGTGTTTCGGCCAAATTGGGCTTGATTGGAGCCTGTCTGTGTGTTGGCCTTCATCAGGATGTACACCGGTTGCGGTGTTGTCCGTATTGTCTGTGGACGAGATAAGGGCTGTGAGGATCTCGGGAAATTGTTCAGTAATTCAAGAAAAATACTGAATGAGGCTTAGTGGTGCCATGATGATGCATCGCATTGTGTATCAGTGGACAGCTTACCTGCTGTTGCAGTAGCAGTAGGGTGCTGTAAACAATCCTGTATGGTTTCTGGATTGTGGGTGCGTAATACACTAAGAAAAGGCCGCAGATTCCTGTAGGCCGGTGTAGTCTCAGGGTCCTGCGAGCCGCAGAGTGGGCCTATATAGGTCCCAAATCTAAGGGGAAACAAGTATGGAACATGAGGCATAATGGCAGTCCGCTACGTGGGTGGTCTCAATTGGTCGTGCTTCCAGTTGTCAAATGGAACAAAACCAGAACAGGGGTCAATGTACCCATTGGACGAGCCGACTCATTAGTGGGTGCCCGTGCTGGTGGTTGTTGGCGTGAAAGATGTCGTGCCTCAACACGGTGTGTTGACATCTCGATGGGCTCAAAAAACTGCCGAGGTGTCCATAGTGTGAGCACAATCCATTGGTTGGTAAGGTGCAGGCCTTGGGTGGTGGTCTGCCACTGATGCAGTGAGTCAAGGCGCCTGCAGGTGTAGTGCCTGGTGCACTATGAAATGACATATAGCTAATCCTATGCGTGGTTCATGGTCAAAAGTGGGCTGAGTGGTGATGCACGGCTGATGACGTGCAAAAATATATAGCCACAAATACCAATATATCTACGAGTATCCATTTGCACGGGGCTGTCATGCTAGATCATTTGATGGTGGTCGCAGGGTGGTTGTGACACATTATTGGGTACAGTGGTACGTTTGGTGCTAATATTCGAGGGCGCGTAGTGCGGCCGTCCAAGCGTATTAAGTGAGGTAACTGCCATCTGGTGGGATCCAGCGTGAGGGTGCCTCGAGGTCTGATTGTTGTATCAAAACAAAAGGCTCAGAAATGCAGCCGTGTGTGATGGTGCCTCGAGGTCTAAATTCTAAAAGCATTGTGATTTAAAAGATCGGTTGGCGAGTCTAAAGAGGCCGCGTGGTGCAAGACCCTCCAGGGCGAGATAATTGCTGCACAAAAAGAAACGATCGAGCGGCGGTCCGCTGGGCGAAACTTACCGCGAAAGGACTGGTGCAAGCGTCACTGCGGGGTCCTCAGCATGATGTGGTTACTGTAAGGTCCGGATGTGCTTCCTGGTGAGAAGTACACTCATTGGATGTGAGCGAGCCAATGAGAGCGCAGGGATGATCGTGGAGGCAAATGCCTCAACCAATCACCACGATCGAGCACAATTTGGCTGATGGGTAATACATACCCATCGGGTTGGACTACATAAAGCCCGGTGCCTCATGGGGATTGTGGTCCGGTCTGTGTGGATCCCAAAAAGAAAAAGGGATACGTGCTTCAGGAGGGTTCAGAATTAAAATGGTTGCGTCTGGATGTTGTTGATTACGCATTCCCACACGTGGGGAAGGTATACAATTGGATGGTATGTGCCGCTGGGTCAAACAGCGTTTGTGGGCACCTTGGGAGGGAGTTTAATAAACGCCAACACCGTCGAAGCGGCAACTTGATAATGTGTTGGGTGATCGCACAGGGCTGGTTGGTGTGCCAGAGATAATGTCTGGGGGACCAGGCAGGTAGAAACTTGTTTTACATACTGCAGATGTCACTTGTGTGGCCAGCCAACCAGTGTACTAGAGCGGTACATATATTCGTGCTTACACAGAATTAAAACATTACGGTATGGCGGTTGCATGGTTGTGCTTACAACAAGGTGCATACATTTTTCTTACTCAAAAAAGAAAACATGAAGGATGCATGCTTACAACGAGGTGTATACATTTTTCTTAAGCATGATTGAAATGTGACGGCTGCATATTCGTGTCGGTAGTCAGGTTAAACAACAAAAAATCTCTGCCCCCCACATATGAAGGGTGACTTCCGAGATAACTAAATTCACCCAGTTAGCACAAAGCACTTCCAAAGACAGAGATGCTGGTGATGGTTGCTACTAAGTGCGTAATTGGTAGAACTCGTGCGAGTGGAACTATTCTGAAGCACGGGGTGGGATGTAACCCCCCAGCAGTGGGGGATGGCATCTCACACTACTACGGCTTGCATAGGTGGACGGACGGTTATCACCTGAAGTGTTTCCATTCCACACTGACGTTGAGGCCGATGTGAACTGAATCAAGTTTGTGGACCCATTTTTGTTCTAATTTTAAAAGGGCCAGGAAGTGGTGTCATGGTTATGAACACCTAAGACTATAATGTTGAATGCCAGCGCCTTTTAGACAACACTACGTCATACAAGAAACTCAACAGGGACCCGACACAACGCTTGCAAGAAGAAATTAGCAGTCTGACTAAACATGCTGAAGAAGAGGTGTGGATATGCCCGGATGAACGCATGTTTTAGAACAAAACACACCCCAGGATCCCAGCATTTTATATTTTGCCCGATTGTTTCCGCATGTAACTCCCCCCTAGAACCTCTATCATTGTACACGGATCACACGGAACAGGACAGCACGGAAACCATCAAACTCTTAGATACCATCAATTTGACCACCGACTTGATCCTCGTCACCATTGACGTCGAGGCCCTGTATATGTCCATCCCCCAACTGGAAGGACTACAAGCCCTCGCCACCTGCCTCGAGAAAAGGGCAGATACGACCACCACTCCCACCAACTTCCTCTTCGAGTGCATCCGCATAGCCTTGGGAGGAAACTTTGTCCTGTTCGGACAACAGATGTATCAACAGATCAAAGGCATTAGCATGGGTGCAACCTTCACACCAGACGTGGCTAATCTCTACATGGTGCAGTATGAGAATGACAATATCTACCACAACAACAACCCCTACAAGGCTTGCATCAAGACCTGGCGTCGCTACATCAACGACGTCCTCCTAATCTGGGAAGGAAGCATGGATTTACTAATGGAGTTTCACCAGTGGCTCAACGCCCGAAATACCCATATCAAGTTCACCATAGAGTGGGATTTCAAAGCCATCAATTCTCTCGACCTACATATCTACCGCTACGGAGATTTGTTGAAAACCAAACTTTTCAGAAAGCCAACCGACAGAAACAGTCTGCTACACGTTTCCAGCTACCATTCCCAAGGGTTGAAGTACAATCTCCCCTATGGACAATTCCTCCACATCTGCAGGAATTGCACGGATAAAGACAAATTTGAAGTACATGCTAAACAACTTCAGACACGTCTAGGACAGAGAGGCTATCCAAAGAAATGGCCAACACCGACCGCTCCATCTGTCTTATCACAAGAGAAAAAGATCCTATTGACAGGACTGTCTGTGTCACCACGTACAACCCAGTGAGCAACCTGATTATTGCTACAATTAACAAACACTGGCACCTTATCAAAAACGAGGGCAGCCTAGCCAAGAAACCTCTTTTTGCTTTCAGGAAAAACAAAAACCTCAAAGACACGTTGGTCCATACCTTCCAGGAACCCACAAAGACATCAGCCACTTTATGGAAACTTCCACCAGTAGTGGGACATTTCAGCTGCGGCCGGTGTGTCGCATGTCGTTACACCACAAACAGCAAAACCTTCACTCACAAGGATTTCACCTGGAACATGAGCAATCACACCAATTGCAAGAGCAAATATGTTGTCTACGCCATCAAATGCCCGCGCAACCTGTTTTACATCGGCAAAACCATCAGACCCTTGAAGCAAAGGATCAATGAACACAGATCCTCCATTAAAAATCAAGTACAAGATAAACCTCTGGTCGAACACTTCGGTAAAAAAGGACACACGCACGAACAATTCACCTGGACTGTTCTACAACAACTACAGCCACAACGACGTGGAGAGGACATCAATCTGGCCCTTTTAAAAATAGAACAAAAATGGGTCCGCAAACTTGATTCAGTTCACAACGGCCTCAACATCAGTGTGGAATGGAAACACTTCAGGTGATAACCGTCCGTCCACCTATGCAAGCCGTAGTAGTGTGAGATGCCATCCCCACAGCTGGGAGGTTACATCCCACCCCGTGCTTCAGAATAGTTCCACTCGCACGAGTTCTACCAATTACGCACTTAGTAGCAACCATCACCAGCATCACTGTCTTTGGAAGTGCTTTGTGCTAACTGGGTGAATTTAGTTATCTCGGAAGTTACCCCTCATATGTGGGGGGCAGAGATTTTTTGTTGTTTAACCTGACTACCGACACGAATATGCAGCCGTCACATTTCAATCATGCTTAAGAAAAATGTATACACCTCGTTGTAAGCATGCATCCTTCATGTTTTCTTTTTTGAGTAAGAAAAATGTATGCACCTTGTTGTAAGCACAACCATGCAACCGCCATACTGTAATGTTTTAATTCTGTGTAAGCACGAATATATGTACCGCTCTAGTACACCGGTTGGCTGGCCACACAAGTGACATCTGCAGTATGTAAAACAAGTTTCTACCTGTCTGGTCCCCCAGAAATTATCTCTGGCACACCAACCAGCCCTGTGCGATCACCCAACACATTATCAAGTTGCAGCATCGACGGTGTTGGCGTTTATTAAACTCCCTCCCAAGGTGCCCACAAACGCTGTTTGACCCGGCGGCACATACCATCCAATTGTATACCTTCCCCACGTGTGGGAATGCGTAATCAACAACATCCAGACGCAACCATTTTAATTCTGAACCCTCCTGAAGCACGTATCCCTTTTTCTTTTTGGGATCCACACAGACCGGACCACAATCCCCATGAGGCACCGGGCTTTATGTAGTCCAACCCGATCGGTATGTATTACCCTTCAGCCAAATTGTGCTCGATCGTGGTGATTGGTTGAGGCATTTGCCACCACAATCATCCCTGCGCTCTCATTGGCTCGCTCACATCCAACAAGTGTACTTCTCACCAGGAAGCACATCCGGACCTTACAGCAACCACATCATGCTGAGGACCCCGCAGTGACGCTTGCACCAGTCCTTTCGCGGTAAGTTTTGCCAAGCGGACCGCCGCTCGATCGTTTCTTTTTGTGCAGCAATTATCTCGCCCTGGAGGGTCTTGCACCACGCGGCCTCTTTAGACTCGCCAACCGATCTTTTAAATCACAATGCTTTTAGAATTTAGGCCTCTTTAGACTCTCCAACCGATCTTTTAAATCACAATGCTTTTAGAATTTAGACCTTAGAATTTAGACCATCACACACGGCTGCATTTCTGAGCCTTTTGTTTTGATACAACAATCAGACCTCGAGGCACCCTCACGCTAGATCCCACCAGATGGCAGTTACCTCACTTAATACGCTTGGACGGCCACACTACGCGCCCTCGAATATTAGCACCAAACGTACCACTGTACCCAATAATGTGTCACAACCACCCTGCGACCACCATCAAATGATCTAGCATGACAGCCACGTGCAAATGGATACTCGTAGATATATTGGTATTTGTGGCTATATATTTTTGCACGTCATCAGCCGTGCATCACCACTCAGCCCACTTTTGACCATGAACCACGCATAGGATTAGCTCTATGTCATTTCATAGTGCACCAGGCACTACACCTGCAGGCGCCTTGACTCACTGCATCAGTGGCAGACCACCACCCAAGGTCTGCACCTTACCAACCAATGGATTGTGCTCACACTATGGACACCTCGGCGGTTTTTTGAGCCCATCGAGATGTCAACACACCGTGTTGAGGCACGACATCTTTCAGGCCACCAACCACCAGCACGAGCACCCACTAATGAGTCGGCTCGTCCAATGGGTACATTCACACCTGTTCTGGTTTTGTTCCATTTGACAACTGGAACCACAACCAATTGAGACCACCAACGTATCGGACCGCCATTATGCCTCATGGTCCATACTTGTTTCCCCTTAGATTTGGGACCTACTTAGGCCCACTCTGCGGCTCGCAGGACCCTGAGACTACACCGGCCTACAGGAATCTGCAGCCTTTTCTTAGTGCATTACGCACCCACAATCCAGAAACCATACAGGATTGTTTACAGCACCCTACTGCTACTGCAACAGCAGGTAAGCTGTCCACTGATACACAATGCGATGTATCATCATGGCACCACTAAGCCGTATTCACTATTTTTCTTGAGTTACTCAACAATTTCCCGAGATCCTTACAGCCCTTATCTCTTCCACAGACAATACGGACAATACTGCAACCTGTGTACATCCTGATGAAGGCCAACACACAGACAGGCTCCAATCAAGCCCGATTTGGCCAAAACACACCCGTGTCGATCCCCTGTGACACAACTGTGAAACCCCCTTCTCGTGTATGTTCTGTACAAACTGTTGTGTACACCCTGTGTTAACCACCCCCTGGACTACTCCCCGTCCCGGGTGCACCGTGTTGAACTGTAGTTCTTTCCTACCATCATATGTGACTGTGCCCTTATGTGGAAATTTTGTACCTCAATATCACATAGGTTGATACTCACCTTGTATTACCACCAAGTATAATCACTTCTGTTCGTTTGTCTACTACTCTCGTGTTTATCGAAAGTACTGTAAAGTAAATACAAAGTCACCAAAAATATTCTGTGTTGTTTTGAAATAAATGTATATGTTAAGAACCACACAACTGCTTATAGGATCTCTCATCCTGATTATTTTTGATATTTATAGATGTGCCCACCTGGGTATATCAGGACCCCGCCAGGCGCCCTCATTTTTTCTTGATTTGTCACATGGCCAAGTCACAACCCCAGTCCCTGCCACACTCCAAACCATGTTCCTAAATCATACCTTGTGCTCCACAGTTCCTTCTACATGCTACAGTCCCTCATTCTTTCTCGCTCCTGCTGCATCTTGCATCCTTTCTCCCTTTCTATTGCACTCTCCCCCATCCTTGCTCCCAATTTGCAGCTCACAGACATTCCTCTTCCATTTCAATTCGATAATCTCATGCTTGTGTAGCACGTTAATACATATATGCATTTTGCACTCCAATAGAAAGGTTTCCACCTTGTAGTGAATGATGTATTTTTCAAAAGGAAAACCTGAGTCATTTATAAAACCCACCTCCATGGTTCTGATCTAAAAATCATGTGCTTACCTCTAAATATTTGCAGCACCGCTTGCTAATTTTGAGGAACATTGTTTCCAAAATGGCTGTGCGAGATCTCTTTCTCATGAGAAAAAATAGGTTGCTGGTACAATTGGATATGTGCACAATAAAATTATTTCCCCCATATTATTCAACTGTTTCTTTTGAGATATGTGTTATTTAAAATAGAAAATGAAGTATTTACTTATATGTATGGACATATAATAGAGATTCCATTTTTATCTAGAGTTCTAATTTATATTTCATGGATGATTGTGTGATTAAGCAAAAGACGATGAATCTGATATTTAAAATATTATTGTGACAAGAGCAGGCTGGTTGCATTTTGCCTTTTGTATACAACCTGCCTGTATTTATTTGAAGAATTTTGGCTGTCTTCCCAAGCATTGTAAGTTAGGGGACTACCTTTAATTCGTTGATTCATTATTTTAAATGAAACAAAATATTTAGATTCAAACAGCCTGTTTCTTGTGCCAAACTGTGAGTTGGGATTGTTGTGGTGGCCAGTATTAGATCAGGGATATTGGTAAGAAAGAACAAATCAAGGTAAACTAGATGTACATCATTACAATGTTTAATTGGTGCAGCAGGAGCAGATGTAAAGTAATGCCATATTTTGTGTAAACTGCACATGAACACTGTTTCATTTCAAGGCACAACCCATATGGTGTTTTTATGAAACTTGTACATGAATACTAATTTGTTCCTAATTTCGTTGGGATGCACTTACAACGTACCAGTCAGGCAAAAAAGTTCAGGCTGAGAAAAACCTATTATAACATGCCACAGGGTGAGCAGGTTTGAATTTTGCATGGCAAAAGGTGTACGTATCACTTGTAGTTAGTTTTGCCACATAATGGATACACACATATAGCAACACAGAAGGAGCAACAAACATATTAATGTTGCAGTTTCAGAGGTTATAGATAGGGCAATGTGTTATAGGCCCTGTGTTTAGAAGTAGCACGCAAAGTTATGTTTCAGTAAGGTGCAAGGAGAGAGCTGAAGTAGGTGGAAGATGGAGTCAGACAGGCACTATGGTAATAGCAAGGTCAGCATGTCGACATGGCAGGAGTGCCGCCATATTGGATTTTAAGGCCTAGTAATAGAATGAACGCCCTGATATGGAGCTGTGGCTCTGTTGAGCTCAGTTTCAAGACAAATCCATTTTCCATTCTCCAAGAGGTCAGAGGCACCAGCGTTGCACAGATAAAAGCTAATTGTATCCAACTGCAGAGCCTCAAGGTGATGAGAATGGAACATTAGCTGTGGGGAGGGCAGGTAGGTATGCGCCCTTTGAAGGACAAATTCATGAGAATAGGGCACAAGGTTTTGTGATGCCCATAGGCCCGACAAGGATTTAGAGCACTGCTGCCCCCACCCAAGGAGCAGTAATCTCATTTGAACTACAAATAGATGCATAACAAAAGCAAATAAAACCCTCAGACTCAAGAGTGGTGCTCAGGTCACATCATTACTGGGCACCTGGGAATTGAAGGAGGTAAGGGGGAGCCTTGTCTGTAATGTTTTGTGATTTGGGATAGGAGGAGCAGAGGTGATACTAGTAAATTTACTACAAGATCAGGGGTGGAGCATGTGTGCGCCCTGGCATCTGGTATAATGAGAAGGCCCATTGACTTATCAAAGCAGAATTGGCCTCGCCAGTCTTACTTTGAATGTGCCTGGTTCAGAGGGGTGCACAGCATGTGACGGTCACGATATGTAAGTGTATCAATATACCTGTTAGCCAATCATGTTCCTGGATTCAATAGTGATTATGTAGTGGGCCACGTGGATAGGGGAATGGGTTTAGAAAAGGTGTGGCCAATTGGTCCAGGGAATATGGGGGGGTTATGAAGTCTCTGGCAGTTAATAGCTTGGCACCACTGAAACAAAGGATGGTTAAAACTCAGCTGTCAAAACCATGGTATTCTGTGGACATCCATACATTAAAAGCTGTGAAAGACAAAGTGTTTATGTAAAAAGAAATCGCCCACTTTAGAAAATAAGGACAGCTACATGGCAGCAGTTAAAAAGTCATAAAATGCTATTTTTGAGGCAAAGAAGCTGTTCCATGAGAAAAGGATAAATGGGGCCTTTTCCAACTCTTGGGAACTGTTTAAGATATTAAGAGAATTAAAGGACCCATGTTCACCCTCCTCTTTGCTTAAGAAAGACACACAGTGGTGTCTGAGCATACAAAACTCCATGCGTCCAAAGGTCGAGAATATCAAGACCAACATCGCAGATAATTTGATTTCCCTGCCTGATAATAAGCCTGCATGCAGTTCTGAAAAGCAAACAGTGTTTACCCCTCCATTAGTTTTCTCGGAAGTGGCAGATGCTGTTGTGCTAGAAACACAAGAAAAACTGAAGCCAACTAATTGCAACGTGTGCCATCTGCCCTGCTGCAACTATCAAATCCTGCGCCAGCCTTCTTATCCCCTTGATCACTAAATTTGTCAATCTATCTTTCAAGGAAGCTATGTCCCTACATCCATTAAACAGGCTTGGATTGTCCATGTGTTGATAAAATCCTCCTTGGATCCTACAGTGGCTGGCAACTGTTGCCCCATAACCAGAACGCCTTTCCTCTTGAAAATGTTGGATAAAATTGCTCATCAACAAATGCAGGCTTTTTGTGCCAGTGTAACATCTTAGGCCCCAAACAGTCAGGGTTCAGAGGTCATCACTGAAGAGAGGGTCCCAGGAATGCCCCTCTTCACCCCCATGAACATGACGGCCCGCAGAGTCAAGGACGCCCAAAGTCACTCACTATTCGGACAACCCCCAAGTGCACCACTGACTGACACGTATGCAGAGAGGTATTCTCTCAGACGGCCATTCCAACCTCATCTCGTGCATATCCTCACAGATACAGCTGACTCAACAGTGTATAGGCGCGTTACAAATGCCTTATCATATCATATCATATCATATCATGGATCCGAACACCATAATGGACTGCATCGATTAAATGCTAAGAAGCCACTGTGCTGACATCATAAGTGACACCACGATGTAGCTATGTTAGCCATGAAGAACACTCGTAACCATGCACAGTTTACACAAACACTCAGTCGCATACATGAAAAACATACTTACACAGTTCTGTAGATAGAGGACAGATACATATATACTGTGAAAGCTTTTCTTATTTTTCTCATTAGCCAAGTGCAGCAACGCTAAACGCAAGGCAACAAGAGATCCTGAGCAAGCTTGCAGATGCTTATGACATAAATCCTCATGAATGCAGAACCAAAGAGCTTGGTTTTGCGGTCCGCACCCACGTGATGCGGCCGAACTAGACAATGGTTATTCACCCGTGGTGGCAAGACGAGCCGTGCTCAGCAACCCAGATGAGAAGTGAAACAAATATTGTAATGTGGAGCGCACTCTCCTAGGCAAAGGTGGTGTTACTACCAGATACATTTGGGACACATAGGGCCCCAAACTCTGCTCAGGCTCCTGGTCCCGCGAAAGGGGAATCACTGGGCCATTCCAACCTCGGCAGACCCTGTAATTCCCCTTGTGCGGGACCCGGAGCCGGTACATCCCCATTCCTATTTGAGCCCCCATGGGGGGTACCGTTGCTACCATCTAGTTCTCCTCGCGGGTGCCGGTACGGCCGCCTGGTCAGACCAGGTGGCTGCAAGGGCACCCTCGAGCAGAACTCGTAATGTGACGGTACGGTAACAATGGTGCCGGTAGCACTACCGGCGCCATTGTGACTGTACCGCCACAGTCGTAACGAGGCCCATAGTCACTACACATTACTTTGGAGAGTTGCACAGAGGGCTGAGAACCAAACTGGGTCCCAGGACTGGGAAGACCCGTTCCAGCCAATTAGGAGACAGAAATCCAGGGGTGGGCGGCAGAGGGCAAGGACCAATGGTAAGTCTGCAACCCTGCAACTATGTACTAGATACTTTCATGATGAAGTGGTAGACTAGCCTCCTGACATGAGAAGGCCAATACAACTAAGACACCTATGGGATATCTATAGGGTATACTACGCAGAGCACCCAACCAGAAAAGGGGATAGGTTTTTGGGGGAGGGCATAGGTGATGACGCCATTTGGTATCAAAGCTGTGAAGCGTGTCTTGTGAAACTGAGAATGACTAGAGAATTGTGATTGTCCTGTATGGTCCCTGTCATTTTTTTGTAATAAACAACAGTTCTCACTTGCCCTTGGCTGAGTCCTGCGTTTATTCTGGCGAAAGGGTTGTTGGGCCCTTAGGAGCCGGATGGGTAATCTCTTAGCCATCCCCAGACCTCTGGCATACCGGGTTCCTCTCCAACATCACAGCACAGAGTCCACTTTGTTGGACCTGAAAACAAACATCCTGCAACAACTTGATAAAGGGCAGACCACACTTCTGCTACTTCTGGACCTAACAGCGGCATTTATTTGATCTGGTTTATTTGCTTTTATTTATTTATTGAACATTTACATGGCACCTATACACACGTGTTGTCAGGTGCCACCAGATAAGATGGGGGGGCACAAAGGAATAACAATGAAAATACAAAACAAAAGAATAACGGTTATATTGGTTTTGTGACAATCCTACCGTGCAAGTGCTTGAGAAGGTGATAAGTGCAGGCAGTGAGGGGTAGAGGGAGAAGTGCATGAGTGGGGTTCCCCCAGGGAAGGGGTCAGAGAAGTGCTGGGGGGGACAAGAAGGCAATTGCCAGGGGTAAAGGGGGAATGGAGGATGAGTGCGAAAGGCAGGGTGGACCAAGTTGGGCTAGTCCGGGAAAGGGAGCCCGAGGGCAAGGCAAAAGATGCATAGGGGACAGGTGGGGGTTGGTCTGGCCCCTGTATGGCTCTGAAGGGGCCAGTCCCCAATCGTAGTGGCAGAGGGAGAGTTAGCATGCAAGCGGGACAGGGAAGGAAGAGGAGAAAAGGAAAGTCTTGAGAAGTTTCCGGAACTTGAGAAGATCTGACTCAAGTCAGAGGGAGGAAGGAAGACCATTCCAGAAGGAGGAGCCAGCTGCAGAAAGGGATCTACCTCCCATTCTTTGCTTGGAGAAACGTTTGACCTGCAGAAACTTGGAGGCAGAAGACCGAAAGACTCTGGTCGGGAGGTATTTATGGAGGGAAAGCTGGATACAAAGAGGTCCCAGATGGCCTTGTGGATGATGCAGAGGGTCTTGAATGTGATTCTGACGGTCACCAGGAGCCAGTGGAGAGACTTTAGCACAGTAGAGATGCGGTCTCTGGGCTTGAGGCCAAGTGTAAGTCTTGCAGTCCTATTCTGGATTAGTTTGAGGGGGCGAAGGGAGGGAAGAGGCAGATTGAGGAACCAGTGGAGAGACTTTAGCACAGTAGAGATGCGGTCTCTGGGCTTGAGGCCAAGTGTAAGTCTTGCAGTCCTATTCTGGATTAGTTTGAGGGGGCGAAGGGAGGGAAGAGTCAGATTGAGGAAGAGGCTGTTGCTTTAGTTAAGCTTAGAGAGAACCAGGGCTCTGGAGACATTGAGCTTCTGGGGGATGGTCAGGAAAGGCAGAATGCCAGTGAGAAGGTGGAGCTGAAAGTTGGACTTCTTGGAAGATCCATGATGTGTGGAGAGAAAGAGAGAGAGGAGTCAAAGATGATACCAAGGTTTTTTGCCTCGCAAGTGGGTGAGGGGATGGGATCCAAGGAGTGAGGCCAGCGAGAGGGGGGAAACAAGGAGCAGGTGTCCCAATGAGTAGTATCTCTGTTTTACTGGCATTAAGTCAGAGATCACTGGCAGAGCACCATGCCTGAATCGCAGCCAGCCAGCCAGGTATGAGGAAGGAGGAGGAGGAGGTACAGGATGGCAGCTTGAACGAGAGTTGTGTGTCGTCTGCATAACACTGGAAATGAGGTGTGAAAGTGGAGATTAGATTGGCCATAGGGATAGATCATGACACACTAGTAATCAGGTTACAAGAATCTGCTGCCTTCTCCCATGAAGCCTCGAGTTGGATTCTGTACCTCATGTCGGATTGTATGGCCAAAGTGTGCAGTGAGGAGGCGACTGCAGAAAGTTTTGTGCTTCCCTGTGGTGTTCCACAGGGATCATGTATGTCGCCCACACTGCTCAACATCTTCACATTGCCTCTGTTTGATATGCTGGATTCAAAGGGAGTAATTTATGCAAACTATGCAGATGACACCCAGGGTCTTATCCCCCTTACGGGTAACTATGCAAATGACTCTATAACAATCAACAGCAAAGTATGGGAGTGGGAGTGCACTGCCGTGTGATTTAAAGTTCGAAAAAATAATAAATCTTTAAGTATCCAGATTAGAAATGTATAGGGGTATACTAGTGCTGTTTCAGGTGCAGGCGGGCTTTCGTCACAAGACCACTTGGGACACAACATAAGACTAAAACCAAAACTGCGTATTACTAAGCAGTAAGCCCAAAGGCACTCTTGGAGAACCTAAGTTCAATGATTCATTTAACACATAAATAATTTGAATTCACTGTGTAACATCAGACTTGTGTTAATGTGGTTAGCTTCATAGCAATCATTCAATTCTATGGTACTTCTTCAGTCAATGTAATAGCAATTATTTCAAATGAAACTTTTAAATTTATTAGACCAGGAATGTCAAAAAGCATTTATAACACTCTTCTGTGATAAGGTTCGTTTTAATTAACCCATCATCCTTTTCTTCAAAATGACATTTCCAAACAAGGATATATGTACAAACAATATGTTATATACATTTGTTTAGCATGACATGAACCTTCATCTAGTCATGCACTCATTACTGGGTGTTGTGTCAAATGACCAATACAAGCAAAATCAAGTGTATAAATTAGATACAACTGTGCGTATCGGTTCCCATTTGGGAAAGTTAATGGGGGTTCTTATAGGATAACATCTCCCTCCAGGGAAGCCCTTTAGTAGATATTGCTAAAATAACCAATGTGTTTCGGATCCTATAGATCCATCTTCAGGGTGGGGCTTCACTGTTCTTGTATTCATACAAGCGAATAATGGATTGTATTTTCTTTAAGTCTTTCTCTGCGAAGAATTTTAATCTATTTGTATTGACTGGATAAACTTCCAAAGCTAAACTATCAAAGAAGGGGTTTAATTGTCACTGACCTCTCCCGGAGGGTTGCTGTAATCCAGGGTCAAGACCTATTCCAAAGGAAAGTACAACAGTAACTAAAGGCAAAAATCTCATATGTAACATGCCAATCTCGCAAGATAGAGGGGTCCATGATTCACTAATTCAAATCACTCACCCAATCTTCAGAATGAAACTCTACGGAGAATGGGAAGCGGCAGATAGCAGCATGAGAAACCCTAAAAGTAGAGTTTGTATCAATTACTCATGGGTTTATATACATCCTAGTAACACTGTAAGTGTGGTCGAAGCCGATCGAGGGTAAGTATAATGGTCCTCTGTGGCCAAATTCAAAGATTAAACAAGAGGTGTGCATTGTGCACACCAAAGTTTCATGGTTCATAGAGCAACTTCAGGCGAAGACCGCTCTAGGAAGCCGTGCAGAAGTATCTCGAGGCTCACCTGTTTGCAGAGGCTCTTCTCTCCGTGCCGGCTTCTGCAGTGTCCGCTGACCGAATGCCGGTAGTGTTCACTGTAGTCACGGCAACCCCGCGCATGCGCGTGAGGCCCAGTGGGAGTCGGCCATGTTGGTGTGGGTGCAGGTTCGCCATCCAGTAGTCATGGCGACGCACCACGCTATTCATGCAGTAAAACTCGTTTGGCGTGTTTAGGCTCTTACTATCTTGGAAAATTCAAAGGTCCAAGGGTACCCGGAA
The DNA here is from genome assembly GCF_040938575.1 of Ambystoma mexicanum. Lineage (NCBI taxonomy): Eukaryota > Metazoa > Chordata > Amphibia > Caudata > Ambystomatidae > Ambystoma > Ambystoma mexicanum. Next base: position 901,476,580 of record NC_090924.1, read on the forward strand.
TATTAAGAAAAGTTGGAAAGCAAGGATGTAAGTGATTAAGGATACTAGAAAGTGCCTACGTTTGGAGGGAACGCACGATTCCCGTAATTCACGGCCATAGTATGTGTTTACATAGGACGTTACGGATGTGAGTGGGGTCACCAACGCGGCACAATACTGTAACCGCGGGGTGCCCCCATCTCACATCTATATTTAATTCGTTGGCAGAGGGTTTCAAAGTAACCTAAGTCTGCCGCTCTGCAGAGTGATAATGGACCTGTGTAGGTTAGTCAAGAACTACAGTTTCATCTAGTGATCTACAACTATGATGTATCACAACAACAAATAAAGAATCATTCATCAATACAAGGTACAGAAAGACTTGCAAGTTGACAACATACAACATCAGACAGTGAACATCATTTATGTGATATGGCTATTGGTCACCCGCTGGAGTGGGCGAAATTCACAAAAAACACATAAGGTCAAATTCTGAGTTCATGCCTCGAGGATTCAGAGAGTCCCAAAGTTCAATCCACAGTATCTCACGTTGTGCTAATTTTCGTTGCACATCACCCCCTCTACTGCCTGCTGTTACTTGTTCAAGGATAACACATTGTAATTGTGCCACTGTATGACATGCTTCTAAAAAATGAACTGCCACAGGGGATTTTAGACTTTTTGTACGGATGTTGGACTTGTGCTCAGTCCATCTAGTTTTAGCTTTTCTGGTAGTCATTCCTGCATAGTAGAAGCCTCATGGGCATTTCAATGCGTAAACTACGTTTTGGGCATCACAGGTGCATGAATGACGTAGCTGTATATGTTTGTCCGAATGGGGATGGGTAATGTAGCTGCCCTTTATGATATTGCCACAGTGCTGGCAATTGTAGCACGGAATTGTTCCTTTGTGTTGAGTTGAGGAACTGGAAGAGGAAATCTCTGCTTTGACCAGACTCTTACGTAGAGATTTACTGTTTCTATATGCAAATGTAGGTAGGTCTGGAAAAAGGTGTTGCAACTGTGGGTCTAGTTGTAGCATTGGCCAATTCTTCTTGATCACCCTTTTAATTCTCGTGCTCTGAACAGACTAGGTGGTGACATATACCAATGGTTCTCCAGATTTTGTAGGTTTAGTTACCAGTAATGTTTCTCGGTCGATGTTTCTGACTTTTGCTGCGACTCCTGCTATCAGAGTGGGGTTGTAGCCTCTTGATGTGAATTTAGTTTCCAATCTTGTCGCCTGACGATCGTATTCAGTATTTTCAGAGATGTTCCTCCTGTAACGTAAGAACTGGCTGTAGGGTACGCTGTCAATCGTCCGTTTAGGGTGAAAACTTGTAGCAAGTAATAAACTGTTCCTATCAGTTTGTTTGGTGTAGATCCTAGTCTCCAATTTCGCTTCAGTCACATATACTTCTACATCAAGGAAATGGATCGTTGTCATGCTTGTTTCTGTTGTAAACTTGATACGTGGGTTCATCCCATTCATCATTGTAAAGAATTCCGCTAACCCCTCTTGGGTTAATCAACACCACATATAACTACATAAACAGATGGATGCTTCTAAATAGATCAGCGCTTAACAAATCAAAAACCAAAATCATGATTATAGGCACAAAATACAAGCTCTGTAATTTAGACCCAGCATTCCAAACTTTTAAAGTGGCTGAATGCATACTCAAAACCCTACCTAAAGTCAAGACTTTGGGTGTCGCCCTAGATCAAGATCTGAGCATGAAAGCTCATGTTAGCCATCTAGTTTCATGCCATCTAGTTTCATGCTCCTCTCACTATCTAATTCATCTTTTTTTTAACCTAAGCAGTTGTGCCACAGTGGCTTGAGCCATCATCGGGTCTCGTTTAGCTTACTGCTGATGCCTACTGCAAGGCTTGGGTCAGGAGGAACTTAATCGCCTTCAGGTGGTCCAAAATAATGCAGTCCGCGTGCTCTGTGGGTGCACAAATTTAACCACGTTTCGATGGCCAGGATATCTCTGCATTGGCTTCCCATTGGGAAATTAATCTTGTTCTCTACTGTGAGAAACCAGAAGGTGTCTCACCCACAAGTACCAGCGGATCTGTCATCCAGGTGGCCAGGACACAGTCATGGCTTTTGGATCCAGTTCCTTGGGATGGATCTGTGCAGAAGGATCACCTGGGTGAGGGGTCTTCAGGGAGTGGGAGTGGGACACTGGATGGTAAGACGTGGCATCCCCTTGCCTGTAGCACCGTTACCCCATCCTACCAGGTAGGATATTTAGGAACTCTACCCTCCACCTCCCTTTTACAACACAAACACTTTCAAACGAACAGCCTACTATGGGCGAAAACGACTTCCATTAAACTTCCCAACACAGATAAAAGCACACTCTGAGCAAGGCGAAGCACAGGAGGAAACAGCAGTTTCGAGACAGCAGCTGAATGTGAGAAGGAAGATGGCAAAACAGAAGGGGATCGCAAGGAGGAAAATTCCCTTGACCTTTTCGACAAGGAACTGTTACTTTCTAGAAACCTCAAGAGTTGAAAGAAAGTGCAAGACCAGGAAACCAGGCAGAAGAATTCTGCATTGTGAGTCGGAGAAACCTGGGGCCGTCCCGCATCAGTAATGAAGGCGGGGAGAAGCACCAGCCACCGTCGTACCGTCCTTGGCACCAAGATCAAAGTAGTGTCAATAAAATCAGCACAGCCAGTGAGTTGGGGAGGCCAATACAAGACCGGTCTGTGTTGAAGCCAATGTTGTAAGCAGCAACATTGTATCGCGAGCGCTGGAACGAACATTGTTAAAACACGTGTGCGAAGAGTTGCAAGTAAAATTGAACAGCTGATGAGTGATTGAACTTTCAAAGCAAACAATACCTTTGACAGAGTGGTCAGGCACTGCATGGGTGCTCTATCGAAGGTCTCTGTAAGGTATACAGCTGAGAAGTGAGAAAAGGTTATATCAAGAAGAGAATGAATACTTGTAAATCGAAGTGGTCCTGCAACGAGTTGAGCAAAATCCCGCGCACAGTCGAAAGTCTTCGATTTTGATGAATAAGGAGAGATTATTAAAAATAGATAAATGTGGTTTGGGCCCTGCCGAGGGAGAACAATTGAGGATTTTGTGTTAAAGTGGGTCTGAGCCCAGCAGAGAGGGACCCGGGGTGAACAGTAAATCACACGAGAAGTTGTATATGTGAGATCCTAATGATGAAAGGAACTTTTTGTTTGTCGTATCGCATCAGGTCCTCTGAAATAAGAGACTTTGAATGACAAAGAGACGTTGGCACAGAAGGCCCTGATGTTGGAGTTTTGAACTGCATCCTCATGCTGGAGAAGCCAGAGACTGTGCTAAACTCGAATATGCCGCCTTGTCCCCTGCTGAAAACGTGGGGAAGGGAAGCCAACAGCTTGAATATCCTGACATATCATTTCTTGAACACTTTTCTTTTGCATACGATTGTTTCCCACACTATGTGTATTTAGAAGTAAGGACCTGCAATAGGTTTATTAGTATAGGCCCTTTTATTTTGCCGGACTCGACTAGGACTGCGTTATTATTATTTGATGGTCGTAGCTTGCTCCCATATTTAGATTTAGGATTAGATAGGCATTTTTCAAACCCAATTGAAGTTCAATAAACTCTCTTGAACTTTGATCACTTGCCTTCCTTACAGTACCCTCTGTATAGTGCACACTTGTCTTTTTGGGAAGAGCCCGGTTTATCTTTCCTCTCTGATAGACTGGCTCTCAGTTAGACGTGCATTATGGTCCAACAATACTTGCCTTCTGCTGGTTCCTAAGGCTAAACTCTCATTTGTGCTTGAAGGATGCTTCCCAATGACAGCTCTCCGCCTTTGGAATGCACTACCACCGGATCTGAGGACTTGCTACTCATTAGTGTCCTTCAAACGCAGACTCAAAACCCTTTTGTTTGAATCAACTATTTCCTCCATCATCCTTTACTATGAGGACTAATGCTTGATGGCATCTCCCTTTTGTGTTACTTTTTGTATGCCCTGTCTGCGCTTCCATGCCCAAGGGCCTTGTCCCAGCGTGTAACAAATACATTTAAGAAATAAATAAAACAATAAGAATGTTCTAGAGGCGGTAACCAATGAGAGTGGTGGGATGACATTGTAGTCTATGTATGCAAATATGCGTTTTCCCGCTATATATCCTGCAACTTCATGGGTCGTTACGAGCTCCGTGTCAGTGTGGTTTCACGGGACCATCTGAGACCTATGCATACAATAAAACCTGTTTTCCCTTGTAAAGCGGTGCAGTGGTTATTTGGCCTTTTGAATTATTTTTGTATCATACAGGTGTTGGGTCTCGTCTTTCTTTACAGTAAATGAGATGATACATTTCCTCAAACATTTTTGGCTTCATGCAATCCATTTTCACTTAATTTGTTACTACTTCAGCTTCATTTTCTAAACGTGGGCTTGGCTTTCTTGAGTATATAACTATCTCCTTTCTGCAGTGTCTATGGTGAATGTATTCCTCTAACCTTTTTATAATGGTATCAACTGAATGGCATCTTGTCGTGCTTCAAAAGCAGACTGGAAGCTGTCATATTTGTCTTACAACTCATTCTATGTTTGTTCAAGATAGAACATTTTTGACAAGAGACTTTGCAAGATTATTTAGACTGGCCTTTTGAATACCTTTTGAATATAATGACCTGACACTCCATCCACTGACACATTCCCTTGTGTGTGTAGTACTGAGAAATATTGTGTAAACACGTCGTCAAATATTTAGAACTCCTGTTTGGATGACGTGTCTCTATGCCAACTTCCACTGTCAGTACTAATGTCACCTCGGAAGGCTACCCTTTTCCACCAATCTTAAATATATTAGCCCTTAAGCCACTGTGCATGTGGATTAGATTTTGAGAGTTTCCAAATTGGACAGACCATTGATATGCAATCCATCCCCTGGCAACAGTAAGGCAGTGTTATGGAAAGGCATCTGGATGTAAGGCCAACTGTGGAACATAGACAATGCTGCTGAATAACCTATATTTTCTCTCACACTATGGCCGTCTCCAGCTCGCTTGCCAATATGGAGGCATCACATTTGTAGCCACACATAAAGAGAACAGATGCCTTATTATAAACTACATCCCCAGAGACAAATATAAAATGACATTTATAAATGTGCTCCATTATTTTTGACATGGTGGCGACACCTGAAATCTGTAAGGATGGTCTTGTTACCAAAGATGTTCTCACCAGTTTGGCAATACCCCTTTCAACAACCTTTTTAAACAAAACAAACTACTTCAATGGTCAGGAAATGAAATAATCCCTGCTGCAAAAAGACAAGAAATTAGGCGGCTAAGCATTCCTGTCCTCCAAAACGAGAATATGGCCTTTAACATGCAGCAACTCTACAAATGGGTTGGAGAGAATACACATTGAAATATACCCTCCTGGATTTCATGAGGCTTAAATATACATTTTATTGCTAAACGCTATTCTATACACTCAAACCCTAACACTCCTTAGAGGCAACTGAGTTCTTCTTTTCTCTGCCTTGACAATTAGAGCCCTGGAAAATAAAGGACCCAGGATCCAACAACCAACTCAAAACATGTCTGTATCTAGCATAACGCACAAATAAGAAAACATGGTAATACAATCATATAGCGCACATGCCTTGGAAAAGGTACTTTGTCCATTCATCAATGTTTAGCAGAATTTGGACTGGTAGATCACATGTTTCTAAATTATTTGCAACTTAAGCTTTGGAGGGTGCATTAGGTTGGATCCAGAACTGTGTGGATCCCATGGAGATTGCACAAGCTGGTGTTAGGTAAGATTTCCACAGAGCTGGTAAATCTTCCTTTCCTGGTTCAACCCCAGAACTTTTTGCTTTTCTAGTGGGATATTTTTCATTAATACCTCATTGAGTGGGAACCTTTTTCCACACTCACCCAATCTTTAACTCTGTTTATGGGTGTCATTTTTAAGACCCTCCATAGTGTCTTTTTTAAAGTTATCATGTTTAACAACTTATTGGCAATAAGTGCCTGTTATTGCTGGGTTGCCCTAGGGGCTCCCCAATTTAACTTTCTTGCGCTAACCTTGAGTGAACTACAGTTCCCAAGGGTAGAAAGGATCTTTGGATCCCTTTTACATGTTATTCTGTGAAACCAGCACACCCCACCTTATGTGGAGTGCTGGGGAGATACAATGTATCCCCTTTCACATTAAAATTGTAACAATTCTGTTACAGTGACAAGCTTACCTTTAATGGCTGGTGGCAGTGATACCTTTTACTAATTTGGTGCACCTTTACCGTGGGCTGTGATCACAGCTGCAGTAAAGGAACCTAAGGGTGCTCATTTTACCAAAATGGCCCCGTCTTCTTTTTCTACCATTTTACTGTTTCTTGTCGTTTCTTGTTCCTTTCCCTGACATCCAGGGTGGGAAATTCCTTTGTGTGATTTTTGTCTTCGGCGGAAGTCCCCTGGACACCCCGCCAAGGGTCCAGTCAGTCTGTAAGCACAGGAAGTGGGGGAGGAGTCCAAAACTTCCCCATCCTTCGTCTTACGCCTTGCTTCAACTGGGACAAATCCCAGTGGGGGGCTGGCTGTCCTGATTGGACAACCAGACTCCCCTTTCTTGTAAAATGCGGGGAGAGAATGCAGAGGTTGTGCTGTAGTTCCTGATAAATACAGGAAACCTGGAAGCTGAAGTCATTTCGACCACTGGAACAGAAAAGCAAGGAGGTTGATGAAGGAAAAGCGGCAGAGATGATTTCCAGCGACCGGAGAGCCTGCTGTGTAACCGGAGCCTGCTGCAGCCCTTCCTTGCATTCAACCTGGGGTCTCCAAAAATGACGACCTGAACCTAGAGCCTGGCGAGACCCAATAGACTCAAGACCTGCATTTTGAGCCACCCCATGGGTTGCTGCGACCTTGAGTTCTTGCAATACCCAAAACACTGGGACCTCCAGCCACTGTGTGGTGCACAGTCTTCCGAATTCCGAATCTTGCTGAAACCTCGTGGGCATCCTGGTGTATCTCCAGAGACATGAATCAAGTCTGAAAAGTCCCCTCACAAGAGTGCTGGAACTTTTAAATGACGAGAATTCGACCGTGATTTTCTGTCTTCTTCTGTGCTCCTTGAAAAGGCGCCAAAACCGTAGAACCGCATTTAGCCACAGAACCTTCTTCATCGATCCCTGCTGCAAAGTCCCTTCTGCGGACTTGTCTTGAGTCTCCAGTCTCTAGGACAGGGAATCCACTGACCAGGTATTTGGCTTCAGTCCCTGAAGTTCTCCTGCTGCAATCTCTTCTTCATTGCTGAGGTACTTTGTTGGCTTTGGTATATACTTACCTTAAGCCTTTTGGGATTTCTGTGTAGTCTTGGGGTGTTTTCTGTGGTTGGAAGGTCCCTCGTCAAATGCACCCAGTCCCACAGCTACAATCCTGCTGGGGTGTCTTCTGTGAAGCCCCTGGACCCTCTTCTAACTAAAGTAATGCAGTCACCTGTTTGCCCAGCTTTTCTAAGGAACTCTGACTCTTTTGCTACTAAAGAACATATTCTAACATTGCCTGTTGGTCACCAGTCCTTGTGACCCCCCTTCTGCCACTGAGAACACTCATGCTCCAAGAATAAGCGAAAGACTTTGAAGGGATTTGGACTTCTGCCTACAAAAGAAATCAAGTGTTTTACTTACTTGTAAAGAGTTGGTTGGTAACTGTAATTCTAAGAGTGAACAGGCACAAAAGTTCTTACTGATCTTGAATGTGTGATTCACTATTCTTAAAAGTATGGTTAACATATTTTCCTCCTTAGCCACTGTTTTGCCTGTCTAATAGAAAGTAGATGTGAAGGTATTTTACTCTCCTGTTATTAGGTTGTGCCTCTTTACAAAAGTAATGTGTTGGTTTCACCAGGTTAGTCCTGTTAGGATAACTGTATGAGTGTCCCCCAACTGGGTCTTGCTTCCCCTGACTTGCTGCTAGCCTGTCCTTAATAAGTCTACATTAGGTTGTTGCCTACCTAGAATAACTATTCAGTAAAGTGTGCCATTGGGTTTTACTTTCCCTTTCATTGTGAAGTTAAAGCCTGTGGGTTTAGTTACCTTGTGTTAGCTGTGTGCCATCCAAAGTAAGTTACCAGAGTTACTGCTTACCTCAATCTGGGGTTCCCTGATTTCAAAAGCATCTGTAATTGTATATTACATCCTTAGGTTTTACTCACCTGGTATAACTGTATGTTATGACAAAAGTGGTCATAGGTGTCTTTTTACTGCACCTAGGATAAGTGTTTCACTATTCACCAAAAGTATATTGTCCAGTTGACTATTTATGTGATTTGTTCCAAGAGTCACTGTACAACTGGAAGGGCCTATTGCCCTTGTATTAGTGAATGTAATCTGAAAGTAACCATTAGTCTTGTACTCCCAAAGAATAGGCTTGACCTATACTAAATGTGTATAACAAGGTTTTGACTTCCCTAGAACTACTGTTAGGTGTTCCAAATAAGGTCTATACTTGGGTCTGTGGATTTCAAGTATAGTGTTGTGTTTTTATACTGTGATTTCATATAATGTGTTAGTTCTTACCCCTAGATTTATCTGGGCCTACGTGTATTTAAATACATCCTTTATTTTTACAATACAAAGTGTTTCAGTGTTTCTTTGGATAATTGGTATTACAATTTCACTTGTACTGTGTCTACTGCCCTCTCTCCCTCCTAAGATAAGCCTGGCTGCTCTGCCTCTGCCACCCTTTACTCAGGTGGTACAGCCTTATACTAAGAGTGGAGTCTTGTACTGCCTCAGTTGAATGGTTTTACTAAGCCCTTAGTTGGACTTCAGAAAAACTGTCATAAAAGCTGATATTGCAAGTGGATGATAAAATGCTAGTTCTATAATGAAGACATTTGTACCTTACAACATATGCTTTTCTAATGTACCAAACGCCAGAAACCTTGGTACACGGTATGGCTAGCGAATTGCTGTATTTTAGACATGGATACACCTCTTAAACGGAATATAATGATTGTGGATCCAGTGGCGAAACCAGATATAGGAGACTAAGTAAGGCAGAACTTAGTAAAGATGACACTTCAATTGAAGTAAAGATCATTACATCTAATTGGAATCACAAGGGAAATGATCACAGGATCTGCTGGGCAGAATATGGTATGCCTCATCAAAGCACTAGAATGTACCACCGTGCACATAGACCAACTCAGGAATGATACAACCAGGTGTGTAACGTAGTCAATGATATCAGGGGTGTGTGTTTCTGAGTTTCCCCGCACAATACATATGGTGCTTTGGGAACCAGCCCTAGGGTGCTAATGTGGTTTGTTGAACTAGGCATGAGTGAATCCTGTGCATGAGTGAATCCCTTTGTGTAATTCACACCTAAAAGATTCACTTCTAGGTGATAATAATGTTGTCAACTAAGGAAACTAAGACACTGTGAGGTAAAGTGATTTGGTGAGGATAACGTACTTTGGTCAAATGAAGAAGATGGGGTTTACCCGTGAATTCCTGGTTCTAGTTTGTAATTTGGGCAAAAGATTACATTACCTACGATACCATGTTTACTTTTTCAATGTACAATGCATTCTGCATTGTTATGTTATGGTATCAGTTCTTGTAAAGCGCATGTTCGCCAGAGGCATCTTGGCGCTCGAGGATACAACAGGATGAGAAACAGCATAAAACAGATGGGTTTTCAGAAGCTGATGGAACACCAGATGATCTTCTATGGCTGGAAGGGGCAAAGGAAGAGCGTTCTTTAGCTTAGTGGATACGATGGAAAGGGAGTGACCACTCATCCGGGTGAGCCAGAAGCGAGGAACGAGAAGAAAGCGAGCATCTAGCGAACGGAGAGAGTGACCTGGCTACTAGGGTTGAAACCTCTCTTGTAGCTAATAGGCCTGGTGGACGATACAAAGAGATACAAAGAGATTTACACATGATACATTCTTGAAAGGGAAACTAGTGAAGTGAACGAAGTACTGGTGAGATGTGAGCATCGTAGGGGGTATCTGGAGCAATGCGGGCTGACGTGTTTTGAAGTCGCTGTAAGCGATGAAGGAGGTAGAGTGGCTGGGCAAGGAGCAGAGAGTTGCAGTAGTCCAGAATCCTATGCTGGAAATGGCCTGTCTTACAGATAGAACTGATCTGGGCTGCAGGAGACAAAGATGCGGAAAACATGAAACCAATATTTATTTACCTGGGAGACAGGTGATGGACATGGACCAAATTCCAAGGGCCAACAGGCAGGGGACCAGAATGAAGAAGGGACACAAAAGGCAGGGTGGGTCCACGTGAGGGGCCAACCAACAGTACCTCCATCTTGTCTCCGTTTAACTTGAACCAATTGCTACCCATCCAACTACCCACCGCCACCAGGTAACTCCTAAACTGGGACGCTGTGTTCATCCGAGCCACATCTAGCCACACAATGATTTGTGTGTCATCAGCATAGGAGTGGCAGCAGAATCCGTGGGAGTGGATGAGCAGGAAAACGTGGTGGGATGGACATATTTTTAGGAAGTCCCATTTAAGGTATGGGACTTTAAGCACAGATGGCTTTTGGGCGGGGGGGGGGGATTTGGGGGTGTGCCCGAGCCCCGCAGAACCAGCATACTCGGCACTCCTGGGCAGAAGTGCTTTTAAACTTTGAGGAAATCTTCAGGATCCACTGCACCATTTTTCATGGACTCTGCAGGATCCTAATGCCCGACCAGATGCAGAATGCATGACAGTGAGACAGTGATTCAGATGACTCTGATCCAACCTTAACCCTCACTTTAAATATTAGACAGGTTACATCCATATCATTGTTCAAATGAGTGTTAATGTTGTATTTGTAGAACTACGGAGTGAGGGTTTATAATTCGAGTTGCATGGTTGAATTTGTAGTGGTATATCTGTAGGGACCCTTTATATGAAGCAATGGAAGTAGACAACATCTTGATGGTTTGGAATGTTTCAGAAAGAACAATAGAATTATTGTTATGATATGATATGATATGGCATTTATAACGCGCCTATACACAAATGGAGAGAGAAGCCTTGTGTGGACTTGCAAACATATAGTGATTTCTAACTATTTGAAGAATTGTTTTCATGATATAGATTTGTTTTACAGAAGTTCCTGAATTGGTGCAGTTGAGTTGTTTATAAGAAAGTTGTGCCCAATTGTTAATATGTGGCCCTTGGAAGTGTTTGAGAAGTCAGGGTAGTCCCACAAAAGGGCATATATTGATAATTTTGTGTACGGTGCATATCTTGGTATCATGCTAGTGTAATGGCAAGGGAATCATAACTTCAATGCTTTTCATATTTTGAAATTGAAATAGTGTATTTCACATGCCAGTTTAGGAAATCTGATGGAATGCTGTGTAAACGAGTTCCTGTGACATATGAATAAGTCCCCATATCTGATAAGTAACACTGTCTAAAGCCAGAGAGTCAATATCTTCCCTGCTGCCATTTTGTGGAGAGTTGGAGCCATTTGACAGCTTGTCTAGTTTTTCTTATTATTGATAAAGGATACGATGTTGCTACGATGATGCACCATTGAGGAACCTATATTGTTATGGTTCTAACTTGAGAAAGACATTTAGGTAGCCGGATCGTTTTTACCATAATGAATATTCTGATCAGAGATATGGGTAAATTGTTTAGTTTCATATATAATCAAAACCTCACAATTGCAGATATCTTTCCTTCCCACTATTACTCTACCACATCAGTACTGTTTCGATTCTCTGGGACAGTATGATTGAGTAAATGAATGTGCCACATGCAGAATTATTAAGGGCAGAAAGAAATTGCAATTTGGACATACATTATCCAAAATAGATTGTGAGCATCATGTGTAGGGCATGTCTCGGACATTCATTTCATTATTCTAGGTAAATCAAACCCTCAGAGCTGTACTCGATATAGACTCTGCTAAACTCATCTCACCCAACATATGGTATGGTGTGAGAAACACCTGTGGAACTAACAAACATAATAAAAAATCACATACAAGCAGAGATCATTTTAGAATGAACTTTGACAAAAGTAAAAGAGACGATGATGAAGTGAATAGAGATTGGCTGCTGAATAGATATCAAGAAAGGTGAACATTGCGGCGTTAACACACAGGCCGGATCGGGTGTTAAGGGCATTAGCACCCCGGGATACCAAAGTGGCAAACAGGGGTGCTAAAAAAAAAGAATTTCCTTAGTTCACTGGATGCCATGCACGTCCTGTTGAACGAAGGAACATCCTTTCCCAAGATGGCCAGTGTAAAATAGGACGAGATAAACACTGACGGGCTCATAGGCCAGTGCTCACCCACTAGTACTTGTAAGACAAGATAGCTGCACCATGTGAGGAATGGAGGTGCAGGATTCACTTACTCCAACACGACTCAATAAGGAGGACTCAGTAGTTTGGCAAAGGGAAGTCCGTTTAATGACAAGTACATCAAACAGGGAAACAAGTGGAAATCAGCATTCTTGCGATCGCCTGTCTCGCTCCGACTTCCACGAACTTCAGTTGAACAGTGATTTTTATACACAAAACTCGTCATCATTGACGTCTAACTCTACAAAACTCGTCATGCAATATAATTGGTTAGGAAAGGTAACTTAAGTATAAGTGCTATATCTGTATATGGTAACAGAGCATGTGGATTGGATAACTCTTATCGGGTGAGCGTCTGTGTCCAACCCTCTACATCACGCGTGACAGATTTCATGACAACTACAAAGTCTCATTGGTTCTACAAGCTATAGGACCCTAGATTATTTGGTCCATTGTGATTGAGTGGGTTCCACCCCTAGACATAAATCTCCACTTTAATTAGCAGCATGCAGAATGGACACCCAGGTACCTCATGCCCTAGGATTCACCCTGGCTCCTTTCTATCAATCAGTATCTTTGGGCTATGTTTCAATTAGTTGGCTGGGTATGGCCTTGAAACTGTAGCCTTTTATCAGGAAAAGTTATGGCACCATCAGGTTCTGGGTGACATCAGGCATTGGTGCCTCCTTGTACTTGGCAGGTCACATGTCTGTTCACCATGATTTGCTTCAGTTTCCAGTTTTTCATGCATTTGATTCTCCTTTAGCCTCACCACCTGCCTGGGCCCTCCTTATCTTGATCTTCACGGGGCAGGCTGGTATGCTCTTAAGTTTCGGTTTTCTGGAGTTGCCGCTCTCCTCCCTTCCTGGAGTTGACCTCGAATTCTCGAGCATGAGCTACTTCTTGCTGAGTTTCGATTCCGCTCTTCCCTCCTGGCTTTAGCTGGAATATGAATCTCGGCCTTGGTGGCCCTCTTGCAGCCTGGGCTTAGTTCTTCTTTACAAAATGGAGTCCCACTAGTATAGCGTGCTTCATTGAGGTATATATATATATATATATATATATATGGCGCATGCCGCTCTATTCTTCTGCTAAGCATTGCAAGCAGTACCTTTTTTCGATAGCCGGTTTCATTGATTTGCGAGTCTGTCCAGGCCCTTGTGTCATTTTCACTGGCCTGCCATTAATGCTCTTTGGGTTTCTTCGTGGATCATCTCTAGGTACTCTTCATTTCGTCTCAGTTGCTGGTATGGTTGTCTAAGAGGGTAATGTGCAGCCCATGGTTGTCTGGTTATGGGTACTTCAACAGGTACGGCTCTTCTGATGTACACTGGGCAGAGTCCCAACGCAGCTCTTTGCTGGTTCATTTGCTCCTCATACGTCACATACCTTGGCGAGTACGGTCCTGGTACCTCGGAATTGGGTGTAGGGGTGCAGGCCATGTCTGGGACCTCCTCTACACCACCATGGAAAGGGAAGAAGGGCTTTGAGCTCCTCTTCCCTTTCCTTTGCGGCCAACCGGAGAGCTCAGGACAGTGAGGAGCAGCTGCGGGTGGCGGCAAGTGGCGCTGCTGCTGCCAAAAGTTAAGTAGAGGGAGGAAGGTTTGGGGCAAATTCTATAAAAAGAAAATGGTGGCCTGTGGTTGGTAGGCAGCCTGCAGGTTCTGTAGAGTGCAGGCTGAGATCAGAGATTTTAGCCCACGTTCTGCAGAATCTGATTGGCTGCATCCACCGCCCTGGGTGCTAATGCTGAAAAATAACATAAGATGGGAACAAGAGTATTGCACAATTAAAGCACAAATAAAATACATCTAATCAGAAGGACCTGGAAAATGCTGAACATTGATATAGCTCAAAAAGACCAATACATTGTTCCGATACCCTCCAACGCTTTGAGGAACTAATGGTGGGGAGGCCCTGTGAAGGTATTCTATGCATAAAGGAACTGCTCTGTCTGTCAACATGGAATTGACGAAACAAAATATGAATATCAAAAAACAGTTTGCTTACTAACCAGATCATCACCTTTCACAGTTCAATTTAAAAAGGCCCATTTATCTTTCCCTACGACCAAAAATATGTGGGTAGAAGGATATGAACATTGAAAATGAGAATGCAAGACCATACCAATAAAACATCACCATAAACATTATCTTATGGAAATCCATTTTAAAGAAAGACACACGACAAAAACAACCAATGCAGTTTATTGGGATCTCATGAATAAAAACTCACATAAAATCTTGGCTAGATGAGGTGAGAATTATTATAAAATGGAACATAGTAACACTCCGTGGTGTGTATTAATGCTGGAGATGTGCAACTGTATTTATGGCTGATGAAAGAAAAATAAAATATAGATGATAAGAAAAGCAAAAAAATCAATAGATGTGTGCAGCAAAATTTGAAAATCACTGTATCTCTTTCTTTTTTTCATATCAACTTTCTTCTCTTTTTTAACCTTGCAACCTCAAGATTTATGTTTGCACCCTCTCCCCAACCTTTTCCTCTTTTTCCTCTAACAAACATTTTTTTTGCATTGGTTAATAGTTCTTGTTTTCCTACACATTGTTTATCATATAACATGCTTTTCATTTCCTTCCGATGCCTTAATGTACAGTGACTACACGTAAGGGGTGTTTTCTTTAAAGTGTGTATTAGTTCGAAGTCTCAAGTAATGTGATTTATTCCGTTACATATGATAGGCATTTATAAAGTCATGTCAATCCACATGTGCCAGACTCGCACACAATATTATTTATTGGTTTTATATGTTCATTAGTAAAATAACTAATCATTTTTTTTTAAAGACACAAATACGTTTTTGCTGTTACCCTCATGTCCCACTTTCACATCCCTTTCATAACTATTTAAAGGTTCACCTCATAACAAACAAACATAACAAACAAACAAACAATAATAACAATTTTATTTATGTAGTGCTTTCACCAAAGCGCTGTACATGGAACATTTATAAATACAATTATTATTACCCAACTGAAGTTGTTACTCATTTAATAATCTCAGAAGGATGAAAGACTGGCCTGGCCTGGCCATGATTCAAACCCGCCACCTGTAAATCGCAATCAGATATCAGCAACGACCACTTAACCTGCTAAGCTATTTTAGCTGCTTCTTCCTAAACAAGCATATTTAGGAATCCCATGATAGTTTCCCACACTTAAAAAAGCAAGTCTGCTGTAGATTACTCCCAGGTCACTCTATGGGCTCAAATAAGGCTATTTCCTTGAGTTAGCCTGTTTTTCTCTGGCGATTTCTTCACGGGTGACATGGCATCCTACAAAGCCAGGATACTATCCCCAGAAATATATTAAATATTTGTCTTTGGTCGCATATCCCGTATGGCTGGACTGTGACAGGCATGGCAAGCACTGACATGCCTGGTCTGCTAAGACACTACAGTTGGGAAGTAACTCCCCGGGAATGAGTCATATTCCACAGTTCAATAACAAAACAGAATAATCTAACAGAGCCTCACGGCTGTTATTGGCGCCTCTCTTTTTGCATTTGCGGACTCGTTTATTTTGTAATGTAATGGTTTTTTGTAATGCGCCTATACACGTGTGTGTCTCAAGGCGCAAAAAGGCAAGGGGATGGGGGAGGGACGCCTTGCACATTCGATCATGCAAGTGCAGGTATTTATAGCACGCTCGTTTTATTTTTATTTTTTTACTCGGATCCGGGTTTCGAACCCGTGTTGCTCAGCGTGGTCTTGCTTTCATGACCTGCACATTGCCACTGAACTGTCCTCCCTTCACTGAGCTATCCTCCCTTTTTGGATTTTTGGCAGTTTTACTGCAACAGCACTGACTGGTCCACTTTCAAGGAACCCTCAACACTCTTATTGCAGAAGTTTACAAAAAGGCAGTAAATAGCCTAAAATACGGGTCCCCAAATGAACAAAGACAGCCTCCGATAACAATTGTGAGGCTCTGTTAGAGTATTCTTCTAAAGATAACTGTGATTGTTTGGTCTGTGTGAACACCTTCACGAACGTGTCCTGGGAGATGAAAAAGATTATCCTTAAACATTGAAGCATTCTGGAGAAAGGGTCCTCCAATTCGGCCAAACCCGTGTTTGCTTTCAAACGTAGTTGTAACTTAATCGGTCCACATTGATCTGAGACATCTAACTTTCCAAAAAATTCCCACACTAACGGAAATGTGGGATTTATCATGACCATTTGCACATGCTCCTTATGGGCAGTGTTCCAGATGCCTACAGACCAAATGTAGCACTGGATTTGATGTTGACCTACAAGAGTTGTGGAAACCAAAACAACTCCCTAACTCTAACACCAGTAAAGTGGTATATGCAATTACATGTCCATGTAAAAGTCTATGGGCCTCATTACACGGTAGGCGGTAAGGGATTACCAGCACCGGTAAGGGCACCGGTGCCAGTTATCCCTTACCGCCCTACTACGAGGTCCCTTAGCGGGCCCCTCCCCTAATGCCTGGAAGGGACCCACTAATTGCTGTTATTAGCTCCTTCCCCATTCCCATTGAGCTCTATGGAATGGGGACTTACCGGGTCCTCCAGGGTCAGAATGACCCGGTAAGTCCCTATTCCGGGAACACGGACCCGGAATGCCTTCCGTGTAATGAGGCCCTATATATCGGAATGTCCATGAGAAATGTGAAGACCAGAATCTGCAAACGCTGGAGCTTTATAAAGAAAAACATGTAAGATACTTTTGTGAATCACTTTGCAGCAATGGGACACAAAGAGACAGATTTTAAGTGGACAGTTTTGGCATACGTGACTGAACGAGAGATCGAAAAAAGATTATTTCAGTTGGAACAAAGACTGATCTTCAAAACATGCTCTAACATTGTAGGTTTAAGCGAGGATTTAAGGGAAATTTAAAACGTGTTATATGTATATTGTCTTTCAAGAATAACCAGTGTGCAGAGTGAACATAGAATGTATGTGAATATATGTGTTAACTAACGGTTTTAGTAAGTGACATTCTATTGTTTTGTATAACAAGTGATTATTCAGAACCTCATTATCGTTCCTTAAGAGTTACACCTTGGTGTTTGGTTGTTCTTCCGATCTCTCAGCACCTCACCTAGCCTTTCCAACATGGAGCCAGCCCTTCCACTAGGTTAAATACTCTGCCTGGACACGCGATTCCCGTAGCAGTGTTTCGATTGCAGTCATGTTTGCAGTCTCATTAGAGCCATTGAGTTTCACAAAGGTTTTTTCGATCCTGCAACGAGTGCAGCATAGATGCTTAATGTACGCGTGCTTAGTAGGCTGAACTAGTTCTTTAGGCTGCATACTGATAATGCATCAGTAATGTTCCATGCTTTGGCTCGACCCCTTAACAACTCCAGGTTTTGTGTACATATACAGACCCGTTCTAGAATGCTGTCTCTCCCCCGCTGGAGCGGACTACACATAGGGCCTCATTACGAGATTTGCAATAATGGAAAAACAATGCCGGTAAGGGAATACCGTCACCGCATACTGCTCCGGCCTATTACGAGTCAACAACCTGGTATGAGTGCCACCGCTGAGGCTGTGTTCCTCCGTACCAGCATGCACGTGGGCACGCAGCCCATAGGGCCGGCTATACCGGAATGCCGCTAGCAGGAGGACATCACAAGTCATGCAGACATGCATCTACCGGCAACACCGGTAATAAGGGATACCGTGATGCCGGCAACACCGGCATCGCGGATCACCCGCTAACAGCAATGTGCTGTGTTCCCAACTGCCACAGGTGCACACAATCAGCACAGGTGGAGGCAATGGAGTCTGGCCCAGCACAAAAGGAGCACACCCACACCCCTTCCCACACCAAAATGATCCCACTTGTAGTTGCGATATTGGGGCTGGAGGACATGCTTGCATTTCTACACCATGAGCAACAACTACAACAGGCACTACAGGCACTACAGAGGAGACGCAGGAGGAGAAGGAGGGTGAGACAGGCCCAGCAAGCCCCACCAGTGCAGCCAGTGGTACCACACAGGCAGCCTCCAATCCCTTGCATCAGAGCATGTCCTTTCAACCTAACCCCTGAGCAGATCCACACCCTGTACCGCCTGGACCGGGACACCATCACCACCATTGTGGACATGATACATGATGACATTGTCAGCCTGATTGAAATCCGCACCGCCATCCTCCCTCTACTGAAGGTAGTGTCTGTGCTCCACTTCCTGGCCACAGGCACCTACCAACCAGCACACAGTGGGGCAGATGCATGGCATATCACAACCTTTTTTTCACGCATGCTGAACCAAGCGCTGGATGCCCTCCTGAAGCACTGCAATGACTACATATCTCTACAACAGACTGCCCAGGAGATTTTTGACACTCAAATTGGCTTCCATGCACTGGCAGGCATGCCAAATTGTATCGGTGCCCTCGACTGCACCCATGTGGAATTGGGGGTCCCACATGCCATGGAGGTGGCGTACCGCAATCGTAAGCTATTCCACTCTGTCAATGTGCAGATGGTATGTGACTCCAGCAAGTTCATCACACATTGTTGTGCCCGATATCCCAGATCAACTCATGAGTCAATGGTCCTGCGGAACTCCACGATACCACGCTACATGGAGCGACATGCTGGACGACGTGCCTGGCTGCTTGGTAAGTTGCATGACTGGCACATGGCAGTGTAATGAGGGGGTGAGATGCACACACCACCCTGGTGAGATTGGGGTGGTGACTGGACAATGCCCATACTGCAAAACACTGTGCCCCAAAGCATCCCAAACTGAACATGACACCTAAACCTTATAGAAATGATGGAAGCTGCACACCAATGCCAATATGCCAGACTTGCAACCAGCCCACATCCCTCAACACGTCCCCTCCACATCATCACACCGTACACTCTGTAACACAATGCAGCAACAAGCTGTGAGTATGCACAATGTAAATGACCTCATCAAAACACAACACAGGACATGCATCCATGAGTGCGCACAAATCAATCCCACCAAGGGAATACACTGATTGTCACTGGCCCAGCCCCCAAAGTAGCGCTGCATGTCACCATGGGAATACTAAGCAATGATTGACAAATCATGATGAAACTTGTGGCAATGCTGCTAGTAAAAATACATACAAATCACTCCACATCACATAGATGATAGCAAATACAGCGTTAGGCATCCACAGTGCATGAACACCAGCAAGGAAGTGGACACCCTGCATCATCTGGACGACACAACCTACACCTGTAGACCATGGAACAGCACACATTGTGGCAAAATAAAATTTGTGCAGACATCCTGGGTCATGTACATGTGAACAACAAATATCTGCAGGCATGAGAGTGATAAGTACAGGTGTCACAGTAGTGATTGAATAACACATACCATATTTTGCTCCCATGCAGGTGATAGTGGCTATCCCTTGAAGCCGTGGCTCCTCACCCCTGTCCGGATCCCGCAGAACAGGCACGAAGAGTACTACAATCGTTCCCATACCCGTACCTGTGTGGTGATCGAGCAGACCTTTGGCCTGTTGAAGGCACGGTTTCACTGCCTCAGCAGGTCGGGTGGGGCACTCCTGTACGGGCATGAGAAGGTGGCCAAGATCATCAGGGCATGTGCCATGCTGCACAACATGTGCAGCCAACAGAACGTGCCTCTGCCCCCTGACATTGAACAGCAACCACCAGGTGAGGATGAAGATGATGAAGAAGAGGTTGCACATCAGCCAGGTGGCGATGCACAAGAGGGACGTGCTGTGCGCCAGTCTGTGATAGGCCAATATTTCTAAGACACATGGATGCAGAGGTTGCCATGGATGTGGGACTGTGGGCACTGGGTGTGGGGTTACATGGACACTGTGCACTGTAAACCAATAAAGCACACATACACAATTAGCAATGTCCAGTCATGTGATTTTTTGTGCACAACGGGTGTATTGAACATGTGATATTTACAAAGTGCAATTTCACTCCAACTCCCCCACACACCCCCTCCCACCTCACCCTCCGCCCACAAATCCCCCACACACCCCATCTTACCATCCCCTCCCCGCACAACTCCCCACACACCCCCTCACCCCTCTCCCCACAACTCCCCCACACATGGTGTGCAATAGTTATTGTATGCAACATGGGTCTTAATTAGTCCGCACATGCAGGCTGCCCCTGCTACTTGTGTCCTCTGTTGGCCTCCGGTGGCTGCATGTCAGTGCACCGCGTGGTGCGTGAAGACCGATGCAGGGGGCTTGTCTGGGTGGAACTGACCGATGATGCCATCCCCTCACGCTCCACTGTCTGGGCAGGACGCTGAGTCTCCAAGGCATCTGCAATCCTGGCCAGGACCTGCCTCACCGCTGACAGCTCCTCACATATGCGCCTGGTGCTTGCCTCCATGGCCATGGCCCCGCCGGCAGAATGAAGTCGGGGCTGAACCCCCCTCCGGGGGAGAGAAGAGACGCAGTATGGATGGCCCTTTGTTCCATCCATACTGTGTCTCTCTCTGGCGGCTGGGTAAAAAATGATGTTTAAAAATTGAGGGACGGATGCAAAGCAAGAGGCTCTTGTTTTGCATGTGTTTTGTATTTGTACATCTGTGCACCCTCTTGGCAAGAGGGCTGCACAGATGTAGAAGTACACCCAACCCAAAACGTTTTTTAGAGATGGAGGCACAGATGCAAAGCAAGTCTGTCCCTCAATTTCTAAAAATCGTTTTGGGTTGGATGTACCTCTACATCTGTGCACCCCTCTTGCATTGCATCTGTGGAGGGAGTTGGCAGGGAGAGGGCAAATGAGACTGTTTGCATGTCTCTGAGTGTGTACGTGGTGAGGGTGAATGTTATGCTATGGGCAGAGAATGGAGGCCTTGAGGTAGGTAACTCCCCTGAATTCTAAGGAAGGTAACAGCGTGGGAGATGGTGGGAGTGTGGGGTGAGGTGGGATCACCTTCTTGGGGTGGGGTTTAGCAGGGTGGGGGGGAAGTATAATGTGATAATTCGGCCTTTTGAAGACCACACAAATCGGCTGAAATAAATCAGTCTTTTTTGTATTTGTTCTTCAAAATGCAGCATTATCACATAGAACCCATTATGGACTTTGCCATACTGTTGACCTTGTTCAGTGTAATAGCGTTAAATGGGATAGTACTTGCAGAGCCTAATGGTGCAGAGCTAATGGGCTTCTATATTTTTAAAGAGACAGTGGGCCTCATTACGACTCAGGCGGAGGACCATGGTGCTATTAGCACCATGGTCCATGCCGGTGTCCGCCATGGCGGAATGGGGAATTACCACCCCATTCCGAGGTTGGTGGGGCAGTAATTCCCCATGCCGCCACGGCCCTTCCCCATTCCCATTTTTGCCCCATAGGGCTCAATGGGAATGGGGAAGGCTCTAATAACGGTACCGCAAATTGCGGTACCGTTATTAGCACCAAAGTCCCTTTGCGGGTCCCTACTTTAACGGCTGGAAAAACCAGCCGTTAAGGTCGGGTCCCGCAAAGGGACCTCGTAATCAGGCGTTAAGGGTTTAACGGCGCCGACACCTTTTATGGCGCCGTTAAACCCTTAACGCCAGGGTCGTAATGAGGCCCAGTAACAGCACTTCTCAGCAGGGCTGTGTAATCTATTTTCTACTAGAGATGCCATATTTGAAATGGGGCAATGCTGGTACTTTTCAGTTAGCTCGTTAAACAGGGCTTCTATAATTGTAATACTATGCTTTTGTTGAGGCAATGCTAGTTCATCTTCTTCAATAACCCAAAGGGCTTAAGCATAGTTAATGTGAAAATACTACACTTCTCATCATTGGGACAGTACTGCCACTTCTCACAGAGGCTTCTACACCTTTTATGGGGCAGCACTGATCCAGCCTACTGGACAGCTTCACTTTCAATGGCACTTCTCAATAGGACGGCTATACTTCAATAGGATATGACCAACACTACCCCACAGGGAATTGCATACTCTTGATGCCATCGAAGCAGCACTTCCACCCACCACAGCTGCTTTATTTTTAATGGCACATTGCGTGTACTTCTCAGCCACTTTGCTTTACATTTAAACAGACCGAATTGTCTTTTCTCATCAAGACTGCAAAACTATGTATGTTGAGTGCTTCTTCACCACCAATGTGGGTTCATGGCACTCTCACAGTGTCTAAATAGTAGATATGGCTACATTCAATTGGCAACAGTCATGTCCCGAGCTGCCTGCTGTACATAAACTGCTGCTCAAAATGTTGGAAGCCGTGATGGGCCAAGGGATAGAAGGCTCAAGCCTGTAGGATAGCAGAATCAGTGGGGTATTAAAACCTGCTCACCCATTCTGGAGTGAGGGGCCATGGAGCAAAATGAGCCTGATCCCACATAAAGGGGGTTGTTAACCCTTTATCTCTCCTGAATGAAATAATGAGCTCTCTCAGACACAAGTTATGACCCCTGCACACACAATGAATGAATATGGTATGGATCTATAGATCGAGAAAACTGGAGTGAGAATTCAGAGTGTTTTAACAGAAATATAATTGTCTTCCCAGATGGGAGACTGACTCCATTAATATACATGGGGTCACTGAGATGACCAAGAGTGAACCTGTATGTTAAGTTGTGAGATTACCAGCAACGGGTATACTATGCTCCAAGGAGTGAGGTGCCCACTCAATATATGACACTGTGTGAGACCCATCCTGACTGCTTGCCCAAAGAGCCTTAGCCAGAGTTTCACACTGAAGAAGTGAGCATGTGATCCGGGGTCTGCAGTGCACACACACACAGGAGATTCCCATGCTTGCACTTGCAAGATTTGCACCAAATTAGTGAGATTGTTCTCCAAGGTAGGGGGCACACGCACAGTCTTTGCTCTGAGGTATGACACACTCACAGGATGAGACGGCATTTCGTTCTCCCATCCTAGTTGTGTTGCTCTGCCTTTTGAGAGCTACTACAACCTGGATGATGATAGAGGGGTGGAGTAAGGGCAGTGTTGGCCTACTGGAATGCTTAAACCTCCTTCTTACTTGACTTTAGTATATGCAGTACATGCTAGCCAATGTTTCCACTGTTCTGCACCCCCCCACCCTCCTCGCACCAAGTTGGCAGCTACGTGCAAATGCGGTCATATAACTGCTGGTGATTTCACTTCCTATATTTGGGTACCCCCTGGGAAATTCATAATTCGGCTCCCTTGCCCCCACACACTGCTTGTCCCCTCCTCCACAACTCCCCCACACACACCCTCCTCCCTCTCCCTCCCCCACAACTCCCCCACACACCCCCTCACCACTCCCCCTGCCCCCACAACTCCCCTACACATGGTGTGCAATAGTCATTGTATGCAACATGGGTCTTAATTAGTCTGCACATGCAGGCTGCCCCTGCTACTTGTGTCCTCTGTCGGCCTGCGGTGGCTCCATGTCAGTGCGTCGCGTGGTGCGTAAAGACCGATGCAGGGGGCTTGTCTGGGTGGAGCTGGCCAATGACGTTGTGCCTGCACGCTCCACTGTCGGGGCAGAACGCTGAGCCTCCAAGGCATCGGAAATCCTGGCCAGGACCTGCCTCACCACTGACAGCTCCTTACATAGGCGCTTGGTGCTTGCCTCCATGGCCCCTGTCATGGCCGCAGTGTTCTCATGGGCCTCCTGCCTTGTTAGGGCACCATCAGATACATACTGTTTCACGAGCCCTGTGAGCTCCTGCTGACGGCCCTCCATTTGTGCCATGCGCCACTCTCCATCCCGGATGCCCGTTGAGGTGGATGAGACATCTGCCGAGGGGCCCTATGCAGGTGTGTCTTTGGTGGGGCTCCAGGCCTCTGGTATTGCCTCTCCTCCTGACTGGTCGAGTGTGTGGTGCTGTTGGGGGTGCTCAGTGGGGTGTGCTGGCGTGTTTGCCTGGGGCTAGGTGTGCCTGCCACATCCATGGATAGGTTGTCGTCCTCGCGGACACTTACCTCAGCCTTGCACTGTCCTTCTTCACCACTCTGGGGCACTGTGGGAGCTGCCTCCCCTACAGAGCTGTTTGCAACAGACAGGGTCCCATCTGCCATTGGCTCGGGATCAGTGGATTCCACCACGTTAGCCACTGTTGGTTTTGCTGCAGTACTTTTCCGCCCCTGTGCCTTGGCATCCAGTGTTGGCTTCCCCTTGGGTGGCTGTTGTTGCTTGCCTAGGCCCTTAGATGTGGATGGCCTGTTGCTGTCATCCCTGCCCCTGGCCTTTTTTGGTTGGTGTTGTGGCCTGTGCAGCTGTGTCCTTGGCATCGCTGTCGGAATCTGAGCCTGCGGGCGACCAAGAGAGGGACGGCATCAGTGATGGTTGTACATGCATCATGCATACATTGGCATTAGTGCAGTTGTACGCATGTCATGATTTGCTGTCTTGGAGTTGTGACATACAGGTTGCTTGCTATATGGGGGGGTTATTCAGGCATACTTATTTATTTATTCACATTTGTTTAGAGTGCACAAACAGCCTGTGAGCATCGTGGCCCTTTTACATGTAGCATATTGGCTGGTTACAAAAAAGCAGGTTACAAAAGGCAGGTTGATACAACCAGAAGTTACAGGAATAGGTACGATGATGATTACAAGTCATTTTTGTTTTACACTAGCAATTTTAGATACATGAGCTAGCAGTTCAGGCATGGCGCATTAAGGAACAGTTTGTATCAGCGGCAGAGGCTGGGGTAGGATTAGGTAAAGAGAGTAGTTTTGAGGGATTTGCGAAAGGAGTACAGGGAGGGTTCGGCTCTGAGAGCGATGGGGAGATTGTTCCAGAGCTTGGGTGCTATGTGTGGGAAGCCGATGCCTCCAGCTTTAGCTCTTCTTATGTTTGGAACTTGGAGTTGGTTAGCAAAGTGGATTCTTATTGGCCGGCAGGAGGATTTTCTGATTATGGTTTCTGATAAGTAGGAGGGAACAGTGTGGTTAATGCATTTATGTGTGAGGGTGAGTATTTTAAAGTTGATTCTATCCTTGACTGGGAGCCAGTGGGCGTTTCTTCGGGCCTGCAAAACATGATCGGATTTAGGGATGTGCAGGGCAGCACGGAGCGCGTTGTTTTGAACTATTTGGAGATTTTTTAGATTTTTCAAGGATGTGCCGGCTAAGAGGGCGTTGCAGTAATCAAGTCTAGCTCCTATCGTGGCTCTAGCAATGGAGAGGCAGTTGGGAGTGGTGAGGTAGGGTTTTATGGCATAGATGAGTTTAGTGGTCAGAGCGGATGAAGAGGAGATGGCGCTAACTTGTCTTGTCATAGAGAGTGTAGCGTCAAGATAGACTCCTAAGGTCTTCACGGCAGTGGAGACAGGTATGTTAATGTTGTCGATAGGCATGTGTGAGTAGTCTTGGCTGAGCTTGGATAGAATTTTGCTGGGGGCCAAGATGATGATCTCTGTCTTGTTGCCGTTAAGGCAAAGACCATTGATAGCCATCCACGTTTGTATCGTGGTGTAGATGTTGAGGAGTGCTTCTGTGTCCTGTGCATAGTCTCCTGTGAGTGGAAGGAGTACTTGTGTGTCATCGGCATAGTTTGTGTAGGCTATGCCGAGTGAATCCAGTAAGTCAAAGAGGGGTTTAGTAAAGAGGTTGTAGAGGGTTGGTGCGGTGCATGACCCTTGCGGGATTCCGCAGTTTATGGTGGTTGGGGGAGCGTTAGTCTGGTCAGAGTACACTTTCGTGGCTCTACTTTCTAGAAATGAGGTGATCCAAGTCGTTGCTACGTGTGAAAAATGAGCAGCATGGAATAGGTGGGATGTGAGGATGCCATGGTCGACTAGGTCAAACGCTGAGGAAAGGTCGAGTAGTAGGAGGAGGGCAGGCTTGCCTGTGTCCATTATACTAGTGATTTGATTCTTTAAATCTAGAAGAGCAGTTTCGGTTCCATGGCCTCTGCGGAAACCCAACTGTCTTCTACCTAGAATAGCATGGGTTTCGAGGTATTGCTTTATTTGGTTGTGGGCGGCTTTGTCTAGGATTTTGAGGAGGAAGGGGACAGTGGTGATGGGGCGATAGTTGTTGGGGGCAGTAGGATCTAGTGAGGGTTTTTTTAAGAGTGGGCGAACCGAGGCTTCTTTTAGGCATTCAGGTACGGTTCCTGATGAGAAAGAAGCATTGATGAAAGCTGTGATGATCGGGGTGAGTGCTTCTGAGCACTCTTTGATGATGGTGGGTGGGCGTATGTCCCCTTTGCATGTGGAAGGTTTGATACTTTTGAGTAGGGAGGAGACTTCTAGCTCGGTAACTTCTCTAAAGGTAAAGAGGGGTATTTGCGGGAGAGGATTGTGAGAGGGGAGTGAGGTGGACATGGGGAGGTTGTTGAGTGCTTTACGTTGAGATGCTATTTTGTCTTGGAGCGTTTTCACTTTATTAAGGAGGGCTGTCTGGATGCCTGTGCACGATGCTTCATCCTTGATGATCTCGTCAGGGCTGGACTTGGGAGTGGTGAGTTCTCTGAATATCGAAAATATTTCTCTGGATTTGGAGCTAGCTTTGGTAATTCTCTGATTAAATTATTTGGATTTGGCTTTGAATATGGCCTTTTTGTAGGTCCCTGAGATTTCTTTGAACTCTTTGAGGGATGATTGGTTGGGTGTAGATAGCCAGTTGGATAGGGCTTTACGTTTCTTGGTGCGTAATGCCGATAGTTCTTCTGAGAACCAGGAGTTGAAGTGCATGGATTTTTTCTCTTTTTTTTCTTCCAGCAGGGCGATGGAGTCAATGGCTTGGGCGAGGGCCTTGTTGTAGAGGTTGGCGAGAGAGGTGGGATCTTGGTAAAAAGGATGCTTCAGTTCAGGGATATCAAGAAGCGGAGCGAGGTTATTGGGCGTGAGTTTTTTAAAGCTTCTGACTTTGCCGGGAAGGGCATAAGTAAGAGTTTTCCAGGTGGGTGTGGCTGGGATGGAGAAGTGGATGAGATAATGATCTGTCCAAGGGAGGGCTGAGATGGAGGAGATCGCCGATGAGCAGTTGTGATCTGCTATCCAGTCAATGGATCGGCCTTTGCAATGGGTTGGGCTAGTGATTTTGTGTTGGAACCCCATGTGGGAGAGATCCTTGGCTAAGAGTGCGGCAGCCTTATCCTTGGGGTCATCTAGGCCCGGGTTTAGGTCACCAAGCAGGATGGTTTTAGTGGAGTCTTTCAGGTTGTTGCTTATGATTTGGAGGAGTTGCTTATGATAGTCTGGGGAAGAGCCTAGTGGTCTGTATGTGACTATGAGGTTATTGGTGCAGTTGGGGGAGAGAGCCAGTTTGGCATATAGAAGATCTGCGTTGTTGTCCCATTGTTGGTTACACAGTCTAATGGCCAGGGAGTTTTTATAGATGAGGGTGACGCCCCCACCTTTGGTGGTATTGCGGTCCTGTCTAAGGATGGTGTAGTCCTGAGGGAGGGCGAGGTGTAAGGATGGGCTAGATGCTTCATGGAGCCATGTTTCGGATAAGGCTAGTATGTCTAATTTGTCGGTGGTGGTTAGGTCATTGATCTCAATAGCATGGGCATGGATGGAGCGTGCATTAATGAGTGCGCAATTTAGGGTCAGGTTGGCTGGTGAAGTATCACAAGCGTCTGTGTTCACGCGGTGCAAGGTGGAGGGTGCATGTATGGGTGAGTGAGGTTGGGGTGTGGGTTTGGGCGTCGGTGGTATGGGATGTGTATGTGGGCAGGGAAGTGTGAGTGTGCGAGTGTTGTCTGGGTGCGATATCTCGAGCGATATCTGAGGTTGATGTTTCTGCTGTGCGTGGGAGGTGGAGCGCTGCGGAGCGAGAAGGTTGGTTTGGTGCGAGTTCTTAGTCTGTAACGCCTAAGGGAGTGTTCAGGTGGGTTAAAAGTGCAGAAGTTAAGTGAGTTGTGTAGTGCTGTGGATGGGGCAGAGTGCATGACGTCAGGTGGTGACGTGAGGCCTGTGTGTGCAGGGAGCAGGTTGCTGGAGGCCCAGAGAGAGAGCGTAATAAGGAAGATGGAGGAAGGCGAGAGGAACGGTGTGGGCACTGTAAGGTGAGAAGCTGAGGAATGCATTGGTAAACAGTTGCAGGATAGAGTTAATGCGGGACGAGTTGGCTGTTCACTAGAGTGGTATCAGTGGAGCAGGGGTCTGGCAAGAGGCATACACAGATTACGGCCGCTAGGGGGTTTGCAAAAAGGCATACACAATCAGGGGCCGCTAAGGGCTGGCAAGAGGCAGACACAGTTATGGGCCGCTAGGGGCTTTGCAAAAGGCATAAACAATCAGGGGCCGCTAAGGGCTGGCAAGAGGCAAACATAGTTAAGGGCCGCTACGGGCTTTGCAAAAGGCATACACAATCAGGTGCCACTAAGGGCTGGCAAGAGGCAAACACAGTTATGGGCCGCTAGGGGCTTTGCAACACAATCAGGGGCCGCTAGGGGCTGGCAAGAGGCAAACACAGTTATGGGCCGCTAGGGGCTTTGCAAAAGGCATACACAATCAGGGGCCGCTAAGGGCTGGCAAGGGTCAATAAAGTTTTGGAGGCCATATTTGGGTGCATGGTATCATTGGTGAGGAGCGTATGCGGAGGTTTAGTTGTTGGGGTTATTCGGGACTCACCTCGGAAACAGGGTGGAGCAGAGTGTGTTCAGGCATACATCTGGTTCACAAATGTGTAAGGTGGTGTATGCACCTAACGAGGTTTTGGGGACATGCCTTTGTGTTGTGGACTGCGTGCAGTGTGACACATGCGTTTCGCTGTTTGTGGGGTGTCTCTCAGGTATGGCATTGGCATGCTGCATGCATGTTGATGTGACGGTGCTGGGGACAGCATCTAGGCAGGGATGTGTCCATGTGTGTGTGATGGCCCACGCATTGGCTTATGTCACTGTCACATTTGTGGCCCATCATCATGCTTTGCATTCCAGTGGTTTGTGTGGACACTCACCTCCATCTGCCAATGACGGGACTCTGCGCTCCATGTCTCCCACCCCATGCAAATCGTGCTGGCACATGTTTCCTCTCATCGGGTGAGCTTTATGGGGGAGTTGGACCGCCGCCTGTAGCCAGACACTGGCTCCGATTCGCAGATAGGATATTGCACACACAGAGGCGCAGGTCATCCCACCTTTTTTTTTTACATCTTTCATGGTGAGGGGGGTGGTGCCAACCGCACTGACCTTTTGGGCCACTTCCTCCCATATTTCTTTTTTCTTTAGCTGGGCAGGTCATCTGAGGTCTGATGCGAATACAACTTCTCCATTCTGGGCCAGAGTGTCTGCCAGCATAATTAACTCATCCTCCAAGAAGCGCAACTTTCGCTGGTGGGAGGCACCTTTTATGATGGCCTTGGGCATTGTGCTGCAGATGTAGCTGGTGGTATGTGGATCCAGGTCCTGTGTCTGGAGGATTGCCATGGATTGTGTTTTTCAAAATGGCCGCTGTTGCATTTCCCGTTCCGGTGTGATGAGGTTACTTCCGGTTCTGGTATTGCCAGTGCCCGTTATTTAGGGGTGGACGAAGGCGGAGGAGGTGTCAGCGCTTTGCATGATGCCACTAACGGGGGTTTTGGGGTCATTAACGCCATGCCGGTACAGACGGTACCGGCATGCCGCTATGCGCGTGCACGCATTCTCGTAATCGGCCGCTGTTCGCGGCGTCAGTGCTACGTGGTATTGCCTCCATGCCGGTAAGGTTTGGTTTTTACTGCAAATCTTGTAATGAGGCCCAGAGACTTTCCTGTATGGTGAGAAACACTACACTTAAGTGCTTTGAATTTTCTGGGAATACAGGTACAACACACGATGAGCTCATACCAATGGCTGTGCTTAAAAAACATTCTCTGTGATTTGTGTTGTGATAGTGCTCTGACAATAGTCACATCGCATATGATACACCATGCCTGGGTTCATTCTACATCCTTGCTAAGTGAGTGACTCTAAATTGCTCTATTCTATTCCAATTTTGGTTTTGATAATCTTGTAAGTGAATTTTCATTCGAGCTATTTTGCTTGTTTGTTTCCTTGTCTGTTCTTTTCCCAGGTGGACTACTTATATATAAGGTTTTGGTTGTCGGACAAAATTGTATAATAATGACTGCATCCTGTGCAAAATGGTCCCCCTCATTTGTAGAGATTTAAGACACCATTTGTAATTAAAAATTAGTTGGTGAGACTTCTGACCCAATTTAATTGTACTCCTTGAACAACTGTTCTATAGGTATTACACGCCACTCAACGGTTGTTGCTCCTGAGTAAGATCCTGTCCATTTTTGGTGGGATCGAAACATGTCCAGTGTTTATAAAGGTCTGCTAACCTGAACATTACACAAGACATTCTTTCTGACCCATCTTATAGCACTTCAAACTAAGGTGTTCTCCACCTAATTGGATATTGTGGTGTTTTATGAAATGGTTCTTGACTTTCAAAATTGAATCTGTATTTTTGTATTGTGTAGCATTTACAGCAATGCTATCTTTTTAACCTGATGAATATTGTGGTGTTTCTATAAACTGCACATGGTCACTTTGGTTGTTCATAACAGACCACGACTTCGGCGGTAACCCTTAAATCCGGCGGTAGCGCTAATACCGCCGGATTTAAGGGTCCGCCGAATCAGGGCTTTGGCGGATTTCGCCCCAGCTCTGAGCTGGGGGGAAATCCACCGCTAATTCGCGCTATTACCGCCGGCGGGAAATCCGCCGGCGGTAAGAGCGCGAAAATTCCCCATTGAGCCCAATGGGGAATGGGGCATTCCCGAATGGACTCAATGGGGAATGGGGAATTACTTTACCGCCAAACTCGTGATCCGGTGCTATTAGCGCCGGGGAGTTCGGCGGTAGGGCTATTACCGCCGGCGGTAACGGCCAAGTCGTGATCAGGCCCAATGTTTTAACCACAAATCATATTTGTATTATTGTATTATGTATAAATTCGTATTTACCTCAGGAGTACTCTTAGTAATCGAAGTAATTTCTCCTGGAATTTAAGGGAGGAATAGATATTCTCCCACTATTCCTATGAACAGGTACTCACCTTAAATGACAGGGCTCTCTGCTGTTTCATGACTCGCCATACACGGACACCTGGGAATTAAGAGCACCCTTGAGCTTATAAATTGAAGATTTTGGTAAAACTGAAGAGACTGTTACCCCCTTTGCATATCCTGCCCAAATATGGACATGGATTTTCTTGTTGATATTCCTGTAACGGATGGTGATACAGTCATCATAGTCACAGTCGGCACCTACACCTAAAATGGCTCATTTCTGATTTTATTGCTTGCGTCTTTAAACTCAGCAGGCTCGAGACCCACAAATGGGAAACCCATCCCACTCAGGGTGACTAACGCAAAACAAAAGAAGTGAAGCTAGAAGGTTTAGAGTTGATCTTAATCTGTGGCAATGCTCTGGCTAACCCACCAGACCATTGTTTTTCACCCCGCCAAGCCATTAAAAAAAGGGGAAAGACCATAATCAAATCAGGCTTGGTCCCACCATAAAAGGTGCAGTCCAGCATGAATTGCTTGGTCACATCGCTTCTGCAGGAGACTGAGACCAAAAGCAACATGGCAAATCTCTCTTGTGAGTACCGTGAGATAAATGAGTCAATGCTTTTTCTTGTGGTTCCCTCAACACATTTCAACGAATAACATGCAACGCAGAGCATCTGCTACTGTAGAAATATACAAAATATGGAAAGTCCAGATAGTTTGTAAACTTTACTGTCTACATTTGACACTGGAAGGCACCTGAGCCTAACAGCATGCACTGCTGCAGTTTTCATTCAAGTGCTAAAGTAGGGTAACTTTGTGCACGCACTCAGATTATCACACAGAGCAAAGCAGTGAGCCAAGGATACTGGTAGATGCTGAAGAGATCCTTCTACTCACGCTTCTATTGTTCCTTAAAGAGGCTGCACTGTGTTTTCCTCTGCTACCAGTGTTTTCACTTATTGGGTTAAGAACCACTGGCCAATGTTGGATTAAGGGTATGGATTATTAAGGTCGAAATTCATCAGATAGAAAGGGATAAAAGATTGCCATTTTCTGGTTGATATATATATATATATATATATATATATATATATATATATATATATATATATATATATATATATATATATATATATATAATTTAGGATATACAAGGGACACATTATGTAAAATTATAAATGGGGAGGGGGATTGAGGGGTATAGAAAGGAGTGTGGGGGTAAAAGGCCCCATACAAAACAAGGCTTTCAATTAAAGGTATGCCATTGAGGACCTCCTTCTCTCCACATGCCAGTTCATCCTCCTGTAAATAGTCCTGGAACCAGCACCACCAGGAATTGTGAGTACACAGCAGTTTGTAGCAGTCACGTTGCAACGTAAACAGCTTCACTGCAGGATCTCAGCCTCTTTCCTTTCCTGGTAAATTGCCTCCGTTCTAAAATACTAAATAATAAGAAGTCTCAGGCTAGCGTTGTTCCCCATCTTCAGGTCCTGACCATGTACATCATAGATGGAAGGAGCAGAGAACAGCCACTAGGTACTGCTAAGACTCAGAGAGAATGAGCAACTCAGTACAATGCAGTTTTCCTCCCATTGACTCTGGCCCTCGAGAGGAGACGGGAGACGTGATGCAGGAATGCAGGCAGTATTCATGTTTATTCTGATTCTTCTGTTTTGGTGGGCTCACTAGAACTCAGGGGTGGACGGTGATGCTGTATGCAACAACTTTTAACAGCAGGTACAGTCATTACACACTGATGGCTATCACAGTGGATTAGTTCTGTGCGCTGATGTGATGTTGTAGAAGTAAACTGCTTTATCGTATGAATCCTCCATCTTCTCCAGCAAATCTCCTAAGAGACAACACCCGAGCGCACTGTCCAGGTGGTTAATATATAAATGGCATCAAACTGTGACTCATCGGAATCAATGGTCCATAAATAGGATTTTATTAAACACATCACATTCATTTGTGTTATACCACACACTGTTCCGCACCCCAGATTTCCATCTGTTATTTTATATGTCTCTAATATGAGCCGTTGAAATAATGTGATTGTTAATTCAATATTTCATCATTTTAACTTCTTCTGTGCAAAACAGAAAAATAGCCAATATCATGTTGGATTTTTCATACACACAATCACTTGTATGCAGTTCCTAATGCGTGTTACTCCAGCGTCTTGTTGCTAGCCAGTTGCTAGGCTACAGCATGTCACGCAGGTACATCACAGCAACGAAACATATTCATTATATCCGTTCCAGCTGTGTACATTGTTCTGGAAACGCAGCATCGGTAACCTTGAAGCATCCTCACTTTTACAGAAACGAAGTGAATCAGGATGTGTTCTACCAGTTGAACGTTAGAAAGCCCAGCATCCAGTATTATCTCGCAGCCTTGGCTCACTTTTCTTCTTTAAAATGTGTATTTATCTTTAACGTTGTTATATTTGCCTTTTGAATTTAGCATAACTCAGCCAAAGACCTTCTATTTTCAACTGTGTATAGGCGCACTATAAATAAAATATCATATCATAATATCATAACTACCCAAATAGTGAAGGCCAAACTGTTTACTTTTAATCGAGTGCTAAAACCCCGGTTCATCTAGTTGGCAATTAGAAGAATGCTATCTCCTTCACTTTGCTTAGATGGTCAAGTCTCCGAAACCTTCATCATCAACAATGAATTGTGTTAAGATTGAAGGAGAGGCTGGAGGCACCAGGTACGTTACAATCAGGTCTTCTTTATTGCCTACTTTAGTAGTGTGCAATACACAACTAGACCACGTGTAGTATATTCATAATGTAGGTATGCCAGGACCGCCACCCAGTCTTGTCTTGATACTCTCTTGGTCACTCAATAACTGTCTCCCTCAGAATGCATACACTCAACTTCCACCAACTTTCCTCACAACTGTCACCATGGAACACTCACGTGCATGACATCCACCTCTAGTAACCACAACACACCTCCCCCCTTAATATTCATAACAAAAGGGAATTGGAAGAACGCATGCTGAACACAAAGCAACATTGCTTGAGTAAACAGTATGTATCCTGTATGACATAAAGAAGTAACAGTATGACTAGAATAAGCCATATGCTTAATTAGTACCCGGCGAGGGTGCAATCAAAATGAAAGGACCATTCTGATTGGCCCTCACCGAGGCATTAACCGTCCGGGAATCCCTCGGCCGGGATTCCATGCCCTTGTCCCCGGCGGGGGCGTGGCAGCCCCTCAGCGAATGAGGAGGCTCAAAGCGGGGCCATCCCCGCTCCGAGCCTCCACACGGCTGGAGGCCGCCTTCGTCCCCCACCGGGGATTCAAGTATGGTTTTTTTTGTCTTCCCTCTACCCCCACTTACCTCCTGCCTGCTTTGACCCCGGTGGGGGACGATGGCAGCCTCCAGCCGTCTGGAGACTCGAAACGGGGACATCCCCACTCTGAGACTCAACACAGCTGGAGGCTTCTATCGTCCCCCGCCGGGGACCAGGTAAGTTTTTTTTTGTTTTCTTTTCCCCTCCCTCCCTTCCTCCCTCCCAACCCCAATTACCTTCTTCTCTGTCGTCTTTCAGGAACGGACACGCTAGGAACACTTCTCTTCCCAGCATGCCCGCTCCTGATGGCCACCATGGAACGGGAAAACAGACTCTGTTTTCCCTTTCCCGGCAGCCATTTTCTTGGTCATTTTATTTTTTAATTTCTTTTCTGTCCCGAAACGCTGCAACGTTTCGGGTAAAATAAAAATGCATTTAGTGCCCCGGTCACGCATATCTTGTGGGCTGGGGTACTAATAGCTATATGCCGCTCGCTGCGGGGGCATTACCGACACTGGTAATGCCCCGGGGCCCATAGTTATAGGCCCGCTGCTCGGGGCATATTGCTTAATAATTACACAAGGGATAAAAGTCCTTCATGAAATACCCTAATAACGGAGGAAGAAAGAATTTGTTAAATGGCATGAATGAGGTGTTACAATTGTTGCACAAGCACACTATATGTAGTACCCTAGATACATGACAGTTTGGAAATGAATGTTCACAGCCACACACACTTATATTCATACCTCAATAAAGAATAGAAAGCGCTGTGCTGAAGATGTCACATTCACCATAGACGTGCACCCTACAGCTAATACTCCATTAACAATATGAATGCACCGTAATGTTATATGTCAACATAACAGAGTCCAGAAGTGGACAACATAACAGAGTCCAGACACTAACTAGAGAGCCTCACTTCTTCCAAAAACCACAATAACAAAACTTTAAACTTTGTAACGTATGCTCACCTATTACCCCACAAGGCATCCAACACTGATACTATAGATGGCAACTCTCAAAACAAGGTATATAACTGTTTTCCACACTAAATCTAACATGGTCGCCCAACCAAACACCCAACAGACGCAACCATTGTTCCATAACCTCTTATTCCAGCCAACAACATACTTCTAGGCAGATACCAATCCCTGCCCAATATAACCAACTATGGATAACTTACTGGATCTCCCGTTATAATGGGCCTCATTACAAGTTCGGCTGTAGCCTTGTCGGTAAAACCAGCAGGCTGCCACCGAACTTACGAATTTTGCCGTAGCCCGGGAATGGGCAATTACCGGGTCATTACGGCCCCAATGGACCCGGTATTTGCCCATTCCCAGGCACCAGTAAAAAATGCTCCCCATTCATAATGGTTCCGGTGCAATCGACTTGCTCTGCTTGTGGGTGCCAGTCCGCCCGCCAGGGTCCGACCTGGCAGGCGAAAAGGACCCCCGCGAGCAGAACTTGTAGTTTGCCGGTCCGGTAACTATGGTACCGGCAAGCTTACTGGTACCGTAGTTACCGGTTCGGCAAACTTGTAATGAGGCCCAATGTCTAATAAAATGACAGAACGACACACAGACCATGTCATACCATATTCAGAAGATGGGCCAAGATGTAAAACAAATAATATGTCTTGCCACTTTAACCTCAAACTCTCAGCCCTAAGGACACAGCACAGTGCGGGGCAAGCCGGTTACCTTGGCTGGGAATGCGGTTCTGCACTAGTATCAGCAGAGGTTGCAGGGGGGCAGCAGTGGCAGACATCATAATACTACTGGCCATTTGTCACTCAGGCAGGCAGTCAACTCTGACTGAGCACCAGAGCAACCAGACATATTTTTGTAGTAACCCGGGTGAGTGAAAAAGTCTGTGTCCCTCAATGATTGGGCCACAGTTAAAAAGTTAAGTTACACTTCCAAAAGATTTACCATTTCCTAACGGTATGCAGTGGTTCTTAATGGTCATTCCATTAAACACGACTACGACCTGCAAAACAGACACAAAAGGCAGAAGTTGTGCATTTCACTTCAGTGTGGTCAACACAAAATTAGCAAAACTAAAAACATATGCCAAGTCTTAGAACAACTCTTTAAAATGTTGGATTTAGCAAAACGTCGCAAGGTGCACAAAATAAATGGAGGAGGCACGTGAAACACTACGGGTTCAGTGCGTGAATGCGAAATAGGGTGTACATTTCATTTTGCTTGTTGAAATTCTGTCCACACCTATTACAGTGGTCATTTCACAATTTCTTAAATGTGAAGTCATGTTGGTTACCAGAATATCACTCCCGAGCAAGGCCAAAAACGCACTATAAATGGGCTCTATGTTACTGTGGACCCTTAGATCAGCCGTTCATTTCCTCCACTTTCAACCCTATACATCCTGGGTGCCTTTGGAGTGTGTCTGCAGATACTAGCTTACTATTGTAAATTTACATTTCCTGAGGAATATCATAGATGTACGTTTCAGTTAGTCCTGGGCTCAGAAGCACGGCTAGTATGTTGTTTTAGGCAACACTGCCATATTGCCCCAGTTTAAGATCTGGTTGCCAGATGTACGCAAGACAGATTTTAATATTGCCTGCAAATTCCACTGAACAATATATCAGGTGTGATGTGCTCCCACTATCAAAGGCAAAGTTCCCAACATTCCAATTCACAGATGTCTGCAGCGTTCTACAGGAATATTTCGCTATGTGTGTGAGCTACAATGTCCAAAGGCTGATATCTTCAGCAGATATGAAATCTGGATTCATCTTCCAGTGGTCATTCAGCGACAATGAAGATGCAAGATTTTTAGGAGTACTATTAACTTATTTTTTAGAGCTTAATCGTGCCTAATAACTTGTTTTGTAGCTGTGCTTTCTCCTCATTTCCCTAAACTGGGCGCATTTGAGCACTATTGTATGTAGTTGTTTGTTCACTTATATCTTTATTCTCTCATTTATGAGGCCATTAATTTGGTTGTTCAATAGTCCATTTGTTCATTCATCTATTCGGATATTAGTTCATTTAGTAATCCACCCAATACTCATTAACACAACCCATCCATCCTTTATTCCCTCAATTGGCCCTACTAACCATGCATGCATGCATCCATCCATCCTTCCATTTCTTCCTTCCTACGTCCCTCTGGAAGTCGTTTACCGTTAATCTCTTTAACTTTCGAAGATAGGCATGCTGCCATATTATCTGAATATTAGCATATGCTGTTCTGTAAAACAATACATTTCAGTGTTAACCCTGCATCTCTAATGTTCACATCTTGTTTTGTCCCCGACCCCTGACATTTGAACACATGAAAAGCACTCTGCTATTACCAACACCCACAGACCAAATATCCTAACCAAATAACTGTATTTGATATTCATGTGTTTCTTATTTTGTGTCTCAAAATGGAGAGGTATCTAAGAACCAAGGGCCTTATTCATCAAGATTTGCATTGAGGCAACGGAAGAAATTCCCACGAGTGTCTCTGATTTACCCCTGTTACCTTATACCTGAATCACAAAAAAATACAAGTGAGGCAAATCTTGTTTTGCCTAGAGCAAACGTAATTGACAACAATTTGCCAAAGGGCATCTAAGAGATGTGCCAGGCCTCTCCATGCTTGCTCCAGTTGAAGAATGTGTGATTACAGTATTAGACGGCAGGTGCAACACTGAGAGGATCGCAGACATCTCCCTATTTGTCCAGTACAAATCTATGTGAATTACACCTCTGGTCTGTGCTGAGATTAAGCCAATTAGATGATTCTTGTAAGTGGTCTTGAATAGCGCCCTTCTGCCACACTATTGGTGACCTTGTTGCGCTTGGCTCTGTGAGAGGAAGAGGGGGGCATTAATGTGACAGTGGGTGATGCAGAAGCAACACCTGTGGCTCTGACGGCTGCAGGTTGGAAGGACCAGTTCCTATATGCCATTCAGATTTCTATGATCCGGGAGGAGAAATGTGGAGCATTTTATCTGTGTGGAAGAGCCTAATGTCAGAGGTTACACAGGGCACCCAGGTAAGTTTGGGGTGGCTGTGCTGATATAAGGGGACGGGCAAGCACGTACAGCAGGAGGCTAAACAAGAAGGAAGAATAGACAAGGTAATTTAGAACAAATGAACAGGAAGAAAGGGCAGATGGTGAACATGAAGGGATGGGAACCATGCACTGGAATAATGATGAGGACTCCCACTAGAGCCATATACACAGGTTGGACTTGAGACAACCCACAGATATAAGGGAAGCTCAATGGCTCTGTGTAAGTTACTCTTATAGGCACCCCAACCTGTAAGCCCATGTAAGGGAGCAGCAAGAGTGGATTCTATATCTGAACCCTAAGGCACAAATAAGGGTGTACTTACACAAGACAAGCCAGTGCGGGTCCAGCCTGAACATACAGTGGATGCCTTCTGTGGGAACAGACCACACCACACTGTTACATTAAATAGACTATAGACTACAAGTAAAATGAGACAAAGAAAGGGGCAGAGATTGCCTCCTAGGGTATAGGAGCCAATCGCTGTACAAAGGAATAAACAGAGGCACGGGTGCGGACACCATACTACACTTACCAGATACTAAGAGATGCAAAAGGGAAACAAGAGTTCAGAACAGGAAAACAGGAGCTAGGAAAGCAGAACACTATAGACTGGAACTGGCGTAAGGTAACAGAGACAAAGAGCTTGTACCAGGTAACAGAGGCAAGGAGCTGATATAAGGTAACTGAGGCAAGGAGCTTGTACCAGGTAACAGAGACAAGGAGCTGATACAAGGTAACAGAGGCAAGGAGCTTGTACCAGGTAACAGAGACAAGGAGCTGATACAAGGTAAATGAGGCAAGGAGCTGGTACCAGGTAACAGAGATACGTAGTTGGGATAAGGTAACAGAGACTGGATACTGGAACAAGGTGACTGAGCAGGATACAAACAAAGGCAAGATAAACAGAGACTGACTAATGGGGAAAAGCTGGAGGAGAGGGCAGGACTCAGCCTGCAAGGCAAGGCATAGAGATATGCAGAAAGGCATCACATGAGCAGGGAAGAGTCATGCAAGAACATGGAAGCTTGAGGGTGAGGCAGCTTATAAGCAGTGCTAGCAGGGTGGAAAGCTCAGATGGAGCTACATGATTGGGCTGAACACAGTCACAGGTGTGACAAAAGGAAATCTCTGGAATGGACTTTGGGAGAGGATCTAGTGCTGAAAAACACCAGGAGTTTCAGTATTGCAACAAAAACACAATAATTACCATGGCATGTTTGTTGAATGTTTCAGCCCATTGAATGAAGTCGTTGTGCTTCCCATCACAGTGAAACCATTGTGCATACAACTTAGATTCCAAAAGAGTTTCTAGATTTG
The DNA here is from genome assembly GCF_040938575.1 of Ambystoma mexicanum. Taxonomy (NCBI): domain Eukaryota; kingdom Metazoa; phylum Chordata; class Amphibia; order Caudata; family Ambystomatidae; genus Ambystoma; species Ambystoma mexicanum. Next base: position 901,516,475 of record NC_090924.1, read on the forward strand.
GCTGCTGGATTTTCCAAGTATCTTGCAAGTGCATTATGGGAATTGAAGTCCATGTTTTCGGATATCCAGATTTGTGAAAGGAAATGTAAATAATGATTTAGGGTCTTCTCTAGAGATGATAGAGCACACCCCACAGTCTGCAGACAGCGCCACCAAGAGACAGAGATGCAGAAACATGACATCTTAGATTTGACAGACTAGAGCACTTTGGGTCTGTTTAGCAGCGGGTGTGGGAAGGTGTGATAGGGTGCGGTTAGTGGTATGTGCTAATGGCTAGATCTGTGGAGGCAGTCTATGGGGGGAGTATGTGTATGTAGTGTAAGGAGGTCGGATATCTTTGAGGGAAGTGAGTTAGTTGGTCTAATTCTTTCACTAGCTCACATTGCCATTGTCAATCCCTCTCTCACTTTCTCTCTATCAAATCAATGCATGTTATTCCGTGTGCAATAAAACAGGCATCTACGAGTTGTCAGATGAGGGAGAGGGGGCAATCTGGAAATGCCACTCAATTACCATAAACTGAATACTAAGGGTTATGGGAGGCAAGAACCTTTGATTCAGAGAAAGGCTCATTGAAATTGATTTGAAAAAGTAATCAATGTTGTCCTTTCTTAGTAAGCTGTTTGGCAGGTTGAGGGATGCCTCAAATCTCACTCTAGCATGCTCAGGTTCAGTGCTCATTGGCCTGCTGAAAATACTGCTCACCAAAGGCATGACCCATCTTGGGCGGGGCAAGAAAGTGTTTGTCAGGCATTCAGAGCATGGGCTATAATCCCTGCTTGTTCCTCCTAGGAGTCTACAATGATGTCTTCCACAGGCCGCAAATCTCTTCTAACACAGGCCTAACTGACATTCTCCCTGGCCTCCATAGTCACAACTCACCAGGTTTTGAGGCCACCAGGACTTTGGTATAAGACTGATGCTGCAACCCTGCAGAGGGTTCTTCATAATGAAACGAAGAGCAGAAATATTTGAGAAGGTGGAGTCCTCAAAAATGAAGCACCATGGCCTAAAGATGGTCTGACTCTATTGTGTTCTTGCATTCAGAAATGTTACTCAAGTTGGTATGATGTCTGAGGAAGAATTTCAAAAAAATGTGTTTGAGTAAGTAGACCTTACAATAGCCCACGTCTATGTGTTAACAGAAATTGGCTAAGCAGGACTCACAGTGTGTCACATATGTGTGTGTCAACAGCACTGGTAAATCAGGCCTCATTCTTAATGATGACGTGTACGGATTTCCTACCTTATTGCTCCTATCTATCTCAGACAGGGACACATTCAATTCATTTCAATTTGGAAAGCTCAGATTGCTAAACCCCTGTGCACCATGTAATCATTTTGGAAGGTGAGATGGAGGGGACGGCAATAGTTAGGCTTGCAGACACATTTTCGACTACTCAAGATCCCAGAAAATGAATCCCTTAACATTAGCAGAGGCTGGCATACCGCTGGTTGATAAAAACGTGGCAAAGAGACCGGACCTAAGAATAGCCCAGGGAGCTTCTATAGATCTTGCCCTAAGCTGTGTGTTCCATTTTTAGACAGTGCTTTGAATGCAATACTAGCTACAGGTAGGATCCGAGATATTTAGAGGTACAACATTATCATCCCAGTATTTAAGAAGGTTTATGTCATGCCCTCAAGCTTTATTTGTAATCTTTAGTTGGAAAGTGCTTGGCTCTTGTACTGTGTTTGTCCAGTTTAGATTGTGGATGTCTCTATTAAATTCTCGTTTTCTATTCTTTCATAAAGTGTATGCACATTCAGATTTGAGCCTTTCTTGATTCCTAGCTCCAAGGCATCTGCAAACGTGTAGCCCAACCCTAAATGGTCACATAAGCCACATATATATATATATATCTGTCTAAGGAAATGGGTTTCAGAATTGGCACCAATACTCCATCTGTCATTAGCAGTAATATGTGCAATACAGTTTACCTTATTTTGTTTTGTACAGCACATTGCGAGCCTCCTACATGGTACATCTAGGATCTCTCCCCTTTGTCAAGACCTTTAAAATATCACCCCCCATTCTGAGTTGCTCCTCAGGATGTCTAGATCCTGAGTAAGGAATAGCAAGGTAATCAACTTTAAGATTGCTGATGAGGAAATTTTGTATATCATTGCATAGCTGTAAAAACATGCTTAGATGAATTCTATTGTGTAAGTCTTAACAAGGATGTTAAATGGACGTGTTGCACAGTAATTGAGACGGTGTAGCATCATTTAGACCAGCAACAAGGAGGACAGGTGAAGAAGGAGTAATCAAGTCACATGTAGACGCATAGGGGACACATTTGTTAGGAAGGAGTGGAACAATGTTCTTGTAGCAAACAATACTTGAGTGATTATCAAGTCTGTTGAGAAGTTTGCTGTGGTTGAAGGTGCTAAAATGACTCATAGGTCAAGTAAACCACTAAGACAGTCTTTCCTTTCTGCATGCATTATAGCAGACCTTGGAGGGATTATTATATCCCTGATAGATCTGAGTGACCTCTCTCCAAATAGCTGCTGAACTCTAAATTAACCTTATGTTAAATAGAAGATACTGCAGTAGAGGCATTCTCCATTACCTATATTAATAAAAGTCTACATTTGTTTGTGGGTGTGTGGCTTGGTGAAGTGTTGTTCCTTATTTTGCATAGTTACCAGTAAGGTCCCCCCAGACATTACTGGCTACATGACATTTGTACACCCCACACCTTTCCCCTGATTTCAGCAAAAGTATAAATTTGTTTGTGGGTTTGTGGCTTTGCGAAGCGTTGTTCCTTATACAATTCCACATCGTGTCACCAATCTGCATCAGATTTTCCATAGTTACATGTTAGGACCCTCGGGACATTACTGTCTTCATGACATTTGTAGACTCCACCCCTTTCCCCAGATGTCCTCACTTTCATACTTCAGACGGTAGCCTGAAATCGACGAAACATCAATTTGGTCATAGAAGGACCAGTCTTAACATGAAGAACAGAACTCAAGGTCACTATGCAACCTCGAAAATAAAGGTTTCAAGGCCCTTTCAAGATAATAGCACAGCAACAAACTGCACAAGACCATGGAGATGCGATGGGTGGGGAGAGAGCACAGAAGGTCCCACTATGCAGCAGCACACCAACTCTTGCCTCCCCCCAACGTCTACTCTAGGATATGTCAGCCAGCCACACGCGCCCATTCTCAGAGCAGTTTACTTCAGGGTGCAAAGCACATCAAGCGATTAGCAAACCGGAAAACAGCGACCTACAGGATCATTGATTTTCAACAATTGATGAGTGTGTTATCATGTCTGTCTACAGAGCCCGTTCAGAGAACAGGTACTATTTTCTAGTAATTTGCCAAATTAAATGTTTACCATACTTCATTGAGACTTTTGTGCATTTCACCCTTTTTTTCTAACCTAAAATTGTCCCATACCGCTATTACGTTGGTTCCATAATCTCCCTACTATGCACTCGATGAAGTAGACTGAGGCACTGCCTATGGTTTCATCAATAGTTGTTTCCATGTAATGACAACAGCGGCCAGCATGCCTGCACATGCTTGCTATATCCACAGCATACATGAATGTTCTGATCTCCGGTACATATATGCTCTCAAGTGTGTGAGGACCGGTAGCCTGGCGGTAAGCCTGTGGAAGCGAACAGTCTTAGTGGTTGGATTTTGGCCTCATCGCCAATGCTTCTCTTTTATTTTGATTTTTTAATCCAGTCATTTAGTAAGCTATAACAGCGGTCTTCCATTATGATGTCTTTAGTTTATGGTACACTCATGTGAAGCCATATTATTTTTACCCTTTATAGTATCTAGAACATCTCACAGTTAGTTTGTAGTCAATCCCAGATTTCTCTAAACCTCCCAAATTATCTTCCCGCCTGATTTATGCAGTGGTTCAACTGTGGCATACGGTATCTGATGCTAGTCTGTTTAAATAACTATGGGAACACTTATAGCTGCACGTGTATGTTCTATCTGAACATGCACAAGTACTCTGTTTTTAAGTAAATGGTTGTGCTAATGCGTGTCATTCACAGAACTTTGATGGATAGACCATAGATAAGACAACTTTGTTAACATGTCAAAAGATCGGCATCCTGCATACCTAATTGATAAAGATCAGAGTACAAAATACAGCAGACCACTTACTTCACAGACTGAGATTCAGAAAGCACATCTCCCCTATCCTTCCCTCTCCATGATCCTTCTGAATTGGTTGGAGAATAGCCTTCAAAACTCTATGCTTGCGAGTGTGGCTTGGCACCATCAGGAAAGGCCACCTAATTGTCTCTCTCCATTCACTGCAGCCGGTTGAACTGGATGATCTCCAAACAGCCCTTTAAGATGAGTAGCAATACCCTCGAGATAGATGGGGATACAGATTCATATTCATGCATCAAATAATTAAGACAACTCAATAGTTTGGCAAAGGGAGTCCGTTTAATGCCAAGTTAATAAAACGGGGAGTACAATGAACATCAGCAACCGCTCAATCTTCTCGCTCTCTTTACTTTTAGAAAAACACAATATTTATAGCAAAAACTTGTCATTGCTGACGTACAACCTGTGCACGTACTAACGTCATTCTACTTGGCAATCTTAAAAACCTAACATGCAATGTGATTGGTTATAGGAAGGTAACTAACTTAGGTACTATATCTGTATATGGTAACAGGGAGAGGGTATTGGATAATAAATGTCAGGTGGGGCAACTAAGCCCTCCCTTCAAAATGGCCACTATGAACGTCACTAACAGTACAACGTCCCATTGGCTCTACTCAATAAAGGACCCTAGATTACATGGTCCACTATGATTGAGTTGGCATCAGCCACACTCATACTTTTCCACCTACGTCTAGCAGCACGCAGAACGAACATCCAGGTGCAGAGAAGCTCATCTGCACCCCCAGCTTCACACCAATTATGCTACAATCAATCATCACCTCAGTGGTCATGTGTCAATTACTGCTTTGTAGTTTGGCCTTGTGTCTGTTCTGTACTCTGAGAATTTTCAAGGAGTATGGGCGTGGCAGGGATCCATGCGTAGGTGTGAAAGTTTCCCCCTTCCAGCCTGCCTTCGTCACGTGACTGGACACCGTGAAATCTGATTTTCTCAGTGTCTTTCGTATATTTGATTTAATTTTACCAGTCTTCTGATGTCTGTGGCTCATCTTGACCTTTCTGAACAGGATCCTCTGTTCTTTTCTCTCCTTAATTGTATCCAATGTCGGCCCATTCCAGTCAGAGAAGACTTTGGCTTCTTGGCATGGTCATCCTTAGCTGAGTTTTGTTCTGTCTTGATTCTCGATTTTCTTGCTGCGACACACTCCATCTGTTTCCTTTTGTAACCTTTGTTCTTTCTTATTATGTGTGTAGTGGACTTACTTTCATGCATAAAGTGCGTTATGAGGTATATACTTGTAAACGTTGGCACTTGCCGCAATCTATCAACTATAAAGCATAATCAAGCTTCACTATTTCTTTGCCTCTTGCAGTTACTTGCATCTGTACATGTTTAAACTAACTAAATATCTTCATCATGTATGTGGCATAAGTTTCTTCATCTTGACATCAACTTCTTAACCTTGGGCTCAAGATGTCACCTATCCATGGTATTTCGTCTCTTTGTCAGTATTCTCAGGTCATTATATCTTCTATATGTGCGTCAGTCCGATTTCTTATCACGTCACCATTCATCTTCCTTCATTATCTTCTTTGCGTCTTCAGGTATTTTATTCAAACAACCATCATATTGTTTAGAATGTAGATATGGCTTTTTAATGGATACCTTACTGTCCGGGTTTTCTTAGGTGTCGGTATATTAACAGGTGCTGTCATTCTGATAGGTACTGGGAAGAGCCCATATGCTGCTCTTTGCTGATTCAACTGTTCTTCATACGTCACATACTTTGATGTGAACTCAATAGGTAATGGGAGGGGGCAACTGGAGTAGGGACGATACTCAACACTTCCTCTTCACTCCCCCCTCTGGGCGATTCATCAACCACTCTCACTTCTTTCTTTGCATCCACTTTTTCTTCATCCTTCACTTTTATTTTATCTTCTGGATCCAGACATTTTGGTCTGAAGAGATGCTTCCTTGGGTTCCATGTCTTTATGACTCCTTTCAAGCATCCTGCTGTTCTCACATGCTCATCCTTATTCCATGTCATCAGTTGGCATTCTCCACTTGGACTGCAATAGATCCATCTTCCCACATATTTTCTATGATTTCTTGGATACAGGAACTTGGTTCCTTCTGGTGCATAAATGCTGGTATTTAAAAATTCTCCTATTTCTTCATCAGTTAGGTCTTTGGGCTTCCATCCTGATTCAACATCAGTCATGATCTTCATCCCTATTGTCATGATGCCTACCCCCCGGGACCCAGACCAAGTCCAGCAACCCCGGAAGCAGGCATCAAGTTATCCCAAGCAAGCCCAACAACCCCTGCTAGGGGCTATTTGGGTGCAGTCCTGGCGCCTATGGCGCCAGGCTCATATGGAGAGTCAGTCCTTGCACCATTGGTGCCAGGCTGATAGATTAAAACTTACCTGATGCAGACCATGCTGCAAACTTACCTGATGCAGACCATGCTGCAAGAGCTCCAAGCCAAAAGAGCCTTGGAATGGACTACTTTACCTAGGGACTATTTTTTTACACTGGTGGGGCTGGGGTGGAATACTTATCTGGGACTACTTTGGAGGCTATTTGAACCACGCCCGAAGAGCAGCACACGCTTCGCGTTATTCTGCATCCAGCAGCGTAACGCTCACCGTGCCTGCAAGTCTGCATCCAGCTTTCTGCCACGCCCGCCTCGAATTTGGAGCTCCTAGAAAAAGGGAGAAAGAAGGACAAAAGGTTAGAACAAGAGCAATACCTTTGGTCCTTACCTGAATTCTCGATCCATCGCGCCTTCAGGCTGGAAGAAAGAAGTTATTTTATGTGCGTCGCCTCGCCTGCTGCAGCGCCGCGCTGATCTCACCGGCCTTCGCAGCATCTTCACATTCCACCGCATCCTCCTGCATGTTCCCGCCGCACTCCGGCACCTAAGGAGAAGACAAGAACAGCAAGGTGAGCCAAGGGAATACACAGAGGAATATTAGTTACCCCCCATAGACTTACCTGATGTTATCGCCGGGGGTACTATTCCTCTTCACGAGTCGGCACAGCTTCCACTGCATCTTCGCCGAACCCCGGCGCCTAAGGGGAAACAAAAGGACAGCAAGGTGAAACAAAGGGACTAACAAGGGGAACCCTCCTCACCACAATAGACTTACCTGATTTTACCGCCGGATGTATTATTCCCCGAGACTTCATACTTTCTCTCAGCGCCTGAATGGGGGAGAAAGCAACAGGTTACATATTGACATTATTTTATCGAACTGTGTTGGATAATACAAATCCTTACCAGAATATTACCAGTTGCCACGAGGAACTCTTCACTAGGGTCAAGCTGCAACCTGCAAGGAATCGGACAAGAGTGAAAGTCAGGCATTTGAACTCTTACGAACTACATACTTACGGCGTCTTGCCGGGAATATCGGAGTCAATATTGTTCTGGAACTCACCAATTCCTTGGAGCCAGTGAAGCAACTGGTTATCTACGTGCCCCTGCGCTCACTGCAGGATGGAGAGCTCATCTTTTCAAACCATCAGGTGAGACTATAAGAGGGGACATCAAAAGTGATCAGTGGGGAGAACAGCGGGGGTGGGGGGATTTACGCTCAACTCCACGGGTGGTTAATTCCCTTTCTCCATTTACAGAAGAATATTCCTACGGGCCAAGCAAACAAAGTTAGGTGGGCCAGTCCAGTCTGTCATCTCGGACCTACGCGTCACATTGTTGGAGACCGCAGCTGTCCAGTTCAGATCGACGCCTCTGTGGGAGCCAGGTGAGCGTAACAGAAGGCAAAGCCTACGTACAAATTCCCACCCGGGCGTTATGGATACCTCAGAAACTGACCAATTGGCCCAATTACTAGGGGAACTGAGGGCTGAAGTGCATTCCGCTTGCCAAGAAACCAATGCTCTTGGGAGAGAACTGATTTTGTCAAAGGAGCGAACTGATGACCTTGCTAGGCAACTATTGCAAAGCCAGGCTGGACAAGCACCCCTACCTGGTTCCGCGGGAAATCCAGCTCCTGTGTTATCAAGTAACCCTGTGCAAATAAGCCTACCAGGAAATATTCCATTAGCTCCACCCGAACGCTTTGCCGGGGATCCCAAAAGGTTTGCCGTGTTTATGAACCAATGCCGCTTGCACTTTTTATGCAGACCTGGAGCCTTCCCAAAGATCAAGCCAAGGTAGCCTTTGTATTGTCATATCTCAGTGGCAGTGCAGCTGATTGGTCAATTCCACTTGTTACTCAGGATGGCCCAATTCTTCGGGATTTTCAGGGCTTTCAAACGAGCATGGAAACACTGTTTGCCCGGCACTCCCAAGGACAGGCCCTGGATAACAAACTTTTGGCCCTACGACAGGGTAACCAGGACCTTCTATCCTACATCGCGACCTTCAATAGGTTGATAGTGGAAACTGGATGGCCTGCGGTAAATGAATCACGTTATTTCATCGAGGTCTTCGAGGAGAACTCAAGGATGTCTTGTCTCAAGTCGTGAACCCACCTCAAGACTGCGCTGAATATATAGACTTAGTGGCCCAGTTAGATCACAGACTTCAGAACAGAAAGGTTGATCGAGCCAAGTTTGAGAATCGGGTGTTGGTCAAAACCCACACTAACCCCAAAGGAGCAGATGCTTCAGAACCCATGCAAATTGGAGGGGTTAAAGGACCCTTAACCCAGAAGGAAAGAGAAAGAAGACGGCAAATGCAATTGTGTCTATATTGTGGAACTTCTGGGCATTTTCTACGGGATTGCTCTGTAAAACCACCCAAGTAGGTGGTAGGAGCTGCTGATAAAAGCCATATGGAGTCAGACTCGGGAAACGACCACGCCCGACAAGCGTAGAGGTCTGCTTGCCGAGCTTGAAGAAGGATACTCAGACCTCGCATTTCATCATACCAATGGTCCTCGTAGATCCAGGGCAGCCATCACGTATGCACGCAGTAAGAGCATACATTGATAGCGGGGCCATAGGAAACTACGTGGACTACGAATTGGCTTCCAGGATGAATCTACCTCTCTGCCGAAAAATCACCTCAGATGTCATCACCACAGTCGATGGAACTGAAATTGCCTCTGGGCCTGTAACTCAATCCACCGCAGAGATGACACTATTGGGTCAGGATGGGCATTGAGAGACTATTGTGTTTGATCTAAGCAAAGCCAGCCCCACAATTCCAAATAATACTGGGGATACCTTGGTTGGAAACACATAATCCTTGTATTGATTGGCGAGAGAAGAGAATAACCTTCCCGGATTGTGCACAAACCTGTTACCCAAAGAAAAATCTGAACGCAGGCCTGGCCACAGTAACCACAGCAGTCATACAACTACCTCCTGAATACCAAGAATTCCAGGATGTCTTCCAAAAAGAACAGGCAAACACCTTACCTCCTCACAGATCGTACGATTGTCAAATCGATCTCATACCCGGTGCACAACCCCCTTGTAGCAGGATCTATACCCTTACGGAACCAGAGAACCTTCACCTACGACAATACTTAGACCAGTACCTTGCCAATGACATTATTCGCCCATCCAAGTCCCCTGCATCTTCAGCTTTGTTCTTCATGCCCAAAAAGGAAGGTGACCTCAGAACGTGCATAGACAACCACACATTGAACCAGATAACTGTTAAGAACCGATACCCATTGCCTCTGATCCCTGAACTGCTAGACCAAGTGAAGGACACTTGCATATACACTAAATTAGGTCTCCGGGGGGCATACCATCTGGTACATGTAAAAGAGGGCGACGAATGGAAGACTGATTTCCGCACTAAGTATGAGTTATTCGAATACCAAGTGATGCCTTTCGGGTTGTGCAATGCACCAGCAGCCTTCCAATACTTCATGAACGATGTCCTTCGTGAACTCATTGACGTTTGTGTTGTCGTATATATCGATGATATTCTAGTATACTCCTCTTCAGAATCTGACCATGTGAAGCACGTCCGAGCAGTCCTTCAGAAATGGCGCCAGCACAAACTATATGCAAAGCTGGAAAAATGTGTTTTTCATGCCACAGAAGTTGAATTCCTTGGGTTTATCCTGACCCCAAAGGGAGTCCGAATGGACTCACGAAAGGTGGACGCAATCCTTAACTGGCCATCACCAAGTTCAGTTAAAGGAGTACAAAGCATGTTTCTACCGCAGATTCATCCCGGATTTTTCACATGTTGTACATCCCATCACAGCACTCTTGCGAAAAAATAAACGCTTTATGTGGACTGAAGAAGCTGAAAATGCCTTTCAAGAGCTGAAAGCGAAATTCACGTCTGCACCTGTATTAAAGCACCTGCGCCCTGAGCTTCCATACATAGTGGAAACTGATGCATCCAGTCTAGCCATGGGAGCTGTCCTGTCTCAAAAGGACCCTGAAACTGGTCAGCTTCACCCAGTAGCATTTTGGTCCAGAAAGTTCTCGGAACCCGAGTTAAACTATGCGGTTACCGACAAGGAGTTATTAGCCATTAAATCCGCCTTCAAGGCTTGGCGGCACTATCTTCTCAGTGCCAGGCATACCATGACTGTGATCACCGATCACCAGAACTTACAGTATTTAAAGACAGCCAAGGCCCATTCGTCACGTCAACTCCGATGGGCATTGTTCTTTGCCGAGTTCGATTTCGTGATAACCTATCAACCAGGTTGTAAGAATGGTAAGGCAGACGCCTTATCCCGAATAGGGATGGGAGAGGCAGAAGTGAACCCAGAACCAGTACCTATAATTTCCGAACAAAGGATTCTTGGCATGACTACTCTACAGACACTAGAGGACATTCAGGTAAAGATCCAGCAACTCTTTGATCCTACAGCCCTGCAGGACTGGGTAAAGAAAGGCCCGGACTACTTTGTCACCAATGATCTGCCTTATTACCAAGGGCAGCTATTTCTGCCACACAAGGAACTACAAGAGCTAGTCATTTCCCGTTATCATGATACCCTAATGGAGGGGCACCCAGGTATTGCAAAAACCGAAGCTAATATTAAAAGACAATTCTGGTGGCCCACCTGGCGAAAGGATATTAAATCATTTGTGATGTTTTGTGGCATTTGCGCCCAAAACAAAAGTCAAAAGAAAAAACCAGGTGGACTCTTACAACCTTTAGACATTCCGCCTACACCATGGCACACCTTATTGTTAGACTTTATTACTGATCTACCCCCATGCAATGGATTTAACACCATTCTAGTTGTTGTGGATCTTTTTTCCAAGATGGCCCACTTTATTCCTTTAAAGGGATTACCTTCAGATTCAATCCTGGCCAAGGAGTTCCTCGAAAACATTGTTCGCATACACGGATTTCCGTCCGTATTGATCTCTGACAGGGGCAATCAATTCATTTCACATTTTTGGAAAAAATGCTGTCAGTTGGCGCGAATCGATGTGAGGTTATCGACCAGTCACCACCCCCAGACCGATGGTCAAACGGAGAGGACCAACCAGACTCTCGAACAATACCTGCGTTGTATGTTACATCAGACTGAGAGTAATTGGAAAGACATTCTTGGGATCGCTGAATATGCATAAAATAATTCAGTACACTCGGGAACTGGACAAAGCCCCTTTTATACCTTATATGGGCACCATCCTCGAACCTCAGACCTTGACTCACCCCTACACTTAGAAATGCCCGCAGTGGACCATCTGCACGCTACAATTATACAAGCCTTTAAGGAAGCAACTACACATTTAAAACAGGCGAAAGAAAAGTACAAGAAAGATGCTGATCGGCATAGAAGTGATACTCCACAATACCAGATAGGGGATCAAGTATGGTTAGCCACAAAACATATACCTCTAAAGGGAACACGGACCTTTAACCCCAGATATTTGGGACCTTACTCTATTAAGGCCATTATCAACCCGGTGGCTGTCAAGTTGGATTTACCTGCTAATATGCGAATTCACTCCGTCTTTCATGTGTCACTTTTGAAGCCAGTGCAACCAGGGACAAGACTAACCAAGCCACCAGACCCCATGCTTGTAGACGGAGAACCTGAATTTGAAGTTAAGAACATCCTGGACTCCAAGCTGATAAAGTCAAAACTTTTTTATTTAATTGACTGGAAAGGTTACGGACCACAGGAAAGGTCATGGGAACCTAGTGACCATGTTCATGCACCCCGATTGGTGAAAAAATTCCACCGAAATTTCCCAGACAAACAGAAACCACAGGGAAGAACAACTTTAGGAGGGGCCTTGGGGGGCAGTGCTGTCATGATGCCTACCCCCAGGGACCCAGACCAAGTCCAGCAACCCCGGAAGCAGGCATCAAGTTATCCCAGCAAGCCCAACAACACCTGCTAGGGGCTATTTCGGTGCAGTCCTGGCACCTATGGTGCCAGGCTCATATGGAGAGTCAGTCCTGGCGCCATTGGGGCCAGGCTCATAGATTAAAACATACCTGATGCAGACCATGCTGCAAACTTACCTGATGCAGACCATGCTGCAAGCGCTCCAAGCCAAAAGAGGCTTGGAAGGGACTACTTTACCTAGGGACTATTGTTTTACTCGGGTGGGGCTCGGGAGGAATAATTACCTGGGACTACTTTGGAGGCTATTTAAACCACGCCCGAAGAGAAGCACATGCTTCGCGTTATTCTGCATCCAGCAGCGTAACGCTCACCGTGCCTGCAAGTCTGCATCCAGCCTTCTGCCACGCCCGCCTCGAGTTTGGAGCTCCTAGAAAAAGGGAGAAAGAAGGAGAAAAGGTTAGAACAAGAGCAATACCTTTGATCCTTACCTGAATTCTCGATCCATCGCGCCTTAGAGCTGGAAGAAAGAAGTTATTTTATGTGCGTCGCCTCGCCTGCTGCAGCGCCGCGCTGATCTCACCGGCCTTCGCAGCATCTTCACATTCCACCGCATCCTCCTGCATGTTCCCGCCGCACTCCGGCACCTAAGGAGAAGACAAGAACAGCAAGGTGAGCCAAGGGAATACACAGAGGAATATTAGTTACCTCCCATAGACTTACCTGATGTTATCGCCGGGGGTACTATTCCTCTTCACGGGTCGGCACAGCTTCCACTGCATCTTCGCCGAACCCCGGCGCCTAAGGGGAAACAAAAGGACAGCAAGGTGAAACAAAGGGACTAACAAGGGGAACCCTCCTCACCACAATAGACTTACCTGATTTTACCGCCGGAGGTATTATTCCCCGAGACTTCATACTTTCTCTCAGCGCCTGAATAGGGGGGAAAGCAACAGGTTACATATTGACATTATTTTATCGAACTGTGTTGGATAATACAAATCCTTACCAGAATATTACCAGTTGCCACGAGGAACTCTTCACTAGGGTCAAGCTGCAACCTGCAAGGAATCGGACAAGAGTGAAAGTCAGGCATTTGAACTCTTACGAACTACATACTTACGGCGTCTTGCCGGGAATATCGGAGTCAATATTGTTCTGGAACTCACCAATTCCTTCGAGCCAGTGAAGCAACTGGTTATCTACGTGCCCCTGTGCTCAATGCAGGATGGAGAGCTCATCTTTTCAAACCATCAGGTGAGACTATAAGAGGGGACATCAAAGGTGATCAGTGGGGAGAACAGCGGGGGTGGAGGGATTTACGCTCAACTCCACTGGTGGTTGATTCCCTTTCTCCATTTACAGAAGAATATTCCTACGGGCCAAGCAAACGAAGTTAGGTGGGCCAGTCCAGTCTGTCATCTCGGCCCTACGCGTCACATTGTTGGAGACCGCAGCTGTCCAGTTCAGATCGACGCCTCTGTGGGAGCCAGGTGAGCGTAACAGAAGGCAAAGCCTACCTACAAATTCCCACCCGGGCGTTATGGATACCTCAGAAACTGACCAATTGGCCCAATTACTAGGGGAACTGAGGGCTGAAGTGCATTCCGCTTGCCAAGAAACCAATGCTCTTAGGAGAGAACTGATTTTGTCAAAGGAGCGAACTGATGACCTTGCTAGGCAACTATTGCAAAGCCAGGCTGGACAAGCACCCCTACCTGGTTCCGGGGAAAATCCAGCTCCTTTGTTATCAAGTAACCCTGTGCAAATAAGCCTACCAGGAAATATTCCATTAGCTCCACCCGAACGCTTTGCCGGGGATCCCAAAAGGTTTGCCGTGTTTATGAACCAATGCCGCTTGCACTTTTTATGCAGACCTGGAGCCTTCCCAAAGATCAAGCCAAGGTAGCCTTTGTATTGTCATATCTCAGCGGCAGTGCAGCTGATTGGTCAATTCCACTTATTACTCAGGATGACCCAATTCTTCGGGATTTTCAGGGCTTTCAAACGAGCATGGAAACACTATTTGCCTGGCACTCCCAAGGACAGGCCCTGGATAACGAACTTTAGTCCCTACGACAGGGTAACCAGGACCTTCTATCCTACATCGCGACCTTCAATAGGTTGATAGTGGAAACTGGATGGCCTGCGGTAAAAAGAATCACGTTATTTCATCGAGGGCTTCGAGGAGAACTCAAGGATGTCTTGGCTCAAGTCGTGAACCCACCTCAAGACTGCGCTGAATATATAGACTTAGTGGCCCAGTTAGATCACAGACTTCAGAACAGAAAGGCTGATCGAGCCAAGTTTAAGAATCGGGTGTTGGTCAAAACCCACGCTAACCCCAAAGGAGCAGATGCTTCAGAACCCATGCAAATTGGAGGGGTTAAAGGACCCTTAACCCAGAAGGAAAGAGAAAGAAGACGGCAAATGCAATTGTGTCTATATTGTGGAACTTCTGGGCATTTTCTACGGGATTGCCCTGTAAAACCACCCAAGAAGGTGGTAGGAGCTGCTGATAAAAGCCATATGGAGTCAGACTCGGGAAAGACCACACCCGACAAGCGTAGAGGTCTGCTTGCCGAGCTTGAAGAAGGATACTCAGACCTCGCATTTCATCATACCAATGGTCCTCGTAGATCCAGGAGAGCCATCACGTATGCACGCAGTAAGGGCATACATTGATAGCGGGGCCATAGGAAACTATGTGGACTACGAATTGGCTTCCAGGATGAATCTACCTCTCTGCCGAAAAACCACCTCAGATGTCATCACCACAGTCGATGGAACTGAAATTGCCTCTGGGCCTGTAACTCATTCCACCGCAGAGATGACACTATTGGGTCAGGATGGGCATCGAGAGACTATTGTGTTTGATCTAATCAAAGCCCCACAATTCCAAATAATACTGGGGATACCTTGGTTGGAAACACATAATCCTTGTATTGATTGGCGAGAGAAGAGAATAACCTTCCCGGATTGTGCACAAACCTGTTACCCAAAGAAAAATCTGAACGCAGGCCTGGCCACAGTAACCACAGCAGTCATGCAACTACTTCCTAAATACCAATAATTCCAGGATGTCTTCCAAAAAGAACAGGCAAACACCTTACCTCCTCACAGATCGTACGATTGTCAAATCGATCTCATACCCGGTGCACAACCCCCTTGTAGCAGGATCTATACCCTTACAGAACCAGAGAACCTTCACCTACGACAATACTTAGACCAGTACCTTGCCAATGACTTTATTCGCCCATCCAAGTCCCCTGCATCTTCAGCTTTGTTCTTTGTGCCCAAAAAGGAAGGTGACCTCAGAACGTGCATAGACTACCGCACATTGAACCAGATAACTGTTAAGAACCGATACCCATTGCCTCTGATCCCTGAACTGCTAGACCAAGTGAAGGACACTTGCATATACACTAAATTAGGTCTCCGGGGGGCATACCATCTGGTACATGTAAAAGAGGGCAACGAATGGAAGACTGATTTCCGCACTAAGTATGGGTTATTAGAATACCAAGTGATGCCTTTCGGGTTGTGCAATGCACCAGCAGCCTTCCAATACTTCATGAACGATGTCCTTCGTGAACTCCTTGACGTTTGTGTTGTCGTATATATCGATGATATTCTAGTATACTCCTCTTCAGAATCTGACCATGTGAAGCACGTCCGAGCAGTCCTTGAGAAATGGCGCCAGCACAAACTATATGCAAAGCTGGAAAAATTTGTTTTTCATGCCACAGAAGTTGAATTCCTTGGGTTTAGCCTGACCCCAAAGGGAGTCCGAATGGACTCACGAAAGGTGGACGCAATCCTTAACTGGCCATCACCAAGTTCAGTTAAAGGAGTACAAAGCATGTTTCTACCGCAGATTCATCCCGGATTTTTCACATGTTGTACATCCCATCACAGCACTCTTGCGAAAAAATAAACGCTTGATGTGGACTGAAGAAGCTGAAAATGCCTTTCAAGAGCTGAAAGCGAAATTCACGTCTGCACCTGTATTAAAGCACCCGCGCCCTGAGCTTCCATACATAGTGGAGACTGATGCGTCCAGTCTAGCCATGGGAGCTGTCCTGTCTCAAAAGGACCCTGAAACTGGTCAGCTTCACCCAGTAGCATTTTGGTCCAGAAAGTTCTCGGCACCCGAGTTAAACTATGCGGTTACCGACAAGGAGTTATTAGCCATTAAATCCGCCTTCAAGGCTTGGCGGCACTATCTTCTCAGTGCCAGGCATACCATGACTGTGATCACCGATCACCAGAACTTACAGTATTTAAAGACAGCCAAGGCCCAATCGTCACGTCAACTCCGATGGGCATTGTTCTTTGCCGAGTTCGATTTCGTGATAACCTATCAACCAGGTTGTAAGAATGGTAAGGCAGACGCCTTATCCTGAATAGTGATGGGAGAGGCAGAAGTGAACCCAGAACCAGTACCTATAATTTCCGAACAAAGGATTCTTGGCATGACTACTCTACAGACACTAGAGGACATTCAGGTAAAGATCCAGCAACTCTTTGATCCTACAGCCCTGCAGGACTGGGTAAAGAAAGGCCCGGACTACTCTGTCACCAATGATCTGCCTTATTACCAAGGGCAGCTATTTCTGCCACACAAGGAACTACAAGAGCTAGTCATTTCCCGTTATCATGATACCCTAATGGAGGGGCACCCAGGTATTGCAAAAACCGAAGCTAAAATTAAAAGACAATTCTGGTGGCCCACCTGGCGAACGGATATTAAATCATTTGTGATGTCTTGTGGCATTTGCGCCCAATACAAAACTCAAAAGAAAAAACCAGGTGGACTCTTACAACCTTTAGACATTCCGCCTACACCATGGCACACCTTATCGTTAGACTTTATTACTGATCTACCCCCATGCAATGGATTTAACACCATTCTACTTATTGTGGATCTTTTTTCCAAGATGGCCCACTTTATTCCTTTAAAGGGATTACCTTCAGCTTCAATCCTGGCCAAGGAGTTCCTCGAAAACATTGTTCGCATACACGGATTTCCGTCCGTATTGATCTCGGACAGGGGTAGTCAATTCATTTCACATTTTTGGAAAAAATGCTGTCAGTTGGCGCGAATCGATGTGAGGTTATCGACCAGTCACCACCCCCAGACCGATGGTCAAACGGAGAGGACCAACCAGACTCTCGAACAATACCTGCGTTGTATGTTACATCAGACTGAGAGTAATTGGAAAGACATTCTTGGGATCGCTGAATATGCATAAAATAATTCAGTACACTCGGGAACTGGACAAAGCCCCTTTTATACCTTATATGGGCAACATCCTCGAACCTCAGACCTTGACTCACCCCTACACTTAGAAATGCCCGCAGTGGACCATCTGCAGGCTACAATTATACAAGCCTTTAAGGAAGCAACTACACATTTAAAACAGGCAAAAGAAAAGTACAAGAAAGATGCTGATCGGCATAGAAGTGATACTCCACAATACCAGATAGGGGATCAAGTATGGTTAGCCACAAAACATATACCTCTAAAGGGAACACAGACCTTTAACCCCAGATATTTGGGACCTTACTCTATTAAGGCCATTATCAACCCGGTGGCTGTCAAGTTGGATTTACCTGCTAATATGCGAATTCACTCCGTCTTTCATGTGTCACTTTTGAAGCCAGTGCAACCAGGGACAAGACTAACCAAGCCACCAGACCCCATGCTTGTAGACGGAGAACCTGAATTTGAAGTTAAGAACATCCTGGACTCCAAGCTGATAAAGTCAAAACTTTTTTATTTAATCGACTGGAAAGGTTACGGACCACAGGAAAGGTCATGGGAACCTAGTGACCATGTTCATGCACCCCGATTGGTGAAAAAATTCCACCGAAATTTCCCAGACAAACCGAAACCACAGGGAAGAACAACTTTAGGAGGGGCCTTGGTGGGGAGTGCTGTCATGATGCCTACCCCCAGGGACCCAGACCAAGTCCAGCAACCCCGGAAGCAGGCATCAAGTTATCCCAGCAAGCCCAACAACACCTGCTAGGGGCTATTTGGGTGCAGTCCTGGCACCTATGGTGCCAGGCTCATATGGAGAGTCAGTCCTGGCGCCATTGGCGCCAGGCTCATAGATTAAAACATACCTGATGCAGACCATGCTGCAAACTTACTTGATGCAGACCATGCTGCAAGCGCTCCAAGCCAAAAGAGGCTTGGAAGGGACTACTTTACCTAAGGACTATTGTTTTACTCGGGTGGGGCTGGGGAGGAATAATTACCTGGGCCTACTTTGGAGGCTATTTAAACCACGCCCGAAGAGAAGCACACGCTTTGCGTTATTCTGCATCCAGCAGCGTAACGCTCACTGTGCCTGCAAGTCTGCATCCAGCCTTCTGCCACGCCTGCCTCGAGTTTGGAGCTCCTAGAAAAAGGGAGAAAGAAGGAGAAAAGGTTAGAACAAGAGCAATACCTTTGATCTTTACCTGAATTCCCGATCCATTGCACCTTCGAGCTGGAAGAAAAAAGTTATTTTTTGCGCATCGCCTCGCCTGCTGCAGCGCCGCGCTGACCTCCCCGGCCTTCGCAGCATCTTCACATTCCATCGCATCCTCCTGCATGTTCCCGCCGCACTCGGGCACCTAAGGAGAAGACAAGAACAGCAAGGTGAGCCAAGGGAGTACACAGAGGAATATTAGTTACCCCCCACAGATTTACCTGATTTTATCGCCGGGGGTACCATTCCTCTTCACGGGTCGGCGCAGCTTCCACTGCATCTTCGCCGAACCCCGGCCCCTAAGGGGAAACAAAAGGACAGCAAGGTGAAACAAAGGGACTAACAAGGGGAACCCTCCTCACCACAATAGACTTACCTGATTTTACCGCCGGAGGTATTATTCCCCGAGACTTCATACTTTCTCTCAGCGCCTAAATAGGGGAGAAAGCAACAGGTTACATATTGACATTATTTTATCGAACTGTGTTGGATAATACAAATCCTTACCAGAATATTACCGGTTGCCACGAGGAACTCTTCACTAGGGTCAAGCTGCAACCTGCAAGGAATCGGACAAGAGTTAAAGTCAGGCATTTGAACGAACTACATACTTACGGCGTCTTGCCGGGAATCTCAGAGTCAATATTGTTCTGGAACTCACCAATTCCTTCGAGCCAGTGAAGCAACTGGTTATCTATGCGCCCCTGTGCTCAATGCAGGATGGAGAGCTCATCTTTTCAAACCATCAGGTGAGACTATAAGAGGGCACATCAAAGGTGATCAGTGGGGATAACAGTGGGGGTGGGGGGATTTACGCTCAACTCCACGTGTGGTTAATTCTCTTTCTCCATTTGCAGAAGAATATTCCTACGGGCCAAGCAAACGAAGTTAGGTGGGCCAGTCCAGTCTGTCATCTCGGCCCTACGCGTCATATTGGTGGAGACCACAGCTGTCCAGTTGAGATCGACACCTCTGTGGGAGCCAGGTGAGCGCAACACCTATGGCTTTCTTTACAGTCTTCTGGCATTGTGAGATTATTAATTTGATCACACAGAATCCAAGTAATATCATCACTGTCAAGAACCAACAAGTGGCTAGCAGGATCACAAGAAACAATATGCCTTTGCTTAGTGTATTTCAAGATAAATGCTCATGCAGAAGCTGTAAGAGGAAGAGACATGCCAGCGGTAAAAGCCTTCTTTATATAAAATGCAGGAAAACTGATAAATGCTGCAAGAAACCCACTGCAGCGAGTTAGAACAGCTTGGGACTACACTACCCAGAAGGTCCGGGAGTTCGTGGGCCTTCTGGAGCCCCAGGACCACGGCCAACATTACGCACATGCGCGCACCACGCCTGACGTCCCCCGCTTGCACTACGGAGCATCGGCGAGGAAAGACACGAAACCCTGGAGCTCCTGCAGGCTGCCATCAGCGGGGCCGTTCCCCAGCCTGCCCTTCAACTGCAGGCCCCGCCAACAGAGCCAGATAAGTCTTCTCACTTATTAACGCTGGGCACCGAGGGGAATGGGTAGCTTAGCGATTCTCTGGGAAACGAACAACTGAACGCGTTCCGTGAAAACTGGAAGACAGTTACCGGAGAACGGTTCACTTTACTGTTGGGCACTCGCACAACGTGCAGCGTGTGGTTGCACAAGACATAAGCTGATAGAGACTACGGCGGCCCCCGGCTGCTCGCACAACGTGTAGCATGTGGTTGCACTAGACAGCAGCCGGTTATGATTACGGCGGCCCGAGCAGAAGTTTGTAGTATGTTGTATATGCGCTCATTTAATGAACCAACTCATAGTTTGCTTTCTTTGTAGCGGAGTTCCACAGCGACTCGGAAAGGCATTCCGGGAAATCACCGCTGACCGTGGGGGAGAGCCGCACGAGCTACGAACAGAGCTAAGTGCCATTTAATGTGACTCAAAGTATAATGCATGACTGAAATGCTATATATATAACGAGGAAAATGTTACATGCACCATGGTGATAATGTAGTGCCGGTTATGGCAAGGAACAACACCTAAACAGTACTAGGTGTATAAGGAAAGCCTGAATCATCTAGACTGTGAGTGACCAAGTGTGCATGGGCAGAGCCAACAAAACCTACCAGGGAACCAGCCAGAATACCTTTCCCTCATTCCCATTCCCATCCATAACAACCACCTAATCCTCTAACCGGTTACCCTAACTACCCCCAACCTATCCAATCCGTGGACCCTAACCCTCTTTCCCCGGTGGGTCACGGTGGCCTGAGGTATTCATACCCTCCCAGGTGCCAAGACCCAACGGGGAGGTAGGTGTTCGTGCTACCTCTGCGCAAGACCACAGGAGCAAGACCCGACAGAAGCGCAAGCCCACGTATAGTCAAGCGCCCGGGTAGCATGACCACCATGGAGGAGGTTTTGGCAGCCCTACAGGAGCTTAAGGCCGAGTTGCAAGCCGCTCGCCTTGAGACCCAACTCCCCCTACCCCAGTGCAGGTACAGGTCACTGCTGAACCCCCACTTCTGTTAGCACCACCAGAGAGGTACCATAGGGACCCACAAAAGTTTAATCAATTTGTGATGCAATGTCAGCTACACTTTTTAACCAAGCCAAATATATTCCGTACAGCCCAAGCTCGCACCGCATTCGTGGTTTCTTATCTGGGTGGGGACGCAGAGTCATGGGCCACACCTTTGGTAAGCAAGGATGATGGGTTGTTGTACAATTGGACACCTTTTTGGAGGAATTTAGCAACATATTCGATCGTCGGTCAGCCGCGTTGCTATAGGACAGGGAGCTACTCGCCTTGCACCAGGGTGGAAAGGATTTAGTCACCTACATTACCACCTTTAACCGTCTGGCGGTGGAAGCAGATTGGCCTCAGGAGAAATGCATGGTGTTGTTTTACCAGGGCCAGAAGGACGACATCAAGGACCTCATAGCACAGGTAGATCCGCAGCCTGACTCTTGTACCGCTATGATAGACTTAGCCCTGCGACTGGTTCAACGGCAGAGCGAGCGGAGGCAAGATCGTAAGAGGTGGGAGCAGAGACCCATGATACGATTAGACCAGCAAAAGGCCCCTAAGACCAAGAAACCTTTTGAAGAACCCATGCAGATAGGGTCCGTTTGTGGTCCACTAACTAAAGAAGAAAAATAAAAGAGGCGCAGTGAGAAGTTAGGTCTTTATTGCGGGAAAGCAGGGCATTTTGTTCGGGAGTGTCCTTCCAAACCCAAGAGTGAACAGTCAGGAAACAAGAAAGCTTGCCAGTGAGGGTGGCACGGGTGAGCCAGCTGAACGACACCCCAAGTTATTTAGCAAACACCAGACATGGTTTGGTGACTCATGTAACTGTCCCGGGCCATATCGGTTGGGAGAATCAACAGCAAGTAACTACTTCTTTGATGGTTGATTCGGGGGCAACGGGAAATTTTATTGATGAAAAGTTAGCATCGAAGTTGGGAATACCCCTAGTCTTCAAGAGCCGTGAAGAGGAAGTGAAGTCTGTAGATGGGTCACCATTGGTCTCAGGACCCATAAAGAAACAAACCGTGATGGTGCATTTGGAATGCGCCCCACAGCACTACGAAGATATCGAATTCGATGTAATAGCAGCACCCCAATTTGGCATTATCCTGGGTTTGCCCTGGCTAAGACTTCACAACGCACAGGTGGATTGGACCCAAGGAGTATTGAGTTTTCCATCCGTATATTGCACAGAGAATTGTCATTCAGCTAAAAGAAAGGACGTGAACCAGTCAAACCAGACACCAGGCATATAATTGGAAGTACGGACAGGATCCTACCCGAGATTTATGAAGAATTTAGGGATGTCTTCAGCAAAACCGCAGCTGAAACTCTGCCGCCACATTGAACATTTGACTGCCGCATAGACTTGGAGCCTGGAGCAGCTTTACTGTGCAGTCGAATTTACGCTCTGACTGAGGCCGAAAACGAACACCTCAAAAATGACATTGAAACTAATTTGGCCAACGGGTTTATTCGGCACTCAACCTCTCCAGTTTTGTCACCTTTGTTTTTTGTCCCCAAGAAAACCGGAGACTTAAGAACTTTTATTGACTAAAGAGTGATAAATTGTATAACGATAAAGAACCGGTATCTCCTACCCCTAATTCCAACCCTTTTGGACCAAGTACGTGATGCGAAGATCTACACGAAATTAGACCTACGTGGAGCTTACCATCTGGTGCGGGTGCGTGAAGGTGACGAATGGAAGACCGCCTTTAGAACAAAATTCAGACTTTATGAATACCAGGTGATGCCATTCGGACTCTGCAACACACCCGCCGCCTTTCAGCACTTCTTGGATGAGGTCCTTCAGGGTTAGTTGGATGTTTTTGCGGTGGTCTACATAGACTCTATATTAATCTATTCTCGAAATTTGGAAGAGCATCAGGAACATGACAAGGCAGTTCTACAGCGCCTAAGAGAACATCAGTTATTTGCTAAACTGAAGAAATGTGAGTTTCACCAGACCACGGTGGAATTTTTGGGATTCATCCTGTCACCCGAGGGAGTAACCATGGATCAAAGGAAGGTGCAAGCAATCACAGAATGACCGGCGCCCAAGTCTGTAAAAGAAGTACAAACCGTGTTGGGCTTCGCAAACTTTTATCGGCGCTTCATAGAAGGATTTGCCAAGAAAGTGCAACCAATTACTCAGTTGTTAAAGAAAGGAGTAGAATTCCATTGGGATGAAGCAGCAGAATTGGGATTTCAGGCTTTGAAAAAGGCTTTTGTAACCGCCCCCGTCCTGCTTCATCTAGATCCAGCACGTCCCTACATTGTAGAAACTGACGGCTCCAGCTACGCCTTAGGGGCAATTCTTTCACAACGAGATGGGTCGGGGCAGCTACACCCAGTAGCTTACTACTCACGGAGTTTGCTTCCTGCAGAGCGAAATTATGCGATCGCCGACTGAGAACTGCTAGCTATAAGGGCAGCATTTGCTGAATGGCGTCATTACCTCATGGGGGCCCGACACACCATCACTATACTAACGGATCAGAGAAACCTACAGTTCTTGAAGTCAGCTAGAGCTCTAAGCGCTAGGCAGCTGAGGTGGGCAATGTACTTCACTGATTTTGATTTTGTAGTTACTTACCGCCCAGGAGCCGACAACAAGAAAGCAGATACCCTGTCCCGTTATCCAGAACCTCATCCTGAACTAATCATGGAAGAACCAAAACTAATAATACCACCAACACGCGTCATAGGCAGTATTGTAATCGATGATATGTTTGACAACATCAGGAATTCTATGTCAGCCCGGGAGTTAAGCCAGTGGAATGAGCCTGGAAAACAACGCACCGTTAAGGATGGGCTCCCCTTCCAGGGAAACACACTGTATCTTCCTACTCCAGAGGTTCGTCAGCAAGCCATCAAATGGTGTCACGACTCACCTTTCGTGGGTCATCCCGGTGCAGCAAAAACAAGTGAATTAATAGCTCGACACTTCTGGTGGCCTCAGATGAAAAAAGATGTCCAACGCTATACAAAGGGGTGTGAAAATTGCTCTAGGAACAAGTCGGATCACCTAAAACCAGCTGGAAAACTGCAGCCCCTTCCCACACCTCCCGTGCCTTGGCACACGATATCCTTAGACTTCATAGTAGACTTACCCATGAATCACAGCTTTTCCACCATTTTAGTTGGAGTAGACTCATTGACCAAATTAGCCCACTTTATAGCATGCAAGGGGCTCCCCTCAGCTAAGAAACTAGTGAACTATTTTCTCCAACACATAGTGCGCCTTCATGGCAGACCCCAGCATATCATATTGGACCGAGGTACACAATTTACATCACACTTCTGGCGTGCTTTCTGTAACACAGTGGGAATTGAAATGAGGCTGTCAACAAGCTATCACCCAGAAACTGATGGGCAGACAGAACGAGCCAACCAGACTCTAGAGCAATATTTACATTGTATGACATTTGACAATGAGTCCACATGGGTAGATGCAATTTGGTTGGCAGAATTGGCGCATAATAATGCTATACATTCCTCCACTAAGGCAACTCCCTTTTTTAGTACTTATGGTCACCACCCCCCCGATTCCAACCAGTCCCTGTAACCCCGGTAGATTTGGTACCCGCAGCTCAATCACATAAAGAACATTTAATGAATGTGTGGCAAGTGTGTGCTCTAATTTGGAAAAAGCTAAACAGACGTACAAGTCATTTTCTGATAGAAAGAGAAGAGTATGCCCTGAATATAAAATCGGGGATCTGTTATGGTTGGCTACACATATTCTTCCTTTGGTAGGCCCTCGGAAATTGCAGCCCAGGTTCATTGGGCCTTTCCCAGTGGAAAAGATAATAAATCCAGTGGCGATCCGTTTGACATTGCCACCACAAATGCTTGTGTACTCAGTGTTCCACGTAGCACTATTAAAACCAGCCCCAAGGTCCATCGGCCTGACTAGGCCACCCCCCATAATGGTAGATGGAGTTCCAGAATTCGAGGTAAAGGGGATACTTGATTCTCGTCTCCGGCAAGGAAAACTGTATTACCTGGTGGACTGGTTGGGATTTGGGCCCGAGGAACGCTCTTGGGAGCTAGCACAACATATTCATGCGCCTTGTCTCCTACGGGCTTATCACCGCAACCATCCTACCAAGCCCGGGCCTGCCGGAGGGAGGGGAGGTACTGTCAAGAACCAACAAGTGGCTAGCAGCAGCACAAGAAACAATATGCCTTTACTTAGTGTTTTTCAAGATAAATGCTCATGCAGAAGCTGTAAGAGGAAGAGACATGCCACTGGTAAAAGCCTTCTTTATGTAAAATGCAGGAACACTGATAAATGCTGCAAGAAACCCACTGCAGGGAGTCAGAACAGCCTCGGACTACACTACCCAGAAGGCCTGGGAGTTTGTGGGCCTTTTGGAGCCCCAGGACCACACCCAACAGTACGCGCATGCGCGCACCACGCCCGACGGCCCCTGCTTGCGCTACGGAGCATCGGCGAGGAAAGACACGAAACTCAGGAGCTCCTGCAGGCTGCCATCAGCAGGGCTGTTCCCCAGCCTGCCCTTCAACTGCAGGCCCCGCCAACAGAGCCAGATAAGTCTTCTCACTTATTAACTCTGGGCACCGAGGGGAACGGATAGCTTAGCGATTCTCTGGGAAAAGAACAAGTGAACACGTTCCGTGAAAACTCGAAGACAGTTACCGGAGAACGGTTCACTTTACTGTGGGGCACTCGCACAACGTGCAGGGTGTGGTTGCACAAGACATAAACTGATAGAGACTACGGGCGGCCCCCGGCTGCTCGCACAACGTGTAGCATGTGGTTGCACTAGACAGCAGCCGGTTATGATTACGGGCGGCCCGAGCTGAAGTTCGTAGTATGTTGTATATGCGCTCATTTAATGCACCACCTCATAGTTTGCTTTCTTTGTAGCGGAGTTCCGCAGCGACTTGGAAAGGCATTCCGGGAAATCACTGCTGACTGTGGGGGAGAGCCGCACGAGCTACGAACAGAGCTAAGTGCCATTTAATGTGACTCAAAGTATAATGCATGACTGAAATGCTATATATATAACAAGGAAAATGTTACATGCACCATGGTGATAATGTAGTGCCGGTTATGGCAAGGAACAACACCTAAGCAGTATTAGGTGTATAAGGAAAGCCTGAATCATCTACAGTGTGAGTGACCAAGTGTGCATGGGCAGAGCCAACAAAACCTACCAAGGAACCAGCGCAGAATACCTTTCCCTCATTCCCATTCCCATCCATAACTACCACCTAATCCTCTAACCGGTTACCCTAACTACCCCCAACCTATCCAATCCGTGGACCCTAACCCTCTTTCCCTGACGGGTCGCAGTGGCCTGAGGTATTCATACCCTCCCAGGTGCCAAGACCCAACAGGGAGGTAGGTGTTCGTGCTACCTCTGCACACGACCACAGGAGCAAGACCCAACAATCACCAACAGGGCTCCTAAGAACTTGAATGCATCTGCCATCCATTGTGGAATCCATGAAAACAGTGCTCCAAACCAACTGTCATCATCAACTTTGTCAGCTTCATCTATCATCTGATTCTGTAGTTTTTTCAACATGTCTAGGGCCTCTGTTAAGGTTCCATTCTCGTCATTGTGTGACGGTAGAAATGTGCAACATGATTCTCCGATTTTTGCACAAACACCTCCATCCATAGCTGTGATCATGTCTAAGACATATCTCTTCTGGAGTGTCATCAGTCTGATTGCTCTCAACTCTTCTCTAATTGCATTGAATCCTTTTATGGTTGCGTTGATGGTCTGCAGTAACTCCCATCTGGTTATCTGCAACCATTTAGTATTTGTTCCAACCTGAATTCTTGGCATCAGGATCGTCGTAAACACTGATTAGGCCAGGCTGAACAACCTGTGTTCGCCTGGGATAGCATCAAAAGCCTCTATGGATTGTGCAGAGAAATCATTTTCCCTCTTTGTTCTTATAAACTCCAGAGATCTCTTTTTTCTTAGGTGAACATCTGCTTTCGGGAAACTGTCAATGTTCACATCACTTTTTGGAATCACCAACGCTGGAACATGGACATTCACCAATGTGCATATACCTCCCCAATTCTTCGGTAATCTCATGTTTGCCTGGGATCCACATTCCCAATAGTGATCCATGATCACTGCAGTACCATGTACCATTCCAGGAATGTCAAAGACTCGACTAAAATTGCGATTCCCTCCCATTTTTCTTGTGCCATTATTTCTGAAACAGAATTTTGGGCTCTCCAGTGGTATTATTGCAAGGGTCCTCCTCTTTCCTCGACCCATGTCAGTATTTTAGCAAGCTTTGGCCATAATGGCTTGCATCCATTTTGCACTATGTCAATGGTAGCCTGGTAACAACCTATTACTACCCATGCTCTGCAAATCACTACTCCTTTCTCCCATCCGTCTGGTGAAAGCATGGTTCCCCAGATTTGCATTTAACCTCTGTTCTTCCATCTGTGAGATTCTTCTGAAGTCTTTCCTGTAGTTTCCAATGTTTTGTTCACTTCTCTTCTGATCTCTGCTCCCTTTATTCCAGGTTTTTCATGTCTGATAACAATATTCTTCGTTTTGGCAATGTTTCTTGTCTTGATGTCTTGGTCATAATCATCTTCATCTGGATCTGTTTTTTCAGTCGCCCATTTGAGAGAAGCATCACTTCCCATGAACTGACCTCTGGTTTTGCACATTGCTATATGTGAGAGACAGTGTGCTGTCTGCACATCTGTCTGGATAGCTACACAGATTTGTGACTTTCCCATGCTGTAGGGCAAAAGTGCACATACAAAGCATTCCTCATCTGAAGTTCGTCTTCCAGATTCCTTCATATGTTGGTACCATATGTTGTTTCCCAAATGTGCTGTGCTATCCAGGTAATCATTTAGTTCGTTATTGTCGTCTTGTGTGCTTCTTTTAATTCTCATAGTCTTTTTGTAGTTTGCTATAACCACATCTCTGAACACATTGGTATAACTTCTTCTGGCTACCGGATTCTCAGGCACATCCGTCCGCGTTCTCTGAGTAGAAGAAACTCCAGTAAGTCTTTATTTATCCCTCTGTCTCTTTCTGGCGCTCTGTTTATAAATGGTCATATTGATTCTGCTATCATCTCTGCATGTGATTGTCTTGTGGGACTTGTACTTGGGCTTTTTGTCATTGGATCAGATGTGCATGCATTATTTGTGTGGGTGTAACTTTCATCAATCCCTTGTCTGGTTTACTTTGCTGACCCTGTCTCCGGCGTTTCAACTTGTTTGCTAAAACAAGTGTTGTGTGCTTCTCGTTGCTTGCCACATCCATTTCAAGCTCAGTCACACTGTTATTTTTTCTTGGAACAGGAATGACTATGTAAGGTCTGGGCGCTCTTGGGGGTATCAAGCGTGCATTCTCAGGTGGGTGCACAGGAACAACACTTTGTGCACTATAAAAAATGCAGTTCTGATAGTTAATGACAGTAATACAATTATGAATATAATGCATGCATAAACAATGTATTGATAGGTTATCTTACAGCATTTGTTTCTTGGGCAATATGAATGTCTCTCCTCCTGAGGGAGAACAATGCTGCTGCTCTGGCTTCCTATCTCGATCATCTAAGGAAGCAAAAACTGGTTCTTTAATACATTTTCATTATTATCACTTTTTCCTGGATTCTGCTATCTCTGCTTCACGGATCAATAGTTCTGGACCAGTTGTCCTCTAATTCTGGATAATGGACTGTCTGTTGTCTCTGGAAACAGTTCTGTTTGCAATGTAATGTTCCAACAATAAACGATGACCTCACCAAGTCTACAATACGTGTTCCATATAGACTAGTTCCCAGTCTATACCTCAAATCTGCTTCCCTCCAGATGACATGTTGCTTCCCTGTCACCAAAAGTGTATTTTTTGTCCATTCTTCCACAATCTGTCCCTCGAATGAAAGTCTCTACACTGTTCTGTGATGTTGATGAGAAGCAAGTGCAACCTGAACTATTCTGCTATGGCGAAGCATACTCAAGTTAGTAGTGTTGGCTGGATCACGGATGAATGTGAGTACATCAACATTGGCATGTCTCCCAACAAGCTCTGGAAAGTGTTCAATTAAATGCATTTGCCAGTCTATGATTCTCTGGTGATAGGGACATTTGTCTTGTCCTCTCTGTACTCTGGAAGTAAAAGAAACTGTTCTGCAATCACTGTGAGCAGTCTTCTTATTGTTTTCTCGTTATCAGGATCTTGAAGAAATTCTGTTATGCTTGTAAGTCTCCCCACCAGTGATGGATAGGACCTCAATACCAGTTTGAAATAGGTCAGTATGTGCCTAGTGAGGTCACTATTGTATGGCACCATAAGTAAGTCCAAACAAAGACTCTGTGTGGAAGGACTCAGGATATTGTATTCTTTTCCAGTTTATATATCCTCAATCAAAATTTGGCATAGCTTTACTTATCAAGGCTTCAGTGTGCCTCAGTCCAAAGTCAACAAGCTACTCGTGGCTCAATAAATGCAATTATTCTTCTACTCTGCAACTAGGATGCACAGAGTGTTTGTATTTGTGTCCCTTTTCCCTTATTTTGCTCAAAGGAAATTACTTCTAACTGTGCCACAACCTTAACACAAAGGTTTCCTTGCTTCTTCCTCATAGATCTCGTCTGCATGTGCTGTGGTTCTTCCCCATTGCCTGTAGTCTCTCCGGGTTGGAGTGCAGACAGAGGGTTCTCTCTGATATATGGCTTGATGTCTCCAAGGAAGATACAAGCTCTTCTTCCCTGTAATTTGACTGCAGATGGCATAATATCCTCTACAATGAAGGGGCCATGGAACCGTGGCTCGTCCCACCTTTCCCTTGTGTGATTCCGAACTAAGATGGTATCCCCAGGGTATAGTTGAGGTACACGTAACTCTGGAAACTTGTCAGCTGTAGTATCTCATTCTGTGTTCTGTACTGCTCTACACCCTTCGTGTCATTGCTGCAGCTGTCCTGAAATTACAGAAAAACTGGAAGTCATACAGTTCAGGTAGTTTTGCATTTCCAATCCTAGCATTTCTCCTGTTGGCTGAGCATCACATCTAGCTCTGGTTCGAATCATTAGCAGCATCCGCATTCTTCTGCCGTCACAATTTCATGTGGCATAAAATGGTGGTCATAACCAGGCTGGTTTCTGAGTGCATACAATGCTAGTGGAAGGCAGTGCAACCATCCTTTCTTCAGAGTAAGCTTCAACTTGGCTATCCTTTCTTTTAACAAGCCATTGAGCTTCTCGCATATAACATTCCCTTCTGGATGATATGCTGATGAAAACTTGTGCTTAATACCAAGCAACAAGCAGATCTGTTGAAATACGGCGTTAACAAAATGAAGACTGTTATCTGACCTCATTACTTCACAAACTCCCCATCTGGGAAACACCTCCCTTACCAAGAATTTGGCCGCACATGTAGAGTCTGGGTGTGTACATGGACCTGCTTCTATCCATCTAGAGAATGGACACACGGCAACAATTAGATACATGTACCCGTTACATACTTGAATCATATCGACACAGTGGATGTGCAAGTGCTGAAAAGGACCATTAGGCCTTCGGATGACTCCTCTGATCAGACGTAGGGTATGCCCCGCTGTGAATTTCTGACAGATTATGCAATTTATCATAAAAAATGCAACATGCTCCCCTAGGTTTGGTACAAACCAGTCTTAGGCAATGGTTGCTGCTAGATTCTCTCTTGTTATGTGCACTGGATAGTGTAACTGTTCCAGTGCTATTTTCAGTAAGGCTAGAGGCATTACTGGTTTACCAGTGCTGTCCTGTTGCCATAAAGCTTCAGAGGGGTTTAGAAAACACCCAATTTGCTTCCAAAGATTATTTTCTTCCTGTGGTGCCCCCCCTTGGAGCTCCATTAACTGAGTATTTCACAAGTTACTGTAGCCTTCCGGCTCACTCCTTACAACAATCATTTTCTCATGCATATCAGGTATTCCCACATCCATCATTATTTCGTCTTCAGTTGCCACACGCTTGGCTTCAGCATCTGTTGCTTGATTGCCACGTGAGATCAAATCTGTCCCTTTCATGTGGGCTGTACATTTCATGACTGCTATACCCACTGGGAGTTGTCGTGTCTTGATTACCCTGTCCAATAAGGCTGCGTGTTGCACTGGCATGCCGTCCGCTCGGAGGTTGCCCCTCCTTTTCCAACACACTAAGCCTGCATGCACTGTCGACGTCACATAGGCAGAGTAACTGTACGCAGTTACTTCCTGGTCTGTGTGATTCTCAAGCGCGAGTATCAATGCCAATAATTCTGCAGCCTGTGCTGAATAATGAGAGGGTAAACATGCACTAATAAGTACTTGAAATTCCCCATTTGCTTTGTGCTTTACCACAGTGGCACCTGTATATCTTTGTCCATTATTTTGATCGATCCTCAAAGAACCGTCAATGAAGACAATTTCTCCTTCTGCCAATGCATTTTCTTTAACTCTGGGGATCTCATCATAGAATTCTTCATAGTTCGCGCAATCATGTATTAGCTCTCCATCAGTAACTGGCTCTGCTATAAACATAGCTGGGTTCACTATTCTGCATTGAATTATTTTGATCGCTGGATTTGATATGACCACTTCATAAGCAGAAGCTATTTGTGATGTCAATGTACCTTTTGGTTTCTCAACGAATAACGTCATTGGTCATCCCATTACAATGGTTGTAGCTTTCTCTATGGTGAACACGGCAGCAGCCAAACTTTCTACACACGGGAAATTACCTCTCATTACTGGGCCTAAAATCCCACTGTAGTATGCCAGGGGATTGTACCCCAACGTGGTTTTCTGTGTAAGGACTGCTGTCTGTAACGCTCACCTGGTATCCACAGGGACGTCACTCAGCCTGTTCTGACCTCTTACGACCTCGAACCCTTCCCTGGAGGCTATTCGACTGGAGACTGGGCCTGAAACACAGGATTGGTAGAGTTTAACTCCCTATTGTCTCTGTGTGCTTGAACCCCTTCTTCCCTGGGGTCCAACCCTTCCCTTTGATCCACAGCTCACCTTGTTTTCTTGGATAGTGTGCTCTCCGACCTGCCTTCAGCGCAGGGGCACCTTGATTGATGCGGGCTCGTTGCTGCCTAGTTACTTCACTAGCAAGAGTCCGACAGGTGAGTATAATGAGTCTTTTGAACAGTTCTCTAACTTCGTTCCTTTCCTTCCTTAGATAGATGATGGCCGGCATCCGGGGATGGCGGCATACTGCTGAGATGAGTAGCGCAGAAGGTGAGTGAGAGCGCGATGCGCGATGCACCCCTTTCGTATTTGCATTGAACTGAGTTCTTTTTCTGTGTCTTTTAGATGCCGCAACATTTTCAGCGTGGATGCCGGTTATGAAGAACAAATGTGGTTGGTAAGCGCGGTATGTGGCGTCTCTAGATGTTTCCACGCTAACCTGGAGTGTCTTTTCCCTCTTGCAGAAGGATGAGAAGTTCCGGAGACAGAGTTCCCCCAGAGTGGCTGGGATTCAGGTAAGCGTTTGAAGCTCGTACAGTATTGAAAAATAAGCGAAGATTTGCAGAATGCTTACTAATGCCTTTTTTCTGTTCTGTTCTTTTCCCTTTTCCTTAGGAAGCGGCGTGCCAGGATGGGAATTACACCGCCGAAGATGCCCGCAGAACCAAAGGAGCGATGACTGATGGGCAGAAGCGCCGCAAGGTAAGGCTGTTCCTAACAGTGTTCTTGTTCTTGCAGGAGCTGAGCGCAGAAGAAAGAGGCAGGCCTACTGGAGACCGATCCGAACACAGCGAGTGTCACGCTGCAGGTGCAGAAAATGCCAAGCATGTTTCTCAGCCTGGGTGTGGCTTAAATAGTCTCTGGGTATACCAGGTGCCTCTGGGCTGAACCACACCCAAAAAACTAGACCACACATGCAGTTCTGGGAACCAAAATATGTGGGGGCATCCATTTTGTCCCCATCAATGCACTACAAGTCCAATCCCCAATGTTATCCCATGGAAGTGAGTGAGTCTGGTGCCACAAGCGCCAAGTCTGACTCCAAGTGGGTCTTTGGAGGGATGGAGAGGCCCTTCAGGGCCATGTAGGTGATCGTGGCCTGGCTCCAGCCTGACATCTTGTAGGGCTGGGGACATGAGGAGCAGGAATCATGACACTGTCATAACAGTACCATCTGCATGTGAAAACAGGTAGAATTCCTCTGCATAATTGGGAATCCCTAAAACTGGTGCCATGCAAATGGCCTTTTTTTAGTTAACCAAACCCTTCCTCCACGGCCTT